>NC_042628.1:41820329-42137053 GCF_901001135.1 Rhinatrema bivittatum
CTTACTGGCATTAGTAACATGGGATTTATTTACTGTTCGGGTATTTGCCAGGTATTTGTATCTGGACTGGCCACTGTGGGAAACAGGATGTTGGGCCTGAAGTACCCTCAGTCTGACCCAATATGACAACTTATGTCCTTAACAAGGTAGACATAGGGATGTGAATCGGTACCTGACTCGTTTCAAGTATAGAGTTCGGGTAAAAACCGCTGTAAATCTTCGTTCCCGCGATTCTTACCGGTTTTAATCGGCTGTCTCATGCCGAAAAAAAAAATCACCCACCCCGACCCTTTAAATTTAATTTCGAATCCCCCACCCTCCTGACCCCCCCCCCAAAACTTTTTTTTTTTTTTTTAAAGTACTTGGTGGTCCAGCAGGGGTCCCGGGATCGATATTAAGTTATAAAGAGGAAGATATTCCTAGATTATCAAAGATATATTATTTTCCAAAAAAATTGAGAAATCATGAACAGAAAAATGATAATGTAAATGTAGAAGGATTGCCTAGCTTAGGTATAACATTTCTAGAAGAGTCCATTGACTTAATAGATAATAGGGCAACCTTATTTGTGTCTTTTGTAGCTGAGCAAGATAAGGTTGTACTTTTCAAAAAATTCTGTCCCAAAATGGAACAGATGTTCCATTTTGGGGACATAAAGTCCAAATATTCCCTGATGTCGCTCATGCCACTCAGGCAAGAAGGAAATATTTATCTTTAAAAACTAGAGTAGTAGCATTGGGAGCGACATTCTCTCTTAAAATTTCCCTGTTCTTGCTTTATTACATACCAGGGGGAAAATTTTAGATTTAATGATCCGACACATTTAGAAACATTTCTGAGAGATAAAAATGGAGAAATTACTTACCTGATAATTTCGTTTTCCTTACTGTAGACAGATGGACTCAAGACCAATGGGTATAGTGTACTCCTGTTAGCAGTTGGAGACGGATCAGATTTTAATCTGACGTCAGCTCCTAGTACATATACCCCTGCAGGAAGTGCAGCTCTTCAGTATTCTCCTCGAAAAGCATTGTGGATATATGTATGACTGACTGATTGATTAACTTAAATAACTTCATAACTTGTTAGAACGTTTAAAACTTGATTAACTTGAACTGGTTGATTGACTATAGCTGGAGACCGCCAGTGTACTTAACTGGAAAGCGTCGACACCCGGCAGGGTGGATGTCCTAGGTAGATGAAAACATGGCTTACCCTTGATTCATTGACAAAAAAACATGTATAAAACGAAAGCCAAGGGTGGGATGCTGAGTCCATCTGTCTACACTAAGGAAAACGAAATTATCAGGTAAGTAATTTCTCCATTTCCTAGCGTGTAGCAGATGGACTCAGGACTAATGGGATGTATAAAAGCTACTCCCGAACCGGGTGGGAGGCTGCCCGTGGTCCACTTAGAATTCCCTTGCAAATGCCGTGTCCTCCTGAGCCTGCACATCCAGATGGTAGAATCTGGAGAAGGTATGGATGGAGGACCACGTTGCCAACCTGCAGATCTCGGCAGGTGACGGCATTCTAGTTTCTGCCCAGGATACTGCCTGGGCTCTGGTAGAATGGGCCTTGACCTGTAGAGGTGGCGGTTTTCCAGCTTCTACGTAGGCCGCCTTGATGATTTCTTTGATCCAGTGGGCAATGGTTGCCCGCGAGGCTGCTTCTCCTTGTCTCTTTCTGCTGTGAAGGACGAAAAGGTGGTCCGTCTTTCGTACTGGTTCCGACATTTTCAGGTATCTGGATAGGAGTCTGCCGATGTTGAGGTGGCGTAGACTACAGGCTTCTTCCGAATTCTTCAAGCCATCCATCGTTGGTAGTGAGATGGTTTGGTTAAGGTGGAAGTGAGAGAACACTTTGGGGAGGAAGGAGGGCACCGTGTGTAGTTGGATGGACCCCGGGGTGAGTCTGAAGAACAGCTCACGGCAGGACAGTGCTTGTAGTTCCGAGATGTGGCGGGCCAAACACACGGCCAGCAAGAACACCGTCTTTAAGGTTAACAGACGGAGGGGTCTGAAGGCAGATCCCGCTAGGAACTCCAAGACGAGGTTGAGGTTCCATAGAGGTACTGGCCACTTTAGTGGTGGGCAGATGTGTTTTGACTCCTTTTAGGAAGCGTGATACATCTGGGTGCGAGGCTGTGCTGTTGCCCTCACTCCCGGAGCCATAGCATGACAAAGCTGCCACTTGTACCTTGATGGAGTTGAGGGACAGACCCCTTCTGTAGTCCATTCTGTAAGAATTCCAGGATTACGGGGACATTGGAGGAGCGTGGCTTGACATTGTGGCCTTCGCACCAGGCCTCAAAAAATTCTCCAGATCCTTATGTACGTTAGAGATGTGGAGAATTTGCGTGCTTGGAGGCGAGTATCTATTACCGCCCTCGAGTATCCGCTCTCTCTCAGGCGGGCCCTCTCAATGGCCAGACGGTAAGAGAGACTTGAGCTGGGTCCTCGTGAAGGATCAGACCTTGTTGTAGTAGGTCTCTGTGTGGGGGGCAGGGGTAGTGGATTCCCTGCCAGTAGTCTTCTCATGTCTGCGTACCAGGGTCTTCTTGGCCAATCTGGAGCCACCAGAAGAACTAGTCCCCTGTGTTGCTGTATCTTGTGTATGATTGCGCCCAGCAAGGGCCACGGCAGGAAGGCATATAGCAGGGTCCCCAGTGGCCAGGTCTGTACCAGGGCATCGATCCCCTGGGACTGCAGATCCCTCCTGCGGCTGAAGTATCTGGGTACTTGAGCGTTGGATCTGCTTGCTAGAAGGTCCATGTCTGGGGTCCCCCACCGATTCACTATCATCTGGAAGGCTGTGGACGACAGCTTCCATTCTCCTGGGTTTAGACTTTCCCTGCTGAGGAAGTCTGCTGTGTTGTTGTCTTTCCCAGCGATGTGGACGGCGGAGATCTCCTGGAGATTTGCTTCCGCCCACGCCATCAGGAAGTCTATTTCTAGGGACACCTGTTGGCTTCTATTTCCACCCTGTCGGTTGATGTAGGCCACAGTCGTGGCGTTGTCAGACATCACCCTGACAGCTTAGTCTCGGAGTCTGTGGGTGAACCGCAGGCAGGCTAGTCTGACTGCCCGTGCTTCTAGGCGGTTGATGTTCCATCCCGCCTCTTCTGTGTTCCACCGTCCTTGGGCGGTTAACTCTTCGCAGTGTGCTCCCCATCCGTTTAGACTGGCATCTGTGGTGATCAGGGTCCAGGTTGGGGAGGATAGTCTTGATACCTGCAGCCACCACCATAGTTGGGTCCGGATTCTGCCCGGGAACGGTAGACGTACAGTGTAGTTCTGGGACCGTGGGCTCCACCACGATAGAAGTGAGCGTTGTAGGGGCCTCACGTGGGCTCACGCTCATGGCACCACTTCCAGTGTGGATGCCATCAATCCGAGGACTTGCAGGTAGTCCCATGCTGTGGACGAGGAACGCTCAGCAAGGTCTGCAGCCGGTTCCACAGTTTTGATCTCCTTGTGGGGGTCAAGCTGACCTTGTCTTCCTTGGTGTCGAATCGGACTCCTAGGTATTCCAGCGACTGTGAGGGCTGTAGGGAGCTTTTGTTTGTGTTGACCACCCATCCTAGGTTTTCCAGTAGTGCGATGACTCTGCTGGTTGCTTGGTGGCTTTCCTCCGGTGACTTTGCCCTGATCAGCCAATCGTCTAGGTAAGGGTGAACGAGGATTCCTTCCTTCCTCAGTGTTGCCGCCACCACTACTATTACCCTTGGTGAACGTCCGGGGTGCTGTGGCTAACCCGAAGGGTAGTGCCCAGAACTGATAGTGACAATCCAGGACCTTGAAGCGTAGGTAGTGCTGGTGCTCCCGATGAATTGGGATGTGTAAGTAGGCCTCCAAAAGATCCAGGTATGTGAGGAACTCTCCTGGTTGTATTGCACGTATGACGGATTGTAGGGTTTCCATGCAGAAGCGGGGGATCCTTAGGTGGCGGTTGACCGACTTGAGGTCCAGGATAGGCCTGAACGTACCCTCTTTCTTGGGTATGACAAAGTAGATGGAGTAATGTCCAGTATTCATTTCCTGTGTAGGCACCGGGGTTATGGCCTCGAGGGCCAGAAGTCTGGATAGAGTAGCTTCCACTGCTGCCCTCTTGAGGAGGTCGTGGCAGGGGATTCCACGAACCTGTCCGGAGGGGTTCGAAGGAAATCCAGGTAGTACCCCTCCCGGATGATGGCTAGGACCCAGCTGTCCAAAGTTATCTCGATCCATCTGCAGTAGAATAGGGCTAGTCTGCCCCCTATGGCTTCTTCCCTGGTTGGCTGATTCTCATTGTGGGGCGCAGCTGGGGCCTGTCCCCCCTCTTGTTGTGCTTGTTCCAAAAGGACTGGTTCCTGCCCGTAGGGCGGGGTGCTTGACAGTTGCTCTTGTAAGGGTTGAAGCGCTGCGAGCTTCTGCCCCTGGCGGACCTGTGGAAGTGACGCTGGTTTCTCTTCGTCTTGTCTTCCGGCAAGCGTGATAATGGGGAGTTGCCCCATTTGTTGGCCATTTTCTCTAGTTCGCTGCCGAACAGGAGGGATCCTTTGAAGGGCATCCTTGTGAGGCACGTCTTGGAAGAGGCGTCAGCCAACCAACTTCGAAGCCAGAGTTGTCTCCTGGCCGCCACTGCGGACACTTCTCTGGCTGCTGAGCGCACTAGATCGGAGGCAGAGTCAGTGAGGAATGATACTGCTGGTTCCATGTCTTCTCCTGGAGTGTTGTTCCTGGCTTGTGATAAGCAGGCACATGTCACCAAGGTGCAGCAGGCCGCAATCTGCAGGGACATGGCTGCAACTTCAAATGACTGTTTTAGGATGGCTTCCAGGCGCCGGTCATGTGCATCCTTGAGCGCCGCTCCTCCCTCCACTGGGATGGTAGTGCGCTTGGCGATTGCGCAGACTATGACGTCCACTCTAGGGCATGCCAGAAGCTCCTTGGTCGCTGGGTCCAGGGGGTACATGGCTTACAAGGCTAGTCCCCCTTTGAATGTGGACTCCGGGGCATTCCATTCCAGGTCAATTAGCTGTTGTGCCGCCTGTAAGAGAGGAAAATGGCGAGATGTCTGGCGAAGGCCCTCCAGCAGGGGGTTCATTCTAGGTCCCCCCGAGGTGCCTTGGCCCGGGATAGCGAGTTCCGTTAGATATTGGGATACGAGGTCCAGGAGCTCGTCCTTTGTGAAGAAGCGTCTCATGGTTCGGTGTGGCTCCGTCCCAGAGGGAAGTTCCCCCTCGTCCAGGGGCTCGACTTCCTCTTCGAAGAAATCAGTGTCCCCGAAGGTGGGGCTTCTGGGGAGCGGGAGCCTGTTCCTAGGCCTCGAGGGTCCTGGGGCATGAGGGTCCTTCGGTGGAGCATGTGGCTGATCAGCCAGAGGTTCAGTTTGCATCTTGACAAAGGCATGAATCCCCCTTGAATAACTCCACCCAAGATATCGACGCTGGGTCTAAGTTGAGGGGCGCAGGTTCTCTGGGGGTCCCCATCTGTGGGGTGGTCCCACTGGGGCCTCCTAGGTCCGGGGTACCCCCTGAGGAGCTAGCACTGGGCCCTGGGTGGGACTGGCCCTGACCTGGATCTCCCAGGGCCTCCTCACAGTGTGCGCACAGGGCGTCTGCCTCCTCGCTCTGTGCGGCTCTGATGTGGCATGCAGGGCAGAGGCCTTGGGTTTTTATTCCTGTTTCTGGAGGCGCCATGTCTGTGGACGCTTAAGCTCTTGTGCGCTCCAGTGCGCCTGAGATGTGTGCGCAGATATGCGCCTAGCCGTAGATATGCACCCGGCTCTGTGCGTGCAACTTATGCGCACAAGGATTTTTGTGTGCTTAGCTCGATTTGTGCGCTCGGATCGAACGGCGGGCGGCGCGGCAAATAGGGCCAAGATGGCGACGGCGAGCATGCGGGTAATATAGCGACCTCCTCGGAGGGTCTCCATGTGGGCAGACCCTTGGAAATAGCCGGGGCCTGGCCCTGCTAGGGCGGATCAACCCGGTGGCACTGGTTCCGATCGGTGACCTGTGCTCCTCCTCGATCCTCGGAGACCGGATTCAAACAGAAGATTTCCACCTTACCTTGTCTTCAGCGCTTCCCGGTTTCGTTCTGGGCTGTCTCCGGCTGTGGGGGGGAGAGGGCAAATACCTTCACCGCCGCGCTCGAGGGGTGCACCCGCTGCCTCTCAGCCGCGCCCGAGGATCGGGGGCTAGGTCCTCGCCGCGATTCGGCCGCCGGACCGAGGCTCACCTCTGAGGGACCACGGAAATCACCTCGGGAATCTCAACTGGGGGAGGGACCCAAGGGTATCACCACAGGAGAGCGGGGCTCGTCTTCAGGTAGGTTTTCCCCTTTAATTTTGGTTTTCTTCTTTGGATTTAGTTCAAATACTGCGAGAGCGTGCAGATAGTCCCTAACTGCCATGGAGATGGAAAATACTGAGGAGCTGCACTTCCTGCAGGGGTATTATGTACTAGGAGCTGATGTCAGATTGAAATCTGATCCGTCTCCAACTGCTATCAGGAGTACACTATACCCATTGGTCCTGAGTCCATCTGCTACAAGCTAGGAAATCAAGCTTTGAACTTAGAGGCAGACGTTCAATAAAAGATAGATAACTCTACTTTCCTTCAAATATTATGTTTTCATTAGAACTCAGAAGTGTATGAGATTTGATTGATAAATTATATATAAATGAAATTTATATTATTTTTTCCTGTTAAAAGTCCCCCAATTATGGATATGTCAAATCATGAAGATTATTTGTTACCGTAAATTGATATTAGTTTATACATTTGACACATTTCTTTGTTTTCATGATTGAAATCAATGAAGAAAATTTAATAAAGTATATAAATTAAAAAAAAAAGCCCAAGGGAAAGCTACAGTATTGGAGGTGAAATTCTTCTAAGCATAAAGGAAGAGCAAGATCTGAAGGTAATTGTATTTGATGATGTTAAGGGTGGCCAAACAGGTGGATAAAGCAATGGTAAAAGCTAGAAAGAGACTTGGCTGCATAGGGAGAGGAATGGCATAGGGAGAGGAATGGTCAGCAGAAAGCGAGGATATTGCCCCTGTATAAGTTCCTGATGAAACCTCACTTGGAATACTGTGTACACTTCTGGAGACCGCACCTTCTAAAGGATATAAACCAGTTGGAGTCTGGTCCAGAGGGAGGCTACTAAAATGACCAGTGGTCTTTGTTCTAAAGCATATGGGAACAGACAAAGATCTAAACATGTATACCCTAGAGGGAATGTATGAGAGAGACATTTAAATGTCTCCAAGGTTTTCATGTACAGGTGATAAGCCTTTTTCAATAGAAAGAAGGCTCTAAAATAAGAGGCCATGAGAGGAGGAGTAACCTTAAGAAATATTTCTTGACAGAGTGGGTGGTGGATGCATGGAACAGCCTTCCAGTGTAGGTGGTGGAGAGACTAGGATAGTATCTGAATTGAAGAAAGCATGGGATAAATACAGGAGATCTGACAGAGTGATGGGAATTGTAAGGCTACATAAATTGGCTGGATGGACACAGTCTTTCTGCCATCATGTGTCTATCATGGTTATTCTACTCTCTTAGTAAAGCATTTCTTCATTGCCTCCCTCCATGTCATGAATCCTAGTCCTTGAATTTCTCTCTTTATGGAAAATACCTTTGTGTTCTTTATTGAAGCCAGGCAAATATTTCTGTCATATATCCCCTCTCTCTTCTTGCAAGAGCCTCTGTATTCTTCTGCTCCTAAGCCACTGCCTCGTAATAGAAAGCTTTTTATCTCTGGGCCTCCCCTGCTCCCCACCAACCAGGCATCCTTTCAGAGATAAAACGACCCACCTCTGCCTCTGAAAACCTCCTGAGCCTTCCTTTCATCAGATTGGATTCTGTTTTTAATAATTACTCTTCTTTTGAAATCCAAGCTCAAGGTGAGTTACAATCTCTGCAGGACAATCTATTTAGGATTTTTATGTACCGTCATTCCAGGTGAGAATCTCTAGGTCACAACGGCGTATTAGGTTAAAATAATAATGAACAGAGGAAAAGTTAAAAGGAAGGCAGGCGAACAGGAGGACAATTACAGGAAAAGTTAGAGAGTTAAGTGAAGACTTAGTTATTGAGTTTGCCAGAAGGCATTAGGAGCTTTATTTACTGAAGGTTTTCTTCAGTTTGGTGTCTGGGAAAAATGCTTAGTAAATGGTCTCCTAAGTTTGTATCTGCGGATGAAGTGAGTTGCCCAAGATCACACAGAGTGTCAGTGGGAGAAGTGAAATTTGAACCCTGGTTTCCCGGGTTCTCAGCCTCCTGCTCAAACCCCTAGGCTTAGACTACACCTTCTTCCAGATCAGTCTTTAGGGAGGCTGTCAACATCTCTGTACCAATCCAGAAAGTGACCCATTGGACCAGCAAAATGTTCCAGGCAACAACAAGAAGACCAAGAAAGGTGGAAGGAAACCCCCAGTAGACACTGCAGACTGTTGGGGGGGGGGAAGGGGTTTCCAATTAAAAAGTTTTATTGAGCAGTTGTCAATAAATAGTTAACAAAAGAAGAAATCTGATTTACATAAACTTTACCTCTGACAGCAACCACCAGAAAATTAGGAAATTTAAGACTCAGCCAATGAGATCCAAGGATTGTCTAAAGTCCAGACCTACTCTCCGAGGACGCCTAAAGCAATCCAACAGCTTTACGGTTACAAGTCTGCACCAGGGAAAACAAATATTACACAGGGACAGCCCTGCAACGAGTTAATTTTGCACGGGAGATTTTGTTTGCAAATGTTATTAGAACCTTGCAATCCTGTTCCCCAAATGCTCGGCCGCTCGGGACTTTTACTAGCAATAGATCAGACAGAGAGATTAGTACATAAGCACGTTTCGCCCCAAAGTGTAAAGAAGCATAACGCAGCCCTTCTTGTCCAGTTGATCACATGCTCCTTGGGTCAGGACGCAATAGCTCGGAATGTGGGGCCGCTCTTTAAACAAGAGAAGCGGGTTTCTCCCTTTAACCTGCTCCTGTGACTGGATCACAAAAGAGGCCTCTGTAGCGGGCGCCCACCAGCCCAGCCCAGGCCCCCCTCTTGTATTCTGCACAAAAGCCGAGGACGGGCGGAGATCAGACCCCCGGGAAAGAAGAAAGGCGGACGGGGCTTCGCCATCCCACGTGGCACCGACCGCAACAAGTCCGGCAGCTCAAGCAGCGTTCCGCACCCGCCCCGGGCAAGGAAAGCCGGCGGCCCCCCTATTGTCTACCGTAAGGCGCACTCCGCGAGCCTCCCCGCTCACCCATCAGCACTCACCGCCGCTGCTGCTGGAGAAGCTGAGCCGCTCCCCGCACCGTCCGCGCTGCGTCTGCAGGAGGCATCGGAGCAGGCAGAGCTGGAAGAAGCCCATCGCGCCGTCGCAGGCTCCGGCCGCTGCCCACTGGACCGGCTGAAGAGGCGCCAGCTTCCGCCCCCGCCCCCTTTATCGCCGACCCCCCAGGGGGCGCTCGAGCAGCTGCCCGGCCAGGCCATGTGGTCCCGAGAGGGCTCCAGAGACTCCCCGGTGAACCAAGCCAGGTCACCCGGGCCAGCTCACATTAGTTTACTAAAAGGGCCGGTGTTTGTTAGGTTTTTTTTTTTTTGCTGCCCTGTGCGAAAAATTACTGTGCTACTGCTGCTGCCCCCGTTCAGTGTCTGTCCTGGGCCCATCAAATACAGCCCAGCTTTGTCCTGCAATCTATATTTTTTTAAAAACTGACACCCCCAACCCCAGAACCCATAGATAGGGAAGGGTATTAGGTACCCTAGGCAAACCTTACAGCCTTGCATACAGGCTACCCCCCATCTGTAACCATTTGAATAAGATACATATCCTGGCTACACAGGTACTTTTAATCAAAAAAATTGCCAGCATTTTTGTTACACTGAATGACGTCAGAAGGGAATCACAAGATGCTTACACTTTTTATTTAACAAGTTTTTAAACTACGCAGGAATAGAAGTCAATAGAAGTCAAAAGATACATAGTGCTTCAACAAAATCTGAGAAAAGGCAGCACAATCCACAGACAGACCCTCCCACCCACCTGCAAAACAAGAATCTTCAATAGGTCTTATAACAAGCATGATATGGACCCCAAACATTTTGATACTTAAAACTTTCATTTCCTAAAGCAAATGCTCAGTATCGGCTATCACCCGAATCTGGTCCCACCAATGATGCATCCTTGAACTAGTTTTCGAGAAGGTGGCAATAAGTAATAAGTAAGTAATAAGTGGCAATAATTAGCGGCAAGCAATAACTAACCCACCAATGACCCGTATTTCCAGGGAATTGCCGAACCCACCCATCTACCAAGAAGACACAGTGGAGGAGTAATACCAATAGGGAATCCCAATATATCAATGATTTCCTGCGTAACTTGACTCCAAAAAATGACGTACACTTGACAGTATCACCACATGTGCATGTACGTTCTCAACTCGCCGCAACCCTGCCAGCACAGCACAGGTGCGTCCCCATGAATTTTACTATTAAAAAAAAAAAGAGATGTTCGGTAAGTTCTATGTAAAATCGGACTATTAATTCCACTCGTGTAACACAGATTGGGCTGTGGTGAGCAGCTAGCCAAATGTGCTTCCAAGCCTTCCAGTCACCGGCAGTTCCCAGATCTGAATTCCATTGAGCAGTCAATGTCGGGGGCATTTCTTCACCAATCCGACGAGCTCGTATGCCCCAATAAATGGCCGTTATCTCCTTTACTGAAGCATCGGGATCCCCCAAATATCTATCCATTCAAACATCAAAACAAAGGGCCAAAGCCTCACGCAACCACAGGTAATGAGCCCGTGTATGCTCAGGCAAACCATACTCCTCATATAAATCCTCACAGGACTGGAGACCGCCCTCAGCCCAGAGTGGCATAATTGCACATAAACCCAGGTCTCTCCAGGTTTTAAACTCTACCTACCTAAGTGCCCCCCCTCCCCCTAATAATGCCCCAGGTTACAGCGCCCTTCCTATAGAGTGAAAATAAGGTGCTGGTCAGCAGAACTGAAACAGCCAATCCTGTGCGCCTCTCATCACCACTTCTCTTGATTTTCAAAGCGAGGAAGAATTCACTAATGGCTGACACCAGCCTATGCAAGCAGCACTTTGCTATGTTCTTTTTTTATAGGCAGGTTTTGTTTTTTTTTAAGCTGCCCACTTTGACAATGGTCAATACACAATTGTATCCCCATTGAAGTTGGGTGGCGGGGCATAATGCCCCTTCCGAGCCCCCCCCATCCCATCCCACAGAAACATAGGGTACAAGTGCTCAGTCTGAACCCAAAGGCATTCTCTGCTCATAACTGAAACCTTGTGTTGAGATCTTAGAAGTGTAATCATGCCACAGGATGCCGTTATCATCTCTTCAGATTTGTCTCAGCTTCTTCTTGGCTAAGATCCCCTATACTTGTATCGTATAAATGTGGGGAATGTAGGGATTGGGGTATAAAATGAAAAATCAACATTAGAAGAGATGCTTATTCATAGTTGTACTTTATTATTTAATCATCTTGTACAATATTATTGCATTATGATTCTACATTTGATTTTTAACTGTGGGCTTTTTCTGTGTTGATGTCCAATAAACAGTTAATTACAAAAAAAAAAAAAAAAAAAGAAATGTCATTCTTGTGGGCAGGATCAAAAGCCAGGAACTGAGTTTTGAAGATAGAGAGTATGCTCTATATCTGCCATCAAGGTCTAGGTTTGCATTTGTCATTTATTCAAGTCATTTACTTTTTTAAATATTCTTTATTTATATAAATTTCCAAATAATCACAATGGAAAAAAGTGCATACCTTGCTTGAATTGTCCTGTTTTATGTGAAAGGATATATAATTCTAGTTTTGATTTTATTTCAGTTCTGGATGACACTACCCTTGTATGTTATGTTGACTTCAAGACACCTTTCCTATTTTGACTTCCAGTTTAGTATATGGAAGTCAAGATTTTATTTAGAAGACCTTGAGCCACTAGCCAATTGAACACCAGATGCAGATAAGTGCTCATTTTGAAATGTAGCCCCTGATGCAATCCATTGTTTGAAACATCAGTTGATGTCAGGCAACTTATGTTGTTTGACACAGTATTGGGATCTAGGTTGGACTTCTAGAAAAACTTTTTAGGTGCAATACAAAAAAAAATACTATAAACTGAACTTTTGTAGGGGTAAATGATAGAGAATACACCTGTTAGAGACCATATGCAACACTGGCTACCCCTTTGCCTTACACTTTGTAAGGAAGGTGTTGCATGTTCACATACTATTACCTTGTCTCTCTTTAGTTAATATAAATTGCCAAATACATTCATCAAGACAAACTTTAAAGGGAAAATCTCAGACTTATACAAGAAAAAAATAGTAAAATTAAGTCATTTCCTTTTTAAAAATCTACACCTACATGCAAAATCTTTTCTGCTTCACTTCATAGAGTAGGTGCCATAGTATCATCATAAATGACAGCTGATGAAGACCATCAAGGCTGCCCAGTTATCTTCCTGCCCAGTTTTTTTTAGAGTGGGTTTAAGGATAGCATGTTTCAGAGAGTTGGGTACCTTAGGAGGAGGAGATCCCGCCAGAAATTCCTGGTGCTGGCCCATTCTGGCCAGGTAAGCATTGTGAAGCAGGAGAACAAAATCCATGGAAAACAGAGGTGGCCCCAATGGAGGAAGAGTGGGAAGATCCCCTGACAGAGGAAAAGGCTCCAGAGGTAGAATGGGTGTCAAAACCGGCAGCTGAGATGAAAAAGGAGCATCTTGCTCTTCTCCTGTTAGCGCCAGAGGAGCCAAGTCTGGAGACAAAATGGCCACCGTTCCCACGGTCATCGGGATCAGGGCCGGCCCCTGAGCATCGAGGTGTGCCAGAAGACTAGAACCAGAGCGGCCCAGCAGTTGAGAGAGTCCCTCCCCACCAGGGAGGCAAGCTGTGCAAATCCCCTCATGGGAGAGCCTCGACCCGGGCTCTCCACAAGCGCAGCACCTGGACAAACAAGGCATGGGGATCCCCGACGGAGCCGCGAGGGAACCAGCTGTTCTTAACACGAGGAACAGGCAGGGTTTAAAGCTGAGGGACGCGGGAAAAAACCTCCGCTTTAGCCTGTTCTTCCTAACGCTCACCAGGTTCGTGGCTGTAAGAAGCGGGTAATAGCCTCCGCTTCAGTCCTGCTCTCTCTACCTCAGCGACCCACAGATAGAGGCACAGAGGAATAACGCCTCTCTGTGCCGGCTGCCCCGAGGAAAATGACGTCTCAGGGGCAGCGGGTCGGATAGCAGCCACAGGGGGAGAGGTCGGCACCACTGACTTGCACGCCGGAGAGAGGAAATAACCTGTCAAAAGGAAATAAAAACAAACTTACCCCGACAACAGAGATGGGAGGGGTTGGGAGAGCTGTAAATAAATAGTACTGCCTGCAAGCTCTAGAATGCTCCTACTAAAACAGGAGCGGAGGCTACAGGAAAGCTCTCCAAATAATTCCCTCAGAAAATTCAAAGATTTTTTTTTTTAATTAGACTTGATCCATCCAAAAGAAAGGAAAACTGAGGAAAATGGAGAAAATTCCTAAAATAGCTTTCTAGTCATCTCAGTGGGGAACAAAAGCCACCACTGTCAGCTGCTGGAGTCAAGAGAATACTGAGGATTAGTAGAGGGTGCACTACCTTATAAGGAAGCATCCTTCAAAGCTCTATCTGACTCCATCTGCTGGAGGGGGGAGATAACCCACTGTCTGGACTGATCCTGGTAGGTACAGGGAACGTGACTTTTCTTCATTAACACTATACTTGTATCGTATAAATGTGGGGAATGTAGGGATTGGGGTATAAAATGAAAAATCAACATTAGAAGAGATGCTTATTCATGGTTGTACATTATTATTTAATCATCTTGTACAATATTATTGCATTATGATTCTACATTTGATCTTTAACTGTGGGCTTTTTCTGTGTTGAAGTCCAATAAACAGTTAATTACAAAAAAAAAAAAAGAAATGTCATTCTTGTGGGCAGGATCAAAAGCCAGGAACTGAGTTTTGAAGATAGAGTGTATGCTCTATATCTGCCATCAAGGTCTAGGTTTGCATTTGTCATATATTCAAGTCATTTACTTTTTTTTAATATTCTTTATTTATATAAATTTCCAAATAATCACAATGGAAAAAAGTGCATACCTTGCTTGAATTGTCCTGTTTTATGTGAATGGATATATAATTCCAGTTTTGATTTTATTTCAGTTCTGGATGACACTACCCTTGTATGTTACGTTGACTTCAAGACACCTTTCCTATTTTGACTTCCAGTTTAGTATATGGAAGTCAAGATTTTATTTAGAAGACCTTGAGCCACTAGCCAATTGAACACCAGATGCAGATAAGTGCTCATTTTGAAATGTAGCCCCTGATGCAATCCATTGTTTGAAACATCAGTTGATGTCAGGCAACTTATGTTGTTTGACACAGTATTGGGATCTAGGTTGGACTTCTAGAAAGAAATACTATAAACTGAACTTTTGTAGGGGTAAACGATAGAGAATACACCTGTTAGAGACCATATGCAACACTGGCTTACAGCTATCCCTTTTCCTTACACTTTGTAAGGAAGGTGTTGCATGTTCACATACTATTACCTTGTCTCTCTTTAGTTAATATAAATTTCCAAATACATTCATCAAGACAAACTTGAAAGGGAAAATCTCAGACTTATACAAGAAAAAAAAATAGTAAAATTAAGTCATTTCCTTTTTAAAAATCTACACCTACATGCAAAATCTTTTCTGCTTCACTTCATAGAATAGGTGCCGTAGTATCATCATAAATGACAGCTGATGAAGACCATCAAGGCTGCCCAGTTATCTTCCTGCCCAGTTTTTTTTTTTTTTTTTTTTACTGCTTTGGGTAGATGAGAATATAATTTCTCCTACTTAAATAGAAAAACTCAGTGCACATGCTTTCCACTTTATTTAGATTTTTTTTTTTAAAGATGATTGAATTATAAATATATATGAACAATGTGTGAATGGAGAGTAGTCAGTTCTGAAGTCTTGATGATTGACACTACTGCCCACAAGTTTCAAACTTGTGCTAATGTAATACCTGTTTGTAGTCCATGCCAGTTTTCACCATATCTTTTAATCAACTTTTCAACCCTGTTCCTACCATTGCCCTCTAGATCTTTCCCAAGCATGTTTAAATGCCATTCCAATGATGACCACCTCCATTTCTGCCTGTAATGTAGTGCAGGTCTTATCATCCTCTGCTTTTTATGAGACCCATATTCAACACCTAGATCCTCCCATGTCTTACCACCACGCTTTGTAATAATCCAAGCAGCCACCAAAACTAGTGAGGCTGTTTTCTGAAACATCCAGCCATCTTTTGTTCATAGTAAGGGTTAGGGATCATGGCTGCTTCAGGCAAGTCATCTCAGCCTTTTTGGAAGTCTAATGTAACTGTATCAGTCACCAGTTTCTGCCCGTTGGCTCATATTCTCCCTTCTTCAGTTGTTAAAGTTACAGTGCATATTCAGAAAGTATTCAGACCCCTTCACATTTTCCACATTTTGTTATATTACAGCCTTATTCTAAAATTAATATGCCTTTATTCCCTCCTCAGGCTACACCAAATACCACATAATGATAAAAGCAAAATCAGGTTTGTAGAAATTTGTGCAAAATAAAAATAAAAACCAAAACAAAAACCACCCAAATCTCACCTTTACATAAGTATTCAGACCCTTTGCTATGACACTCAAAGTTGAACTTGGGTGCATCTTGTTTCCATTGATCATTCTTGAGTTGTTTCTCCAACTTGACTGGAGTGCACGTGTAGTAATTTCAATTTGATTGAACAGGATTTGGAAAGATGCACACCTGTCTACAGTACATATTTCAGCACACACTCTTCCCTCCATTTCTTATCTCGCACCTGCTCCTGCCACTGCACTGTGTCCATCCCAAGCATATTTAATTCCAGTCAGTTTTAATTGCTACCACCTCTGCTGCTAGGCTACTCCAGGCATCTACAACCCTCTCAGGAAAGAAGTATTTTGTCATGGAGCGGACTGGGAGAGGCCCCATTGTGTCACCCTCATGTATTTTGCAAAAATACCCCCATGTGCGCACCGCTTGCACAGCTTTTAAAATCCAGTGTGCATGGCCATCGGATTTTACAGCGTGCATATTATAAAATCGACGCGTCCATGTGCACGTGCCGGGAACCATGTGCGAGTCTTAAAATTGACCCGTCACTGTATAGGGAGTATACTGCTATCAGGTAGCTCTACAGATTTAATTTCATTTGCAGGAAACAACTAATTGCTTTGGGTCATAAAAAACTGTATTTATTCTCATATCTTACAAGACATTTGCAAGGAAATCTTAAGACAAATTCCTCACAGATACTTCAAATTTATGCTTTTGTTTAACTTTAGATAAATCAGGGAAAATCCCCACCTTTTGACTCAAAACAATGCATTTTTATAATGAAAAAAAAAAAAGTTATACATTTTCGATCAGGATCCAGACAAAGTGACTAACAGAATGGATCTAACCACCTCCTGCTCAAGGCACCTCTTTAGTATCCACATCTCCTACATGAGAACACTTACACTTGCCCACTGGTAAATAAAGGACCTTGGAAGTAGAAGGGATTGCCTCACTTGGACTCTTTAAAATCTCAATTCTACTTTAACATAAGATTTGCCATACTGGGTCATACCAAAGGTCCACCAAGCCCAATATCCTGTTTCCAACAGTGGCCAAGCCAGGTCACATGTATCTAGCAGGATCCCAAGGCTAAATAGATTCCAAGCTGCTTATCCCAGAAGCAGTGATTTCTGCAACTCCACCTTAATAATGGTAAATGGATTTTTCCTCCAGGAACTTGTCCAAACCTTTTTTTTTTTTTAAACACAGCCACACTAATATCCTCTGGCAACGAATTCCAGAGCTTAATTATGCATCAGGTTAAAAAAAAAAAGTTCTCTGATTAACGTTTACTTGTTCCATTCCACGCATTATTTTATAGACCTCTATCATCTCTCAGCCATCTCTTCTCCAAGCCGAAGAGTCCTAACCTCTTTAGCCTTTCCTCATAGGGGCATTGTTCCATCTACTTTATCATATTGGTCACTCTCCTCTATAACTTTTCTAATTCTGCTATATCTTTTTTGATAAGTGGTGACCAGAATTGCACACAATACTCAAAATATGTTGGCACCATGGAGCAATACAGAAGCATTATGATATTCTGTTTTATGCTCCATTCCTTTCCTAATAATTCAACAGCTAGTTTCTTTTCAAATTCTCGTTGCCTTCCTTATCAATGTTTTACATCTAACTTGCCAGTGCTTATGCCGTTTCCTTCATTTGGATATTTTTTCCATTTCTTGAATGATGTTCTTTTAGCTATTATAACCTTTCACATCTCACCTTTTAATCATGCCAGTATGCATTTAGCCTTCCTTCTCTCTTTTCTAATGCATGGAATACATTTGGTCTGGGCTTCCACAATGGTATTTTTAAACAAGGTCTATGCCTGATGTAAACAATCTTTGCACCAGCTCTTTCCATTTTTTCCCCCTAAATTGCATTTCCTCTTTTTATCATAGTCACCCTTTTGAAAGTTAAATGCCGTTGCAGTAGGTTTCTTTAGTGTCTTTCCTCCAATTATTAAGTCAGAATTTTGTTTTAATTTTGCAGTTTCAGATATATTACAATCATAAATCAAGGTAAACAAAGAGATCTAACAAACATTTCTCTTTAGGCAATACATATATTTACCATCTTAATCAATCCTGATCTCTAATTATTAAGGTAATATGGGAGGCAAGATATATAGAAATTGAAGCTCTCAAAAAGAACAGCAGCACTCTAACATTTCTGAATTATTGGAACTTTCGTCTCAGACAGAGATTCAAGCAAGAGGAACTTTATTAGTTTCATTTGCCTTTTAATCAGATAGGAATTTAGTATTGAGATTCTTTTTAAAAAAAACAGGATGGCTCAATATTATAAGCAGCAAGTCTGGATTTATCCAGACATTGTCTGCTCTACACAAGAGCATAGGAAAAGGTTCCTAAACATGGGGCCTGAAGTTATAAATCATGGAGCTACCATGTTATTAAGATACCCATGTAAATGCTTAATTAAATTTCCACAAGAAAAATATGTATTTCTAGAGCTGGAACAAATAAGAGGATTTTTAGATGGCAAGGTTTGAATTGTGTTACTAAGAAGGGAAAGGGGATATTGTCCTGTGTGTTGGCTTATTACTAGTGTGTTTGTTATTAAGTCAGAATTTATCATGTTGTAATTACTATTGCCAAGTGACTCCAACACTATTACCTCTTGCACCAAATCCTGTGTTCCACTAAGGACTAAGATTTTAATAGTTTCCCCTCTTGTTGGTTCTTGTACCAGCTGCTCCATGAAGCAGTTATTTATTTCATCCAGGAACTTTACCATTCTAGCATGTCCTGATGTGGGATTTACCCAATCAATACTGGGGTAATTGAAATCCCCCATTATTACCGTGCTGCTGATTTTGACGGCTTCTCTAATTTCTGTTAGCATTTCATTATTTGTTTGCTCACTCTCACCAGGTGGACAGTAATAAATCCCCACTCCTATTTTATTCCCTTTTTACCAGGAATTTCTATCCATAAAGATTCAGCATTGCCTTTTGTTTCCTCCAGCACTTTTATTCTGTTTGATTCAATGCCTTCTTTAATATAAAGTGCCACCTTCCACCAAACTGATCCATCCTATCATTTTGATATAATTTGTACCCTGGTATCACACTGTCCCATTGGTTATCCTCCTTCCACCAGGTCTCTGAGATGCCAATAATACAGTATTTAGCTCTATGTTCTGTGCTATATAATCTAAATCTCCCATTTCTTTTTATTTATTTTTTAAAGACTTCTAGCATTTGATTACAGACATTTCAAAGTATGTTTTTTTTTGTTTGTATTAATAATCCACTCAGCAGTTGATGGGGTAATTTGGAATCTTTCTGCTCTGTCAGCTCTTTACTTAGTCACCTGGTCCACTTTAGCATTAATTGCAACCTCTCTACTGGGATGCCCCAATTTCCCTGTTGTTAGTATCCTTCAAATATACATCATGCTGAACCATGTGCTTCTGAGCGACTGTTGGCTTTCCCCCATCATCTAGTTTAAAAACTGCACTATCTACTTTTTAAAGGTCAGTGCCAGCAGCCTGGTTCCATGCTGGTTCCATCCTTTCAGAAAAGGCTCCCCCCCCCCCCTTCCCCAAAATTATGTCCAGTTCTTAACAAACCTAAAACTTGCTTCCTTGCACCATTGAATCTCTGGAGCTTTGCCTGCCTCTAGGGTCCCGCCCGTGGAACAGAGAACATTTCAGAGAATGCTATCCTAGATTTCAACTTTCTACCTAAAATCCTAAATTTGGCTTCCAGAACCTCCCTTCTGCACTTTCCTATGTCACTTGTACCCACATCTATTAAGACAGCCGGCTTCTCCCCAGCACTAACTAAAATCCTATCTATGTAACATGTGAGATCTGCCACCTTTGCACCAGGAAAGAAAATTACCAAGTGATCCTCACGTCCATCAGCCATAAGAACATAAGAAATTGCCATGTTGGGTCAGCCCAAGGTCCATCAAGCCCAGCATCCTGTTTCCAACAGAGGCCAAACCAGGCCACAAGAACCTGGCGATGTCCTTTCGTGGATTACAAACTGGTTAAAAGACAGGAAACAGAGTAGGATTAAATGGTCAATTTTCTCAGTGGAAAAGGGTAAACAGTGGAGTGCCTCAGGGATCTGTACTTGGACCGGTGCTTTTCAATATATATATATATAAATGATCTGGAAAGGAATACGACGAGTGAGGTTATCAAATCTGCGGATGATACAAAATTATTCAGAGTAGTTAAATCACAAGCAGACTGTGATACATTACAGGAGGACCTTGCAAGACTGGAAGATTGGGCATCCAAATGGCAGATGAAATTTAATGTGGACAAGTGCAAGGTGTTGCATATAGGGAAAAATAACCCTTGCTGTAGTTACACGATGTTAGGTTCCATATTAGGAGCTACCACCCAGGAAAAAGATCTAGGCATCATAGTGGATAATACTTTAAAATCGGCAGCTCAGTGTGCTGCAGCAGTCAAAAAAGCAAACAGAATGTTAGGAATTATTAGGAAGGGAATGGTTAATAGAACAGAAAATGTCATAATGCCTCTGTATCGCACCATGGTGAGACCACACCTTGAATACTGTGTACAATTCTGGTTGTCGCATTTCAAAAAAGATATAGTTGTGATGGAGAAGGTACAGAGAAGGGCAACCAAAATGATAAAGAGGATGGAACAGCTCCCCTATGAGGAAAGGCTGAAGAGGTTAGGGCTGTTCAGCTTGGAGAAGAGACGGCTGAGGGGGGGATATGATAGAGGTCTTTAAGATCATGAGAGGTCTTCAACGAGTAGATGTGACTCGGTTATTTACACTTTCGAATAATAGAAGGACTAGGGGGCATTCCATGAACATAAGAAAATGCCATACTGGGTCAGACCAAGGGTCCATCAAGCCCAGCATCCTGTTTCCAACAGTGGCCAATCCAGGCCATAAGAACCTGGCAAGTACCCCAAAACTAAGTCTATTCCATATTACTATTGCTAATGGCAGTGGCTATTCTCTAAGTGAACTTAATAGCAGGTAATGGAGTTCTCCTCCAAGAACTTATCCAATCCTTTTTTAAACACAGCTATACTAACTGCACTAACCACATCCTCTGGCAACAAATTCCAGAGTTTAATTGTGCGTTGAGTAAAAAAGAACTTTCTCCGATTAGTTTTAAATGTGCCCCATGCTAACTTCATGGAGTGCCCTCTAGTCTTTCTACTATCCGAAAGAGTAAATAACCGATTCACATCTACCCGTTCTAGACCTCTCATGATGTTAGCAAGTAGACCTCTCATGAAGTTAGCAAGTAACACATTTAAGACTAATCAGAGAAAATTATTTTTCACTCAAGTACAATAAAGCTATGGAATTTGTTGCCAGAGGATGTGGTTAGTGCAGTTAGTGTAGCTGGGTTCAAAAAAGGTTTGGATAAGTTCTTGAAGGAGAAATCCATTAATGGCTATTAATCAATTTTACTTAGGGAATAGCCACTGCTATTAATTGCATCAGTAGCATGGGATCTTCTTAGTGTTTGGGTAATTGCCAGGTTCTTGTGGCCTGGTTTTGGCCTCTGTTGGAAATAGGTTGCTGGGCTTGATGGACCCTTGGTCTGACCCAGCATGGCAATTTCTTATGTACCCAAATACCAAGAAGATGCCATGCATGCTACTGATACCAGTAATAGCAGAGGCCAGTCCCTAAGTCAACTTTATTAATAGCAGTTAATGGACTTCTCCTCCCAGAACTTATCCAAACCTTTTTTGAACCCAGCTCCACTAACTGTACTACCCACATCCTCTGGCAACAAATTCTAGAGCTTAATTGTGCGTTGAGTGAAAAATAGTTTTCTCCGATTAGTCTTAAATGTGCTATTTGCTAACTTCATGGACTGCCACCATCTACATTCCTAATAATCGAATCTCCAAGTGCAACAGCTGTCCAACCCTTTAAGACTTGGAAACAGCTACATTTTCCACAGATCCTTACATATGCGCTGCTAATGCAGACCTGCAGCACTCATTATATGCCAGCACAGAGACTCACGTCCTATTCTGCCAATCCACCTCAATCCAGACTGCCATCTCTGTACTGAGTCCCAAATACAGCTCTGCAAGTGCACATCAGTCCTGACCTGAAGTGCCCCCTCCTATGCCAGTAGAGCCCACCAACAGCTAACCAGAGATATACACACACACACACACACACACACAACTCAATGTTCTTGTTCTCAGAGTCATAACTGGAGAAAGAAGGAGAGGGGTAATGGAGTTGTGAGTGAGCTTTGGGGGCCTGTTTTTCCTAGGTGTAGGTGGGATATAGAATTGGTCCACTGCTGCAGTCCTTTTCCCCCTGATCCCTGCTGAGAGGAGAGAGCATTTAAACCACATTTGGGGGTGGGGGGTGGGGTGGTAATCAATGCAGTTAAGTTCTGCAGTAACCAGATAGATCTTGCACCATACAATCATTTCTTATTGCAATGGAGAGTAAGGTAATAGTAATAGTAGTAGTAAGGTGCCTATGTGTGAGTGGGTATGTAGTCATCTGCAAGTCTCTGCCCAGGGCCAGTGTATGAGCATTTTGCACGCCAGGCACGTCTTCAGCCATGCCTCTCCCACCCCTAACTTAACTCCAGCACTGCGCTCTGGCACAGCACCTCTCTGGACCGTTAAGATTTTGCTGGCTTGTTTGCCTCATTAAAAACAGTGGATCTGGCTCTACCCCAGGCGTGCTTTGCACTACTTACGGAGCTGCTTTTTCTCAAATGATTTTTCTTGCTGCACCCACATTTGCAAATCTTTCCATCTTAACCAGCACAAACCATGATTTCAGTTTGGGGCTTGCTATTCTGATCATGACCAGTTTTTCCGGTTGTTAGGAATGGCCTTTCGTATTGGGTGGGGGGAGGCAATGGCTCAAGCTCTTTGGGAAATGAAGTGGCTGCACGGCTGGGAAAGTTAAACAAGGCTGTACTGATCTAAATTATCTGGGGATTTTGATCTCCAGTGCGGAAGGAACTAGGGATAAATTAATATACAGCAACAGGGATCAAACAAAGAGGAAAAGATGCAATCTTAACCAAAATCTCAAAAAGTAAAAAAGAGAAATTACTTTTGTGACATCCAGTCCCCTTATCTTTCATTGAACTGTTCTGCTGCTTACATCGATCCAGGTTTAGAGCTTGGGATTGTTGATCCCTCCTGACTCAGTTGTTATACAAAACATAGTGTGTGGCAGGGGACCGTGTAAATCCATTAAAAAAATCTGCTATTTCTTAGACATCTGTGCAATAAAGATTTCCTAAAGATAAGAATATTGGATAGCTTAGAGTACATAATATTGCTACATATTTTATTTTTTTCCTTCTTCTCTAAAGTTTGTTCATTAACTGGCTGAGATCAGAACAAGGAATATCTGTTTTTTCTGTCTGATCAGGTTCAGTGTTTGACCTGTCTGGGGCTATCTAGTACCAGGATGCCTACCAAGCTACAGCTGGGCATAAATCTTGTCAGTTTTAATTAGACCAACTAGCTTTACAAAACCTAGACTACAGCCAGAGAATGAGAATATAAGAAAACAGCAATTACAGCGTCCTTTAGAATTACTAGAGGGAGAGCACCAGTAGCAATCCATTGTTTTTTCTCTAGGCCTCGATTTTTTCACAGATACATTGACTCACAACAGAGGGACTATGAGGGAGGTATCTTTTTTATCTTCATGTACTAAATGTTATCTTTTATTATTGTAATGTTAATTGCCTTTTACTGATTCATACAATATTGGTGTGATGCTGTGTGATATTTACCTCTGCTGCTTTTTACAATATTTAGTAAACCAAGTTTTTGCTTTTATAAATCTGTTTTGTGTTCTCTATGCTGTAATTACCACCATTCAGGCTACCACTTACACATTTTAACATGTAACTCCTTTTAAAATTACCTTTCAACATCCCAAGGCTGCCATGCTGTAGTGTCAAGTTATGGAGACCATAGTTCTATTGTCAGAGATACACTTAGGTGGACAGCTTGAAGATGCTGAAACTAGCAGTTGGACTACTTTTATATGAACAATAATTTACCATGGTGATATTGTGATTCTACGAGTTGGTGGCATATAACTTGGGACTTTTGTGCGATTTAAAACTTTATAGAAGCAGCTGCCTTTATTTTTTAATTGCAAAAAGAAAAAAAGGTTTCAGTTATAGCACTGTGCATCTGCCAAACACAACTTGCTGCTTTGCACTAAATATATCAGTACAGTATTTTTAAATCCATGCCTATAATCCATATTTCAATTTTGGAATGCCAGTCATACCTGGGTTAATTTGCATACATATTGTGTGTGTATTTGCTCCCTGGAAAGAGATGAACTTTGTGTTGAGTAGAAAGTGGAGTGATACTTTGTTCCTGTGGTTCTCAAAAAAGGAAGTAAATCACTTATATCAACATTTTCTTATATAGAGAGCACAGTAAACGCATCTTATCCTGGCCAATTTTGGTCCAACTGTGTTTGAGTTCCTCCACCTATGTGCCAGTCCAATGCTACTAACATCAATATTGATTTTATGCCAGTTCTCCTGCTTCATAGCATTGCCAGTGTTGAGTAGCAAGAAATGTAAGGACCCAAGACCTCCACTCCCCTAGGATGAAAGCTGGCTTTATGGAATAATAAAACAATATGCTGCAGGTGGTCAAACCTCCGTAAGTGATAGCTGGGAGATATATTTAGATACTGTATAAAAGGCCAACTTAGCAGTCTGGCTAGGCCAACTGGTCTTTATTTGCCAACATCGATTATGGTACTAGGACTGTAAGGATGGTGTTTGCACACGGCTTGCATGACTCCTGTTGGTCAGTTTTGGTACTGGAGCCAACTATTTTCCAGTGCACAGCTCACAGAGGATCTCAGATCATGTTTGTTTTAATTAAATATTTATTGTGCTTCACATACCATCCTGAGCCTACATTCCTGTTCTGACAGATGATAGGACATGCCTAAGAGCCCCTGCTCCATGGATGTGGGTATGTCTCCAGCATCCTTCTCAGTAAAGAACAAGGCAAAGAACGTATTCAGTTTTTCGGCTACCTCCTTGTCCTCCCTTAGCACTTGTTGGTCCCTTACTGGCTTTTTTTTTTTGCATGTACTTGAAAAAGAATTTGAAAAGATGCTTTTCTTGACCTGTCTTATTACTGTTTTGCATCTAACTTGCCAGTGCTTATGTTCTATTTTCATCATTTAGGTCTGCTTTCCTTTTTTTTTTTTTTTAAACAATACTATTGGAGAAATTACTTACCTGATAGTTTTGTTTTCCTTAGTGTAGACCAGAGCTTTCCAAACTGTGTGTCGGGACACGTTAGTGTGTCGCCTGTATTGTGCAGGTGTGTCGCGCAAGCCCGGTCAACTCTAATGCGAGTTTGGGCTTTTTTTTTTCTAGAGATTCACTTTTTTTTTTTTCAGTTTATGGGTTGCTTATTATTGGGTGATTTTTGCTGTCAATCGCGTTTTTTTGGGGGGCTTGGTGGGTGGAACGAGCCCAGCCATCCTTGCATTGGCTGCTGCTGCCGATGAGGCCTGGCCATGAGGAGTACTGACTGTAAGCAGCAGTGTCTGGTGATCATGGAAGGGAGTGAAGCACTTAACTGGCAACAATCAAAAAGACGAGGTACATGAGTGTGGGGGCCAGACATGTGCTGGGGGGAGAGAGATGAGTGAGTGGGGGGCAAACGTGCTGGGGGGACAGACATGTGCTTGAGGGGGAGAGATATGAGTGTGTGGGGGCCAGACATGTGCTGGGGGGAGGAGAGAGATGAGTGTGTGGGGGACAGACAATTTGTTTTATTATTGTTTCTCATAAATTATAACAATAACATGAATCTTGGAATATATATTTTTAATATAAATTTAAGGTTTTCATGAGATAGGTTGTGTCGTGAAACATTTTATTTATGTATATATTTAAGGAAACATACATAAATTGTCGAAATATGTTTCATTCATTTAACCTTTAACCTCTGGTTTACTAGTAGACTGAATTACCGTGTCGTGAAATTATGTTTGTCTAAAAAGTGTGTCACCAACATGAAAAGTTTGGAAAGCTCTGGTGTAGACAGATGGACTTAAGACCAATAGGTTATGTTCCCCTGCCAGCAGATAAGGAGTCAGGTTGCAAAGCTGATGTCACAGTACATATTTCCCTGCAGTGACCTCAGCTCCCCAGTATTTTCTTCAAAAGCCATGTGGACTTACTAGTGAAAAGACAATTAAAAATATGAATAAAAATGGATAAATGTAACTGTACTCAACCATAAACACCGAACTCCAGTAAGAATATAGGTATCCCGGAGGAGCAAAATAGCGTCGATGAGAGAGGACGCATTTGAGCTCCCGATCCGAAACATTTGAACTATCATACATTGCCTAGAAATAGAAATGCCACATACAAAAAGAAAGGGGAAGGTAAGGGAGGGTACCTCGACCCCCCTTGGACCTACCCCTCTTCAAACAACGATTCGGGAATTCTTTAGCGCTGTGGGGGAATCGCCAGGAGTCTTGGCTGGGAGAGAGCAGGAGCAGACTTCAGTCTCCATCGACTCCTCTGGCTGAAGTACAGCCAAATCAGAGCCTGTGTCTGCTAAAAAGGTGGCAGCAGGTTCCATAACTACTCTGGAATTCACCCCCAAGTCATCCACCTCCTGAGAGAGAAGTTGACACAAACAAGCCACCAGAGTGCAACAGGAAGCAATCTATCTGGAAGGTCATTGCTACTGCATCAAAGGCTTAAGGATAGACAATCTAATCATGTGCATCCTTTAAGGCCACATCTCCCTCCACTGGAATAGTAGTTCATTTAGAGACAGCACAGACCAGTGCATCCACTTTAGGGAAACACAAAACGTTCTCTTTCTGCCGGGTCCAGAGGGTATAGAGCTTCCAACGCTTGGCTCCCTTTAAAACTTGCTTCTGGGGTATCCCAATCCAGATCAATCAACTCCTAGATGGCGTCCATCACAGGAAAATAGCAAGAAGTTTTCCATAGGGAAATCAGAATGGGGTTCTTAGTTGGCTCCGTCACAGAATCCGCCCCAGAACTCCCAGCATCTTCAGAGTCTGGGAAACCTGAGCCAGCAATTTATCTCTGTGACAGAACCACAACATGGTCCAATATGGTTCCAACCCAGGGTGGAGTTCCTATCTTCTAGGAATCTGGATCCTCGTCATCCATGCTATTCGGGTCCCTACCAGGGATATCCTTGGTAAGTTGAGGCATGCCTTGGGGTTTGCCGATAGGAATGGGAGAGGGAGGGGTCACTGGCTGAGGTTTCAACCAGTCAGAGGCAAGTGAGGCAGTAGACTGTGCCTGAACGAAGGCTTGTAGCCCTTGGAAGAACTCCACCTAAGAAAAGGCAGCTAGATCCATGCCTAGTCTAGGAGGTACTAGGGTGGTACCTGCTGAATTTCCCTCTCCCACAGATGACCCAGTCAAGGGTGTACTTAGAACTGACGTACTGTCAGTTAAGGCTGTGGCCAACTCATCATCTGAATGGGAGGAGCCTTGCTTAGCAAAATCCGAGAAGGCCAACTCTTCTTGGGCTTCTTCATAGTGCTGACATAAGTTGGTATCTAGGTCAGGCTGTGAAGCCCTAATATGACAAGCAATGCATAGAACAAGGCGTTAAGGTTTCTTGGTTGCCGGCGCCATTGGCAGTTGTGTGTTCAATTGGCTCACACTTAAAAAATGTGTACACAAATTTTGAGTGTCCAGGCAGGGTGCAGCGAGGTGAGCACAGCCCCTGTGCACAGCTCTTCCTATATTGCGTGCTTTCAAAGTTGTGCGCATAGAGATGCACCCAATGTTATGCGCACAGCATATGCAGAGCCGATGCACTGCGCGTACTGATGTTTTATGGAGAGCAATACAGAACGCACAGAAACGCGTGCAAGATGGCACCGCTGCAGCCCACCATGCGGTGTGCCGACCAAGCCTACAGCAGGGCATAGCACACGGGGGGGGGGGGGGGGTGTGCTGCTCATGGAGTCCGAAAATCCCTCTGTCTCTGAATTGAGAGGTAATCTTCTTCAGTTTCTTTTTTTTTTTTTTTTTTAAACTTACCTGGGCTGAGCGCTTACTGACTGAGTACAGAGATGGTCTCTGGCTGCGGGGGATAGAGGGCTTTGGCCGTCATCACTGCGCTCAGCTTCCTGCATCCATTGCCTTTCAGCTGCCTAAGCAGCAAAGTCCACACCAGGCACCGGATATCGGACCAAGGCACACCTCTGAGGGATCTCGGAAATCGCCTCAGGAATTCTCAACTGGGATAGGGATCTTTAGATATCACCACAGGAGAGCGGGACTCATTTTCATCCAATTTAGAATGTAGAATTTCTCCTTCCAAAAAGTACAGCAATCCCCATAAGGAAAGGTACGTCTACCATCTGCTGGAGACGGAGAATACTGGGGAGCTGAGGTCACTATAGGGGTATATTTACTGTGACGTCAGCTTTGCAACCTGACTCAGTCTCCATCTGCTGGCAGAGGAGCATAACCCATTGGTCCTGAGTACATCTGGTTACACGGTAGGAAATTTGGCTTTAATTGCCTCTTTAATCTCACCATTAAACCTTGCTGGCAGTTGTTCCTTTGACTTTTTCTGGATACCAGTGCCAGTCCTATCACTTTTATTCCCCCAAAGGAATACTTTGTATTAGAGTAGCACCTGGTCTATTATAGAATTCATACATACCACAAGTTACAAAGCAAGGCTGGCAAAATCCCAGGCACTTGGTCACCTTGTTGCCTGGGGCTTGATGCTGTCCTGCACCTGCCACTAGCCCAATTTAGTAGAAGGCAGCTGGCTTGAGTTTGACAGGAGATAGGTTGGCACTGCTGCTGCCAATCCAGGGTCAGTGAAAGACCTGATTAAGCTGGAGAAAGGTAGAAGAGGAGAATGGGCAGAAAGAGGTGGGGAGCTGGAGGAAGAATAAAAGCAAAACGTGAAAGAACAAAAAAGGCAAAAGCAAAGTATAAAAGCAATAAAACATTTTCAGGAAAAGATTCTTCCCTGGCTTCTAAAATGTTTTGAGTGGCACCCAAAGTTTCTGAAAAATTATGTTCTAATGTACTGCATAGTACCTGCAGCATGTGGTTAAAAGCAACAACATTTCTTGGCATGGCGGCATTACATGAGACCTGCAAGGTGTTTTTTGCATTGAAGCAGTGATGTGGTTGCTCTGGGCTTTTTGTGGCAACTTGTATATAACTGGTGCTCAGCCTTTCATAAATTATAAAGGCCTTTATAGCTGAGGGCAGACATCTAATGAAGTAAAATGCAGCTTGGAGCATTGGACTGGCAGATGACTCCTGGTTTGGGAATTAACCAATTTTACCTGGGAAGCTGAGCAGGCTGTCAGCCTACTCAGTGGCAACTGTGTATCATCTAAGTAAGCAAGGTCATACATTCCAGAAGCAGCTACATGCGCACTTTGAAAGAACTTAAATTGACATGCTGGAATCTTGTTAGGAAGAAAGGTTCTCTAGAAAATCAAATTATTACATCCATCTTTATAAATTTTTCATAAAACATTAAAATGCAATGAAACAAACATCATAAAAACAGGTCCCAATATTACCCCCCCCCCTCATAAAAAAAAGAAAACAAGCAATTTTCAAAATGAGTGACAAGACCAGGTTCTGCCTTTGTCACCCAAAGGAGACACAAAAGTCCGCTGTTAACAACAAAAGCTTTATTTCCATTAAGCGATTCGGGATGGAATGATATGAGCAGAGAGACTATGAAAACATGGTCTCTCTGGATCACCGGCCCGGGTGGAGAGGCTTTGAGGCAGTTTCAAATCAGGAGGAAATGGGGACAGCAACACCATCATGGATCCTCTGCTCCATTGAGGCAGGGAGAAGGGTCAGGGGACAGACCAGCACGGAATGATGTGAAGGCTCTGAATGTCTGAAGTCATCTTTGGCGTCTGCCTCATGATTGATAAAAATGTTTTCATTCATTTTTGTCTTAAGATTTGTCCAAGGACCCTCCAACTGAAATCTTCGGACGTAAACAAAGTGCTAAAAGTTTATATTTTAAAACAGAAAAAAAAAAAAAAATAAAAAAAAAATAAAAGAATCAGATGCTTTTCATGCTGCCAAAATGCCCTTGTCACTTCTGTGGCGGTGTTAAGACATGTCCTTCTGAGAAAGCACAGTTTGGTGGGAGAGGAGGTGGCGGCGTGTGTGACTCCAGCAGTGAATCCTCGTGTGCGTGAGTTTGTGCGCGCCTGTTGCTCCCTCCTGCTGACGGGGAGGAGCAGCGCATATCCAGCTTTTCAGTAATCCCAAGACAGGCTCAAAGCAGATACTAAAGTTTCACAGTGCCAGGGGGCAGGCTGTTGTTGCAGAGTCTGTAATAGCGCAGGTCGTTCACCAGCCTGTGCACATTCTGTGTAAACGAAGGCAGGTCCTGGAAGAGAGAGACGGAGAGCAGTGTAAAGGAAGTGGGTAGAAGGTAACCATCTGTTACACTACAGTGTGGTTAACATCTCCTTTTCTAGGTTGTGTAAAGTGGTCGCCAGGAGGGAAAAAATACCCACGGTGGAGCCTGATCACCACAAACACACTTGCCCAAGCTTGGGAAGCTTTTAAAAACAAAACAAAACATAAGAATCTTTGTTCCATCAATACAATTAATTGTCTCGCTCTCAACTAATCAGAAATCTGCTGCTAACATTCTCGTGTACTATGAATGTGCCATAATGCTAGACTCATTCCAATCAAATCTGTACATTCACTAACATTGTCAAACTTTACCAAGTGGCAAAGTTATCCAGATAAAGTTACCTGGATGACTAACCAAATAATTCAGCAGGACAAATCTCTCACTAAATATATTTGGCTAACATTATCTGGTATCTTTGGCCACGGTGCTGAATATACATGGCTAATGTTTTCCCGAGTTGATTACCCAGATAACTTTAAACCTAACCAGCTCTATTCTGATCCCCCATCCTCCTGTAAATAGTTTAAAAATTGTCAGGGCATGTTTAGTATCGCTGTCAACAAATGCTGGAGGGTCTTTGAGAATGGTGGCAAAATGGCATTTTGTGGGGGCAGTGCTCTACAATAATTGAAGTTTGGACATCAATACAAAGTAAAACTATAAAAGTTATTGGGCTGGATGTTCCATGGGACTCTGGTGCCTCTGGCAGGCGTAACTTGTGTGCACCGGCTTGCTGCCGCTGTGTCAGGGCACTCGGCCATGCCCTCGGACTGCCGCCACCCCCCCCCTGGGCCGCCCATTTTTCAAAGCCCCGGGACATATGCGCGTCCCGAGGCTGGGCGCGCGCAGGGGTACGTTTTCAGGGGTTACGCGCATATCTTACGCCCGTAACCCTTTGAAAATCTACACTTTGATGAATACAGAGTGCTGCTCCTAGATCACAAGGGAAAACCTTGTATTGGTAATGAACTGTGTCCAGGGTAAAACATTTTCTGTGAGAATTGTGAATAGGGATATGAAAATAAGCATCTTTGAGGAATCCTTCTCTAAAAAAGGTAGGATGATTCCCAGCACGTTCATCTTGAATTTTCCCTTTTTGAGATGGGTATTTAAGTCCCTGAGGTCTAGAACTGGACAAAGTCCTCCAGACTTTTTGGGGATGAGGGAGTAATTAGAATAGAATCCCTTCCTCCTCTTGCTCTGTGAGACATATTCTTCAATCAAGTGCGGAGACGGAATCTTCTCTTAATTTGGCCAACTGCTCTTTTGAATGATGACATGGAGGTGACCAGGATAATGGAGGACTGGACTGAAAATTCAGATAATATCCCCCTGCTGACAATTAATAGGACTCACTGATCTGTGGTTATTTGAGACCATTAAGGGAAAAAAAATAAAGAATTCTTCCCCCTATGGAAAGGGATTTTCAAAGTTTGTCAAAAACCTTGTGTAGGTTCTCAGCACACAACATGAGAGTCCGGGTCAGAGTACCGGTTGGGGCAGACAGTGAGCAATGGGGTCCAGAAGGTGGTCCAAGGTTGTGCCAGATGGCATGCAAGCAGAATCTAGAAGACAGTGAGCAAGCTGAAGCTGGGTCCAGAACTAGAATCAAAATCAGGAAGACTGAGGCAGAAGACACGAATTAGCAACACGCACTGAGGAGCAGGCTACTCAGGAGACCTATTGCCAAGGCGCCAGCTGATTGCAAGACACTTCCTTATATACCCCTGGAGGATGCAACATCAGCCAGTGCCACAAAGTCCCAGCTAGGGGACCTATAAAGGATGTCCAAGTTTACACGAAGTTCCATCCCGGGTCCTTGCAACAGCATGCTGCCGGAGGCCATGTCAAAGTTGCTTTGAATCAGAGGCGAGGCAGCTGGAGCCTAACAGTACCTCCCCTCCAAAGCCCCCTCCCCAATTTCTTGGGCCTGGGCTTAGTCGGGAATCGGTGGTGAAATTCTCAGAATAACTGTGGAACCTGTAGATTGGAAGCCGGCTTCCAGGAGTTCTCATCGGGGCCAAAACCCCCTGCAACGAGATATTGCAGTTTATTACAAAATTTCTGCAAGCTCATATAGCATATCCTCTTCTACTGGAACATCCCTGGCTTGAAGTAGTGGTCTTGAGAGTCACGAGACGATAGCAGGTTTAAGGAGTGACACTTGGAAGATATCATGGATATACAACAAAGGGGGGGGGGGGGGTAACCAGCTTATAGGCTACTGAGCCTATAAGACTGATAATAGGAAAAGGTCCCAAGAAACGTGGTGCAAACTTGAGGGACAGCAGATGGAGTCTCCGGTTTCAGGTGCTCCTCCAAGCTAAGCCCCCCGATTGAAGTTGTGGGGCAGGCCGATGTTTATCTGCCTGTGTTTTGGAACGTGCTGCCGACTGTTTTAGGAGTTGAGTAGAATGCCAAAGACTCAATAGTTCTCGTCCCTTAATACCAGCTGCCGGACATTCCCCGGTAGTGGTTCCGGGATCTGAAGATGTCGTCCATATACAAAAAAAATAAAAAATAAAAAATGAGCCTGTGTACTTGTTGACGTGGTTGTTATGGCAAGCCTCTGCCTTGGGAGAACTGAAGACCAGTTATCCTGACGCTGCTTGATGTAGGACCATAGGAAGGTTTTAAGTGATTGGTTGGTCTGCTCGGTCTGATCGTTAGTTTGAAGATGGTGTGCAAGTGAAAAATTGAGAGTGATATCAAATTTCTTGCATAAGCCTGGTCATTAATGTGTGGTGAACTAAACACTACTGGGGGATGTCAGATACAATGTGAGTGGGGAGACCATGTAAGCAAAAGACATTCTATATGAAGAGCTGGACTAATTCAGGTGCTGATGGTAGTCCTGGGAGGGGCATGAAGTGGGCCATCTTTGATAACCTGTTGATCACCACCCAGATGGTAGTATTCCCTGCCGATGGCAGTAGATCAGTGATAAAATCTGTAGCTAGGTGGGTCAAAGGTTCCTTGGGAGCCAGTAATGGCTGAAGTAGTCCTCAGGGCTGGCATCTGGGAGCTTTATTCGTGGCACAAGTTGGACACGAGTCTATATACTGTTTTAGATCTTGCTGAAAATAAAGTCACCGATAGTAGCGGGTAAGGAGTTCTAAGATCCTAGCGAAGCCTGGATGCCCTGCAATGCATGAGTTATGGGCCCATTTTAGTAGCCGTTCTTGAAGACGCAAAGGAACCATAGTCTTCCTTGGAGGTACGGTCACAGTAGCCGCTAACTGGATCTTGGCTGGATAGATAATGGCCTTCAGGGAGTCCAGGAGGTTCCCTTTCTCGAACAAGCAGGACAGGGCGTCAGCGCATTGGTTCATGACTGCTGGCCGATATCTCTGTTCAAAATCAAAGCGATTAAAGAACAGGGACCAACAGGCCTGGCAGGGATTTAATCATTGGGCCTGCACCAAGTATTCAGTGTAAATTGTTACTGGATATCAGGCGCCTTCCAGCAGGTGGCACTATTCTTCAAGGGCTAACAACTGCCAGCAGTTCTTGGTCACAGATGGTGTAATTTCTCTCCACTGGGGAGAATTTTCTCGAGAAAGTGGCAGAGGCAATCAGGGCACCCTGGGGATTATGTTGTACCAAGATCGATCTCACTCCAAGTGTGGAGGTATCGACCTCTAGGATGAATGGCTTAGTGGGGTCAGGGTGGCGAAGACAAGGATCATGTGTAAATTTCTGTTTGAGGCAGCTGAAAGCTTGGAGGGCTTCCTGATTCCAGTTCCGGGGGTCAGCTCCCTTCTTACTGAGAGCCTGAGTGGAGCTGCCAGCTAGGAGTAATTATGGATAAGTTGGTGATAACTGAAAAAGCCCAAGAACTGTAGAACCTTGAGCCCCGCCAGACACGGCTAGTGGAGAATCACGTTCAATTTCCCGGGATCCATCCGGAGTCCAGTCGCGGAGACAATATACCCCAGGAAGGGGTGTTCTTTCTGCTCAAAGGAGCATTTTTCTAGCTTGGGATAACACTGAAGTTGTCATAGATGCAGCAATTGCCTGATGTATGTGTGGTGCTTGTCCAAAGTTAGAGTGTGACTGAATATCGTCCAGACAATTACGTGTGAATGTAGTTAGGTCTCGAAATATCTCATTTACCATCATCTGGAAAACTGCGGGTGCATTGCTTAAGCTGAATGGCATGACCAGATATTCGCAGTGACAGTCACGTGTATTGAAAACAGTTTTCCATTGTGCCTTCTCAAACGCAAATTAAGTTGTATGCTCCCCGCAGATCCAATTTGGTAAAAATTTGTGCCTCCCTCGAGCAATCATATAGTTCTGTATCAGCGGTAAAGGGTACCGGTTCTTCTTTGTGACCTTGCTCAAGCCACAGTAATCGATATATGGTCGAAGGAACTCCTTCTTGGTCCGTAAAAGCTGTCCAGGTTTACAGGAAGTTCCATCCAGGTCCTTGGAACAGTATGCTGCCAGAGGCAATGTCAGCGTTGCTTCGAATCAGAGGAAAGGCGTTTAGTACGGGGAGGCGGCTGTAGCTTAATCCTCAACACCAGAAATTATAATTGGTAACTCCTTACTTAAGGATTGATGTTTTGCGAAGAAGTGGATATTGAAAAGGCATAACAGGAGACTGACTTCATAGTTCTTCTCTACAACGGGAAGAACTGGCTTTGAAGTAGATGGCAGTGACACGTACTTCCCAACAAAGTCACTCCACATCCTTTAAAGAAAAAGACTCTGGAAAGGGAGGCACTGAAAATGTAGGAAGAGCTTTCTTAGATGTGTCCAGCTCACATACTAAGACTGGCAGAGAAATTCTGCTTGTCCGATTTTGTTTTCTAAGTCAGCACCAAAGGAGGAGCCTTCTGTGTTGAAAATCTCGGCTCCAATTCATATGGTGCCAAGGATCTTCGGTCCAAAGACGTTTGTACCAGAGAGAATGATGCAGATATCTGCTTTGATGGTTTGTGCACCTGGAATCCCCATGGTGAAGAGGATAGTGCCACTGTCTTCCACCCCAGAGATCTCTGCTCCAATGTTTTCTGCGCAGACATCATTGGCTCTGAAACCTTGTGTCATGTCTTTGGTAAGATGCTTCTTTGAAGATATATCCAAGGATTTTTGACATTGATTTGTCGTGGTGTCTTAGAAGACCGCAGCCAACAGTTTCTTTTATACTTTTGTGTACTACAGAACTTGTGGAAGAACTAGACTCTCTACTCCCTCAAGACTCTGGCCTTATATCCCAGTCTGACCTCTTGGAGAAGGAACCTTTGCTTTCTGAAGGGGAAGAAAATTCACATTTAAGCTTCATGGTTCTATATTTAATGGCCCAAAGGGACATCTTACTGTGTGGACCACAGAATAAAGAATCATGAGATGGTCGCAAATAGGAGGCAAAGGTCATGAAGATCGAAGATGCCCACTTTCAGGCTGATACAATACCATATGCTGGCCACAGTACACGGCTCAACATGATTGGATGTGCGTTTTAGATGCACATCCAATACCCCCAAAGCAAACAGGGCTTAGTGCGTCCAAAACATGTGCATAGCCCGACACACACATTTTTACCCTAAAAAATGGACACCTGCCCTGGAGCAGGTGTTAATTTTTGAGGAGTCCAAAATATTCAGTCGGAGGAACACAAAAACTGTCAAAAAAAAAAAAAAGTGTGCCGGCAGTCAGGTTAGGAAAAGGGACGCTCAATTAACGAGTGTCCCATTTTCCTTTCCTTTCTTTTTGCTCCATTTTCCTTTCCTTTCTTTTTGCTCAAAAACAGAAAAGAACTTCTGACTAGAATAAAGAAAAAATTGTGAAAAATTGCAGCGACAACTTCTGGCAGAGACAAAAATTACACATCTGGACACTTCAGTGGACTAAAATGACTGACAGCAGAGGTGTGGGAGTTCCTGAGCATGCTGTTAAAGATGTCTAGTTCTTCTGGCGCTAAGAGAGAACATTTCCCATGACAACACCATCAGGTGACATCAACCACTTATGTGGAGAAAATGATGCCTGGCTCTTGAACCCCCCCCCCCCCCCCCCAAAGTCGAGATGAAAAGCACTAGAATCTTACCATGCTCCCGGTGTTGCTCAGATAGCAATACTGGGTGCTCTTACTGCTAGCATTGCTTTCAGAGCAACACGGGATGCTGGGAGTGCAGTAAGATTCTACTGCTTCTTAGCTTGACCTTGGCAGTTTTTAGAAGTTGTAAGTGGGTCAAGAGGGTGGGGTGGAAGGCAGGAGATGGCCCAGTATTTTATTTAAATATGGGCGACCTCAAACTACTATGACCTTGACCTATGACTCAGTTGGGGAGGGTAAGATGGAAATTGGGCCCTACTTGCTTGAGTTTTTTTTTGTGCATTTAACCAGCTATATTCAGAAAATAGCCTATTAGGTTTAAAGTTATCTGGCTGAACTACCAGGATAACTTTAGATCTGTTCTAGACCAAGACCAGACTGACTCAGTCAAGTTTAAAAGCCCCACCCAGAACACCGCCATGCTGCCTCTTTTTAATCCAAGTCAGTCATTACCTGGTTAAAACTTATCCAGACTATGGGGATGGGGCCCGCTTAGCCAAACAAATCTTTTGAATATGTACCTCGATGTATCTCTATTTCAAGGCCAATTTATTTACACTTATGACTGGAATGAAAATAAGAATTCATAGATCATGACACACCCCTTTTAAATCTCACACCATACTTGCATACTGTATCATCCCCTTTCCTGGGGGGGTAGCAGTCTCTGTACCTTCCCCCCCCAACCACCACTATGCACATCTTTTTACCCTCTAAGTGCTCTCCCCATCTCCCCAACACTTTGCATACATTGAAAGTCTCCCCAGCCTTCACCATGTACATCTGAGTGGTGAAAGCTTTTCCCTGTCTACTTCTTTATCCCCACCCCATACTGAGTTTCCACATGCCCACCATCTGCCTTACTCTGTCCATCTTGAAATTCCTTCCGAGCACATTCTTCTGGTTAGAGTCAATGCCCTCGCAGCCACTCAGGAACTCTGGTAGAAAGGCTGAATAGAAGCTGTCAAAATCGACTGAGGCCATGTTATAGACTGCAATGCCGATCTCCTCCTGCAGCAGGTCGTGGGACTTGTGGATCAGCACCTGGAGCAGCACATTCACAAATTGCAGCAGCATGGTCGTCCGGAAGATCTTCTGCAGGGGTTAAGGCACAAAGGCAGCTCAGTAAAGCAAAACCAGGATTCACCCTACAGCAACGTTGCATTCAAAATCCAGGCCATGTTAAAGGGGCATTTCAAACCAATGCACAATACTCAGAAGTTGTTTAGGAGTTATTTTCAGAAACTGGCTCCGGAATAGTAAGTTAAAACTGAGATTTATTTATATGGAGGGAAGGTGAAATGCGGGCGGGGGGGGGGGAGGGGGGCACAACGCATGGCAAAGGAGGGCACAAGGTATGCACGTCCCTGTTTTATCTTAATTTTCTTCTCTCTCTCATGTATTGCACACATCTTCAAATGATCAGAGGCCTTCTGCTTCTGATGTTGGGGTATAGGCATGAGTTGTCCCTTGACAAGATGGCCACAGGCTTGTGGTGTCACCGTGTTAGGAACCAGAACCACACATTATTTAGATCTGTTGTTATCCCTTTGTTAGTGCTATACAATGGCAGAAAACCATTTCAAGGTGGCTCTTTTCATATTTTACAGTGCTCTCTGAAACAAAGAGCACGTGTGTGCTATACTGCACTTTTTCTCCCTCACCCTTTTGCTTCCAGCTGAACTGGCCCTTAATGAGCCTCCAGTAAGGCTTTACTTATGATACCTCACTTCTGTACTTTTCCTCTCCTGTTTCGCTCAGCCATCACAGCAACAGTCTTCCAGTTGCCACAAGTATGCTTTGTAGTCTGTTAGAAGGTGTTGCTGTTGTATAATGGCTGGATTTCTATCAATAGGGGCTATGAGCACTGCCTCTGCAGCATCCCTAGTCCCTGCTGGCCCATGGAGCAGAAGCCAGATCTAGGAATTAAATGCAGGTCTCTTGCATGGCAATGCACATCTCTGCCTCAGTCATCTGCCCAGCCTCTATTTCATTTTTAACTAGGATCTGAAATATGGGTGAACATTCTCTTTAACACTGTTATGTTGAAATCTTCTGCTCAGTGTATAGTGGCGTCAAAGAATGCAAATAGAATGCTAGAAATTAGGAAAGGAACAGAGAATAAAACAGAGGGTATTGTAATGCCTCTATCGCTCCATGGTGAGACTGCACCTTGAGTATTGTATGCAATTCTGGACACTGCATCTCAAATAAAAAGATAATGGAATTAGAAAAGGGTAACAAAAATAATAAAGGGGATAGAATGATTCCCCTATGAGGAAAGGCTAAAGAGGTTAATGCTCCAATTGGAGAAGAGATGGCTGAGAGGGAATATGGTAAGAGGTCTATAAAATAATGAGTGGAGTGCAAAGGGAAACACGAATCGGTTGTTTACTCTTCCAAAAAGTACAAAGACTAAAGGACACACAATGAAGTTACTAGGTAATACATTTAAGATGAGAAATTTTTTTTGTTTACTCAATGCATGAATAAGCTCTGGAATCCATTGCCAGAGGATGTGGTAAAAGATGATAGTGTAGCTGGGTTTAAAAAAAAAAAGGTTTGTACAAGTTCCTAGAAGAAAGGTCCATAAACCATTAAGATGGATTTGGGGAAAACCACTGCTTATCCCTGTGATAAGCAGCATGGAATGCATCAACCTTTTGGGATCCTGTTAGGTACTTGTGACTTGGATTGGCCACTGCTGGAAACAGGATACTGGGCTTGATGGACCTTTGGTCTAACCCAGTATAGCAAATCTTGTTCTAACATTTGGAAGAGGGAGATCTGGTGAGCAGATTTAAAATATTCTCAGTGGAATACAATGGAGTCTAGGACTTCATAGGAGACAGAAGAAAAATAACTAAGAAAAAAAGAGAGGGAGTCTGCCCCACAAAAAAGAAAGATAAACTATCATACTGTTAAGTAACTATTTTGTTTCTTCAGTAACTAAAAGCTGTGACTAGTTATTTGCACATCGTTCAGTAGCCATGTATGATGGGTCTGTAAAATAAATGGAACAGAAGGTTGCTCACCTACTTCATAGGACATATACTGCATTGGGGAGAAGGGGCCAGGTTATGCATATGTACAGTGGATGAATAAAACATGTTGGCAGAATAATAAGGTACATAAAACAGCGGTCAACACCTTCTTATGCCAAACATACCAAGATGAAGCTGAGTGAAGGGAAAGTACATAATTAATGCTATTACCTGTACCCCTGTAACTACCTTAAAGCTATTTGCAAATGGTATGGAGGGAAGAGACCAGAATCAAGTGGAACTATAAAGAAAAGTATTGTCAGGCTGTAGATGTTTTATGGCAGTATTTGCATACTCTGATTAGGGCCATGTGATCATCTGATAATTTTTAGCAGTGGGAAAGTGAAGGTAAAACCAGAGTTCAAACAGTCTGCTGTGTACAATACAAGCAGACCACATTAGCTTGTGATCTTTATCTGCCTTCATATTCTGTCTCTCTTTGCATAATAAACAATGGGATGGGAAAAAATTAACCCTACTTTTCTGCATTTCTCCCTGCCTCGACACCTACAGACACAAACAGGTCGATACAGCAAGGCCGCGTTAGAAAGAGTGCGGCAGTGCCGGGCGCACCCTTGTTCCCCGCACGCACAGTCCTGCTCACATACCGCTCGATACTCTATTTAAATTGCTTGCAAATGCAAGCCGCGTCTGCGAAGCGTTAGGCCCGCGCAACCCATTTTACTGTATAGGCGCTTAATACAGCGCCTATATGGTATCCTGGGTGCGCTGGTACCTGTCATTTCAAATGTCATTTTCAACTGACATTTGAAATGACAGGTACCAGGAAGTGGATGGTTCCCCCCCTCCCGAAGCAAGGCGCAAGCGAAAATTAAAACAAAAGTGTAAAAAACAAAGTATAAAAAAAGTTAACTTACTGGTGGGAGCCGGCGGGCGCGCATTCAAGGCGGGAGCGAGTTCATCGAGGCGGTAGCCGGCGGGCTGTCATCGAGGCGGGAGCCGGCGGGCGGATGATTGTCAGCCCTCTCCCCTCCTCCCGAAGCAAGGCGCGAAAGCAGCCTTGCTCCGGGAGGAGGGGAGACAGGACTGAGTGTAAAGCGAAAAAAAAAAAAGTAGCAAGAGCGAGGGGAGAGAGGACGGGCAATCCTACGCTCGGGATGGCCAGTCCCTCTCCCCTCCTCCCGAGGCAAGGCGTGAAAAGCAGCCTTGCTCCGGGAGGAGGGGAGAGAGGACTGGCAGTGTGAAGCGACCAAGCGACTTACTTTTTTTTTGCAGCCCTCTGGAGGAGACGGCCATCAGCAGAAACGGATCGCTGCTCCCGGTGAAGATGGACGCCTGCACGGGGGAAAGCGGCCCCTGTGCGTGCAATTGGCCGCTCAAGACGTGACGGCATGTGACGTAGGCGGTAAGTTAGCAGGTTAAACGCGCGGCAAAACGGCAGGGTAAAAAAGGGATAGTCAGGGCGCGCGTTACTGGATGGTAGGGAATAGCTAATTCGATCGTTTGCATGCAATATACATGCCGCGTGCGGAAGGGTTTGCCCGGGGATTTTAGGACGCGGTAGGAGTAGGTTAAAGGGGATAGTGTATCGCAGGAAGGGCTAACGCGGCCGGAAAGTGAGTAGAACGCGAGTTAGGAGTGGGGTAAACGCGGCCGCACTTTACTGGATCGATCTGACAGTAACTTCTAAACCAGTCTCCCCTCAGGGTGGAGACTCTTTGAAATTCCTATTTAAGGGAATTTGTCTCCTTAGTTCATGTGTTCTAACAGAACAAATACTCACTTTATGATATAGCTTCTGTTTGGTATTCAGGGTCTCCAGGTAGAACAGATTCTGTCTAAAGAGGTGGATATCGGGCTGCAAGAAGGACTGTCCAAATGCCTAAAGACAGCAAGGAGAAACAAACAGAGAACACTTGTCTGAGCTTTACCCAGCAGGCTGCAGTCATGCTGCTTCTTCACCAGGCTCAGGGGTGCATTGGGGTAGCAGTAGTGCTGACAGGAATTACTTGCTCCATCAATGAAGGAAATGTTAACTCATCAACTTTGACGACTGCTGCTCTTGAACACGTGCGTGCTGTCGCAGCTGCCTCTCCCCCTACCCCCAAATACTCCCTTAATCCAGCCCTGAGAATAAGTTTGACAACTTGATAGGTGAGCCAAGAGACCTTATACCTTTCCCTTGAATCATTACTGAACCAATGTCCTCAATCTGATGTTAGAGTACTCTCATCTCAGAGCTACAATCAGCCCAATGTCCCCAGCATGGATTAGATAGCCCTCTCCTTCCTGAGTTATACTGAACCAAGGTCCCCAGCATAGTATTAAGGTTCTCTGTGCTACCTGAGTTGTCTTTCAGATTTAACTTTTCCTGCAATAGATCCTATGGATATTCTGCCCAAGAAAAGGGAGTTAAACTTTAATGTCTCGGTGAAAGTCCAATGGAAGTTTGTACCATGGTGCAGTAAAAATGTAATCAGCAAGGACTGTACATGTCTACATCTCTTACCAGACCCAAATATGAACAAATGATTCCTACAGTCACAATTTACAAAAAAAAGACTTTAGAGGAACCAAAATGTGCCAAGCTCCCACTCTGTCAAAAGGGAACTTTTATGCCACAAAAATAATCCCAAACAAAAACCCTACTAAACAAGGCCAACCAATCCGCACACACAGCTAAACACTGCTTTTGATATTTTATGGGCTGGACTAGCAAGGTTAAATCCTCTCTAGCAATGCCAGAGTATATTATTCAAGGCCATGGTTTTCATCACTCATCCCCTCCCTACATGCCTTCCCATCCCTTTTGCTCCATGCAGCTCTCCTTCATAACCCATTTTCTTTCATTAGCATTTTCCATTTTTTGCATCTTATCTCAAACTCTTCTCTGCCATGTTCCCCCTGCCTCCACCTCCACAAGCCTTGTATGCCACTTTATACTCCTGCTTTAGATTAATTTGTTTTCATTTTGGTGACTCCCTCACACCTTATACTGACTGCCAAATACTGTGTGTTTCTTTCCCTATGCATCCTCTTATGCTATGCCTCGTGGCATAGGGATGATACCATCCTATGTATAAGGACACCTGAATACACGAATGCAGCTTTATTAATGATAGTGGCAGCCTCAAGATCAGGGATGGCGAACTCCAGTCCTCGAGGGCCTCCAACAGGCCAGGTTTTCTGGATATCCACAATGGGTTTTGTATGCTTGAGAAAGATCTACATGCACTGCCTCCATAGGATGCAAATCTCTCTCATGCGAGCTCATTGTGGATATCCTGAAAACCTGGCCTGTTTGCAGCCCTCGAGGACTGGAGTTTGCCATCCCTGCTCTAGATGGTGACACTCACCACTGCTCGCCGCAGTGCTACAAACCCGGTTTATCTGCTGTAGACTTTGCAACCCTCAGGCTCCAAAACCAGGGGCTCTTCTGCTGAGCAAAACACACTTAGCAGAGCAACCAGGGCAACCCTATTTCATCTTATGCTTCCATGCGACAGGCATGAAGGGAGCTTGCTGCAGGAACGGCATTACAATTAGGATATAATTACTTTAGGCACCTGGAGAACTGTTCACTTGCCCACTTCACCTAGCAACTAAATGATAAAAGGAAGCAAAAATGAAGTCAAACTGGTTTATCCTAAAGGCTAACAGAGCAGGTAATTTCCTACATTGCTTACATTTTAGCTGACTAGCCTGAAATGAAGAAACACAAGGTGGCTCAGCTCCTTTTCACTTCCAAGGGACATATGTTGAGATTCTTATTCTATGGTTAATACTAGCAAATCTGCTAGCTGCTCAGAGCCTGTAAGCAAGTGGGCGGCATACAAATATTTTAAAATAAATAAACCGATACACTTATCAGAAGCTGAGAATGTATTTAAAATGCCTACACACTTGGGAGCCCTGCTAACTCATCCTAGAAGCACAGCTGCCAAAGTTTTCAGTTTGGCTCTCAAAAAAATACAAAAGTAGATGTGCTGTAGCATTCAGCTGTTAGAGATGGCTTTTGATCAGCAACCAAAGATCTTAACTCAGTCATCAAGAATAAGAAATAATATGCATGAAATCTCACCTGCATGACAGCAATGAACTGTGTCTCATTCTCCATCTGCTCCTCAGCCACCCCACGCTGCACGCTGGCCAGGACGCTGGACTTGAAGAAGTAGCGCCAGTTGTGATGTAGGACTTGGAAGAGCAGCTCAAAGAGCTCAGCCTTCACATCTGGAGAGGAGCGCTGAGGAGAGAATACACTGTGCAGTGAACCCGCTGAATCCACTTTCAAAGGAAATGGGACAGTGAAAGCCCTAGGATTTCTACTCAAGATCCCATAGCTTTCCTATCCTGCCCCATCCTCAAATGTAGGGATCTTAATGGAGGTATCAGGAGTAGGCTTCATCATAGTTGCAGAACTCAATCACCTACGTTTCCAAAAGAAACAGCCTGGTTATTCACCCAGGTGTTTACAATAGGCTTTTGACCTAGAGGTAGTGGGGAACTATATGCTTAAAACATTTATATTTTGCTAAAGTGAGGACTGAATTTTAGTTATGCTTTGAGAAGGTTTTTATATGTTAATTTACTTTATATTTACTTTTATTGTTAAGGGAGGGGTAGGGGTTATTGATTTTTAGAAATGTATTGGGGAAGGGTTTTATCTGTTATTTATGTTGGTGCCTATTTGTATATAAGAATTTTATTGTAACCCACTTAGATATCCCTAAGCATGTAGCAGGAAGATCAAATACTGAATAAACCTAAACCTAACATGGCATGCAAAAAATGCAAGTTTGCTTACCTGCCTAGACAGCAAAATGAATCAGATATAATGTGTGGGTGATGTCACCCAGTAGACCTAGCTCTGAGAGCTCGCTAAAGGTTGTGAGCCCCTCAGTCTTTTCCAGAGCTTAAGTTTTAGCGAGATATTCAACTATCAGGGAAGCAGGTAAGTATTATGCATGGCTGATTCATCTTGCTTTTATGGAGAACCCCGTCTATGGGTTGACAAGCAGGTGTGAATCATATATAATGCATGTGGCATCCCAAGCTGAGGGTTGCAATGCAGAGTAATTACTGGACTACTGGGTGAACAGGCTGCACAAAACTGCTTCTTCAAAGTTACTGTCTCTTCAGGACATGTTATCCAGACAGAAGTGGATTGTGACTGTGTGAAATTTATTTATTTATTTATAACTTTTTTTTATACCGAAGTTCAGGTAACAGAATTACTTATCACTCCGGTTTACATTATAACAAGTAGAAAACAATGACAACATATGTCTTACAATGAACAAAGGAGTGAACAACTTGGATAACATAACATAACTAGGAACAGTAGCAGTATGCACTATTAGAGCGAAACTACAAGCAGCAACTTTGCATGTGTCTTCAATGGAAGTGGCCCCGAGATGAGCCACTGAAGTTGCCATGGCTCTCATTTAATGAGTAGAGTCTAATCTGTAAGTCAGCCAGTGTGTAACAGTGTGCAATAAAGTCCGGTAGCCAATTAGACAGTTCTTTTGGCAATTGCCCTTCCCAATTTGAGATCAAAGGAAACAATTGAGAAGCTTGGTACTATGCCAGGGCAGTCCAAGGAGTGGAGAGCTCATTCTCCTTTGTGTGCATGCAGTCTGGGAAAGAACATTGGCAGAACAGCTTGGTTAATGAGGAATACAGATACTACTTTTGGAAAAAATTTAGGATGAGTTCACAGAACAAACCTGTAATGAAAAAATTGCAGATATGGTGTTTAGGAAACTATAACTTGCAAGTTGCTAACTTTTCGTACTGAAGTGACAGCAACATAGAACACTTTCTAGGAGAGAAACTTCAAGACCACTGACTCAAGAGGTTCAAAGGTAGGCTTCATGAATTGAACAAGGATTACACTGAGGTCCCAAGGAACTTTAGGGTTACTGGCCAGAGGTTTGGAATGCCACAGATCTTTCATGAACTTTGATACCAAAGGGTAGTGCGAGATATAAGGCGCTTCCATTTGCTGGCAATACTCTACAATGGCATCAAGATGACCTTTTAACTAAAGAAGAGCTGAGGCTTCAGGAGAGAAAGAAAAATAGGTATTAAAGTAATTACCTTAGACCACCAGAAAAAGAGATCCAGTTGACTGGACCCACAACATAAAAACCTCTTCCATCTAAACTGCATAATCTGATTGAAATCAACACATCCTTCTATTCCTTCAGGAAGAGTAAGGAGACTACTGTACACACAACAACCACATTGATGGGGCCAGTGATGTTAGAAGAACGATTCTGTCATCCAAACCTGTACTGGCAACTCCTGTGGCTGAACAAGTCATCCACAACCTTTAGATCCAAGTAGCATTCTGCAGAGTTGGTCTGCCAACATATTCTGGATTCCAGAAAGGTAGGTCACCTGGAGATGAAACTACTTACTATTTGACATTCAGTCTGAATCAAATTACTCTAAGTTTTGTAATAATCAAAGCATGGTTAAGTAGTTTACATTTAACATTTGTTTACATTTTAAGTAATGCAACAGTACAATAACTCACAAGAGCAATAAAATACATCAAAAAGCAAGAGCTGTCACATTCCCACATTACAACAGAAGGGATGTGTGGCAAACAATGTACACTGGTCAATACTTAACAAAATTTTTAATTGTGGATACAGTCACCTAAGTGGTACACGTTTATAACTGGGTTTTGGCTCCCATTTAGCATGTGAAGAGGGTAGATTAAACATATGGGATATATAGGAAGTCCTATGGACAGATCATTTTTTAATATATTTAAGTATTAAGTTTTTAGGAAAATCAAGTGGAAAAAGTGTTGAGATGGAAAGCATTAATAAATGGGGTAAAATTGACTCATAAAAATGTGTAGAAGCACTTGAAAGTAAGAGGGAAGAGTATTGGGAAGATATTGATGAGAATAATGTATCTAGTTTTAGTAAGGGTTGGTATGAGCTGATAACATTCCTTGAAGGAAGAGGGTGTGGAAAATGAAAGAAGAAACTTTTCTAGGCATGAGATTTTCCCATGGTAGATGGCTAAATTAGCAGCTAAGAGAAATTTTGAAGAGCAGCTAATACTGATTATTTTAAAGGGATCATTTTAGCAAAAATGAAATACTACATGGGGGTGAGAAAAGCAGTTGATAACTCAAAAGCTTTATTTGGAATTGTGAAATCTCTGGGTGGTAATTGGATAAAAAACCACGTGATATATGAAGATATCCCAGATAGAGATGAGTTGGTAACTTAGTAGCTGGTAGAGGTAAGATTGAGGACGCCCAAGAGAAGATGGGTGAGGAGTTAATGAGGCAGGAAAATGGGAATACTGAGGTTTTAGAGAGCTTTGAATGGTTGTCATTGCTGGAAGTGAAATTGGTTATGCATTTTAAGCCTTCCTATTAAATGTAGTATAGTGTGCCCCAGGGCTCATCCCTCTTACCCATTCTTTTTAATATCTTTTTGAGTCCAGTTAGCAGGATTATTAGAAATTTTGGCTCCAAACCATACATCTATGCCAATGATTTTCAAATTTTTGCTCTTTTGGGTCTAGACCTAGAATTAGGTTATAAGAATTTAGAACAATGTATTACTAATATCGAAACTTGGCTGAGACTTAATAGCCTAGTATTAAATGTTTCTAAAACCAAGGTACTATATTTGGGATAGTCTGAATTGGATAAATCATTGATATTAAAAAGAGGTAACTCCTAAAAAAGAATTAAGTTCATTAGGAGTGACACTTGATTCAACAGTTAGTATGGAAAAACATCTTTCACAGGTAATGAGAAATGCCTATTGCACAGACAAGATGTTGAGATTTATTAGACCATTTTTAGATCTTGGGGAATTGAAATATGTAGCATATGCACTGGTTCTCTCACATATTGACTACTGCAACATGTTATTTTTGGAACTTCCTTTAAAATCTGAGGAAATTGCAGGTGATTCAAAATATGATGGCCAAGTTAGTGGCTGGAAGCACAAGGACGACTCCAGCAGGTCCATTGCTGCTGGAACTCCACTGGCTTCCTGTCACTGAGAGGTCTAAGTTTAAAATCTTAACGATGGCCTTTAAGAATATAAGAGGCATTGGGGCAAAACAGCTGGAATACCATTTTGCAGTGGCACAAATCAGGTAGAAATCTCTGTTCATCAAATAAACAGCTCCTACAAATTCTAGCAGTTAAGACCTTACGACTTTTATGCCTATGGAATAGATTTTTTTTAATCTGTTCCCAAGTTATAGAATAATCTCCTATTGAACTTATGGGAAGAAAGAACTCCTGAAATTAAAAAAAAAAAATGCTAAAAACATGGTTAATGGGAAATGTAAATGAGTTGGAATTTTATTATGCAGAAATGTAATTATGTATTTTGGAAAATGTTGAGTTTTATAATATGTCGTACATTGCCTAGAAAGATCAGTCAGGTGATTAATAAATAATTTAAAATAAATAAATAGAATTTGTTTCCAAACTATGATACGAACAATCCATAACTGAGTAGGTGGTGGTACCTCTTTGATCCAAAAATGTAAAATAGTTAACTTTGCTAGCATAAGAGCTATCCAGGAAAATACATCCCCTAAAAACTGCCGCCACCCACGTCATCTCTCCAACAGAGCCTCTACCAGAAAAAGTGGCTTTTTAGTAGTTACAGCCTGCACATAAGTTAATATTGTATACCATAAAATTATATAGTTTCACACCAAGCAGAAAATTGTATGTCAAAGTACTTGAGTTTTACTTTTAATGCAAAGATTACAAGATACAATACACATTCTAACCAGAAGTATAGCAACTTCTATGCAAGATCCTAAATTGCATTTCCAGCAATTTGGAATTCACCATAAGAGAATATAGATCTTTAAATAAACTGGTCATTAGAGTAACCGTGACTATGGTGCCAAATTCAGCCGACTACTTATCCACAAGTTTTGCTAATGCTGGTAACCAGTGGTTTTTCATGACATGTCTTATACCAGCACGATATTCTATTATGCCAGTATCCTATAAGAATGAGCAAATGTGGGAAGGCACTGGGAGAAAAAAAAAGATCTGGAACAATACTTTTCAACAAGTCTATATAGTGTCTTGCTTGCAAATATACATAAAAATTAATTACTGGTAAACTGAAATTTTTCCTTGGTTGTTCAAATGAGAAAGCAGCTGAGCTACACAATTCAAATCCAAGTTGTCTTTAAATTCCCTTGGCATACCAGTTTCTGAACTAAACCATCCAGGCCCGGAAGAAAGTGTTGGCTATCTTTTTTTTTTTTTTTTGTTTATTGCGATTTTTCATTTATACAATCAAGAATATAAGTGTTGGTTATCTACTCATATATAAAGAAAACCACACAAATTCAGAAATTTCATAAATTAATAAATGAAAAGTGGAAACCCCTCATGTATACAGGTGCTATTTATGTGACGTTTAGTAAATGAAACTGCACTCACTTATTTAGGGCGACTACATTCCTGTGTCACCGAAGTGAATATGCACCTTTAAATGCAATCATTGGGCTACACTTTTTCTAAAAAAATGAATGACATTGATATTTAACATGTCATTATGCCACAACTTAATGCACTCTATTTAGAGAACAAAAAAGCGCTCTTATCTTGAAAAGCTGCGATGTTAAATCCACTGAGGATGAAAACAAAGGACGCTCATTTAGTTGGTTTCAAAGCACACGGCCCAACACGGCCGTTCACGCCGGTGACATTTTGGGTTCGTTACATTGATGATTTATTATTGTTTTGGGATACAACTGAAGAAATTTTACATCAATTTCAATGGTTTAATACTATTGATCCAAATTTAAAATTTTCAAACCAATTTGATCATCAACAGATCTCATTTTTGGACATATTGAGTGTCAAAGAAGATTCTGGCCTGAAAACCACGTATCGTAAATCTATAGACAAACAACTTTTTGATGTATCACAGCTTTCACCCTAGGGCATTTAAAAATGGACTACCTGTAAGTCAATTTTTCCACAATCAGCGTTTGTGTTCGTCCATTGAATTTAAAAAGCAATCTTATGATCTTGCAATGCGATTTTTGGATCGTGGATATCCTCTCACAGTTGTGTGTACAGCATACAAGAGGGCTGTATATTCACCTCGTTCTTCATTACTGAAATATCGAGCTAAACAGTCTATTTCTAAACAAGTCTGTGTTTTACAACACACTGACAAATCATCTGCGATAGTACAAAGTATCTACTGCCATTGGCATGTTTTACAATTACATTCAATCTTTGCTGAGGAACCACTAATTTCCTTCAAGCGCGGACCGAATATCAAAAACCAAGTGGTGCGAGCTGCGTTGCCCTCTACTGTGCTGCCTAAAAGTGATTTGGGTCATCAGTCATGTGGGAATTGCGATATGTGTCCATATACCATTCGGGGAGATCAATGGCAACATCCTATTACTGGCTGAATATATAAGAAAAAGTTTCACACGGACTGCAATTCATCAAATGTGATTTATCTTTTATAGTGTCCTTGTCCACAACTATATACTGGACGTACATCTAGAGCAGTTAAAATTCGACTAAGGGAGCACCGGAGTCATTTATGTTGTCAGAATTTGAAGGCCCTGATTGTGAAACATTGTTTACAGACTGCTTGTTTTTGAACATTTGAGATGGACTGTCCTGGAAGTGGTACAGATATCTAAGCGGGGAGCGGATATAAGTTCTCTCCTGAACTATAAGGAGCAACGGTGGATTTATATGTTGTCTTCTCAAAACCCACAGGGGATGAATGACAGCATTGAGTGGCTGACACTAGTTTAAAGAAATCAATGATGTTTGCTCATTGGTCATATGTGAGAAATATGTCGCAGATTCGTTGCAAGCTTATTCTAAGGCGGGCTATAAAACGTAAGGGGTTTAAAGGGAAGATCTTTATTGGAAACACCATGGCCACAGTTTGAGCACGTGCGAAATGATCGCATTTAAAACAAGTAGGTAGTTTTTGTTTTAAATGGTTGGTTAAAATGTTTAAAGTTTTTCTAATATTAAGTTTGTTTATTCTCTAGAAGTTGGTCAGTATACTTTTGAGGCCCCTGAAAGAAGGTTACGAAACACAAGCCGTGTCGGGCCATGTGCTTTGAAACCAACTAAATGAGCGCCCTTTGTTTTCATCCTCAGTGGATTTAACATCGCAGCTTTTCAAGATAAGAGCACTTTTTTGTTCTCTAAATAGAGTGCATTAAGTTGTGGCATAACGACATGTTAAATATCAATGTCATTCATTTTGTTAGAAAAAATGGAGCCTAATGATTGTATTTAAAAGTGCATATTCCCTTCGGTGACACAGGAATGTAGTCGCCCTAAATAAGTGAGTGCGGTTTCGTTTACTAAACGGCACATAAATAGCACCTGTATACATGAGGGGTTTCCACTTTTCATATATTCATTTATGACGTTTCTAATTTGTGTGGTTTTCTTTATATATTGTCACTGAATTTACCATACTTTTCTTCAGTTTTTGTATTTTGTTATCTACTAATGGCAAGAAGCCAGAAATCCAATCAGTTCCCCACCAGGTACAAAGAAATCTCCAGGCCCATTTAGCAACAGGGAATAATGGGTAAGGCTTCAACACAGAGAAAGCATCACAATCAGCTAAATGTAAAGCACTCCATGGTGTTATGGAGGGCCTGTAAGTCATAAACAAACAAACAAAAAAAAGCACTAAACATCAGCAGGGTTTAAGGGTCGGGGCCAACATAAGAGAAGGGAGGCTATTAAACCAGGGGGATTTGGAAGTCCCATTCTTTACCTGGGTGAACTGGTAAAACTGGTAATGGCGTCGACATGCATGTCTTAAAATCCCCTCAACTGGCGGTAGAAGTGGCATTTGTGCACATAGGCACGTGTCCACTTAAAATTATGTGCACATGTGCGTGCATTCAGGCTATTTTATAACATGCACGCATATAAGCACGTATGTTACAAAGTGGTCACGTCCCTGGGTGTGGGCTGACAAACAGAAGCACATGTGTCCATGTGCCTATTTAGAAGTTACCATCCCTACCTTTAAGCCTTGCAGATATTTTTGTGTTCTCTGAAAATGCAAATTAAGTTGACTTTTCAATCCAGATTTACTGTACTGCTGCTTGGCAGCGTGCACAGCTTGAGTAATCCTTAATATTTCAGCACCAGTTTTTCCTAGCCACATACAAAATCTTCCCAAAAGCTTTCCCTGCTTCCCCAAATGTATGAGGAGAAATTTCAGGTGAAGCATTTTCAATGTATTGTTGCCATTTAGTCTCAAGAAAGGATTTAAAATGAGCATCAATATAAAGATGGAAACCGCCACCTATAGAACGTGACAGATTGTTTTGCCTGTATGGATTGCCACGTAAATAGGAGCATGGTCAGACACAGGCATTACTCCTGTGGTAGCTGCCTGAACGGCTGAGAATAGAGGAGAAGATATAAAAATAGTCTATGCGAGAATATGAGTGAGGCATAGAAAGAAAAGTAAAATCGAACTCACTAGGATGTAGGACTTGCCAAATATCCAATAGCTGCAATTCCTTAATCAAAAAAGAAAGCCCCTCACCTCCAATGATCTGCTTCACCTGTCTCGGAAGCTTAGTATCAACTAGCAGACCCAATACCACATTAAAATCTCCTCCAATAATAAAGGCATGGTCAGAAAACTGACTCGCTTTGGTTACCAACTGAGTAAAAAAGGCATGACTGTACACATTAGGGGCATAAATATTACCCAAAAATAAATTTATTATGTAAAGATCTACTGGCAAAAATGGACCTGCTATTCAGGTCCGGAAAAACTGTCTATAGTGAAAGGAACATTCTTATAAATCCTAGCAGATGCCTAGCAGAGAAAGAAGAAAAAAAACACACTGAAATGTGTTTAGGAAACTCCTTCAGAACACTTTAAAGGACCAGCCACAGATATCTGGCCTGGTCCTCTCTTAAGAGCCATCCCAGCAAGGGATTTTGGGCCTAGGGAGGATCCCTGGGCTCAGGCTAAAAAGATAGGGTTCCAAGGTTAGGGAGGCCCCCAGGGAGAAGGCAGGAAGCCATGGTACTGATACAACATATTTTTGATGTTTTGAACTGCTACAGAGATAAACAGCCTTTTGCTGTATTTTGTGTTCTGTAAATAAGTTTTGCGTGTGGAAACAGCCCGAGTCTGCCTCCCTCTTTCTCAAGCTGTGGCTGCTCCCAGTTACCATACCAACACAGTCATTTTTAAATGTCCTAAGCGCTTCTGGAGATAGATGTGTTTTTTGTAAGACCACCACATGAGCTATTTAGCCTTTTTAAGCATATCAAGAATCTTTTTCTGCTTAATTGGAGAATGGACACTATCCACATTGAGAGAACCCACTTTCAAGATATTCATAATTAATATCAAAGATTGTAATGCACATACAATTCTCCCACATAATGTGGAATATTTCAATTAAGAGTCCAGGGGTGTTCCCCAGCAATTGTTTTCAGAAATAAAGATAAAGTAGTCCCCACAAATAATACCAACCAGAACACAAATAGAAAACCTCTTGGCTGCAGAACCATCAAAATACACCTTCGCTAGAAAGATCTATATATCTGGCATCCTACACACAGACCCCACACAAAACAGAAAAAACCCCAAAATGCTCGTCAAGGGTCTGCATCTTCAGTCCCACATTCTTCATTTCTTCTGGAAAATGCATCCGATAGGGCAATAACCAATATTCTTCTCAACAGTATCATTGCATGGGCATATATTGTATTAACAAAAGAGAAGATTAAATCTAATACAAGGCAAACATTCACAGACTGCTTGTCAGGAAGCATTCAGCTCAATCCAAAACAAAAACATCTTGCATTACAAACGACCATAATATACAGAGCTATATAAAATATCAAATCTGTTTTAACACTGCTCATCAGGAAATTACTCAGAAAGATAGCAATGCTTGAAAGTCTGCAGGTCCACATCCACACAAGCTGCAATTATTTATATTCCACTTTTTGGTACTTCAAAGCAGATAACATTCAGGTACTGTAAGTATTTCCCCGGAGGGCTTACAAGCTAATTTTACCTGAGGCAACCGAGGGTGACATGACTTGTCCAAAGTCACAAGGAAGTCGCAGTGGGATTTGAACCCTGGCTTCCCAGCCCACTGCTCTAACCGCTAAGCTACTCCTTCACATGATGAGTAAAGAAACAAAAAGAAAAGTGACTAAGCAGCAGAAAACCTTGCAGCAAACATAAAGGGGATGGCGAAAGCATACTCAATGTCCAGTAACAAAAAAAACAAACAAATAAATAAAAATCACAAATGAGAATTAAATCAATGTACGTTAAAGAGTCTAAATTACATAACTGGAGATCCTCATTAAATCTGAGTAAGGGTCGATAAAGCTTATGCAACAGCTACATCCAGTAGCAGAGAGTACAAAAAATAGCATCAGATTAAATACACACCACAATCTCTGTAGCATGAAGAGATGAGAATCTGGAAAAACGCTAAAGGAAAAAAAGCAAAATGACACAGTTCAAACCTACACTTAGTTCCAACAATCCACAAACTGTTGCCCAAAGTTACTAGAAGACTTCACTAGGAACTGCACTGATAAAGAAAAAAACCCAAGTGTGTCACAAAGCCAGATTGCACCAAAGGCAAATAATCAAATAAAGCAAAAACAGGGCCCAAATTCCAAGTGAAGAATTCAAGTCATTAGAATTAGTCATGACCCAACTCAGCTCAGATAGAAAAGAAACACAAAAAATTCGATCTCAGCAATAATAGAGATGACAACATATTAGAGGAAGGGCATGGCAAATAAAACGATGGATGTCATAATGCCTCTGTATCGCTCAATTTTTGGACCGCACCTTGAATACTGTGTGAAATTCTGGTCGCCACATCTCAAAAAAGATATAGCTGCACTGAAGAGAGTACAGAGAAGGGCAATGAATGGCTCTCCTATGAGGAAAGGCTAAAAGAGGTTACAGCTGCTCAGCTTGGGGAAGAGATGGCTGAGGGGGGATATGATAGAGGTCCACAAAATCATGAAAGGACTTGAAAGGATAAATGCAAAACAGTTGTGTACTCTTTCAGATAATACAAGGACTAGGGAGCACTATGAAGTTAGCAAGTAGCACATGTAAAATAAATCTGAGAACATTCTTTCACTCAACACACAATTAAGCTCTAGAATACATTGCCAGAGGATGTGGTTAAGGAAGTTAGTGTAGCCGGGCTTAAAAAAGGTTTGGATAAAGACATGGAGAAGTCCCTAAACTGCTATTAATCAATAGGGAATAGCCACTGCTTGTTGCCAGCATGGGATCTAGTTAATGTTTGGGTACTTGCCAGGTACTTGTAACTTGGATTGGCCACCTCTATAAATAGGACATTGGGCATGATGGTCCCTTGGTCTGACCCAATATGGCATATTTTTTTTGTTCTACATACTTCAAGGCCTGTTCTTTTGTTTAAAGAACATTATTGGCGAATGCTTTGAGCTTGGAAATTAAAATGTAAATTTAACACCTTTGCGTGCAGTAAATGTGCCATTGTGCTTCCATAACTTTTTGTGAAAAGTCATGAATAACCAAAGTTTTTGCCCATCATATTCCAGTACAGAACATTTTATTGGCTTGCAAAATCTAAAGTTTATCAGCAAACTTCAAAATTTTGACGATTACAAGTCTTGCTTTTGGGGTGCCCTCCTTCAGTGGGCTGATACGGTGATCCCTGCATTGACTGTGTTGGCTTCTTTGGCTCTGAGGGAGATGACACCAGAGGGATCTCTTGTGCCTCTGGCACCTTTCTTTGCACCTCAGCCATCACTTATCTTCTGTACTGTACTCAATCCCTGATCTGTGTTGGATCCAGGAACTGGTGCTGTGAAAGTGGGTGTGAGGAGAGGCTTTTCCAAATTTGTAGGACATGGAGTGGGGGAGGGAGCAAGAATCCCACCTCTACTTCCTATGTCGTGAGTCCGTCAATGCCTCGCTCTGAGAACAGGAGCTGCTCTGCTGTGCAACCTCATGTTGTGGCTTTGGGCTTTTACCTGATGGCAGCTTCACAGGTTCTCTAATCTTCCAGGTAGGGTACTCCTGTGCATTTGGAGACATCCTACCAGAACTGTAGCAACTGAAGGTATCATGATCCAAGCAGGGATAGCAAACAGTATGGTTATTGATAATGGACATCTGGCGTCCTTAAAAAAAGTTTGCTTACCGTAAACGGTGTTCCTTAGATAGCAGGATGAATTAGCCATGCTGTCTGGGAGTGCATCGTGTCCGGTTAGTAGGCGGAGTTTTCTCAGTTAGTACAGAGTTTTGAACTCTGTACGGCTGTGCGGTGAGCTTCCCGCGCGATTGCCTTGTTACCTCAGTCTCTTGTAGCCAAGCGATATGTATGTGGAAAAAGTTTTGGTAGAATCTGTAGGGAGGGAGGAAGGGTTTGCATGGCTAATTCATGCTATCTACGGAAACACCGTTTACGGGAAGAAAACTTGCTTTTTCCTGTTGATAGCAGGGCTGAATTAGCCATGCTGTCTGGGAGTCCCAAGCTCCCAGGTTGTGTCCATGTAATATGTTTCCATAGGTGAGGACACTACCCTCAAAAAAGGTAGAGTCTTATTCAGGTGCAAGAGTTGACAGGATCGCTGAACCCAGAGTTGCATCGGAAGATGTTTTCTGTTCAATACAGTAGTGTGATGTGAAGGTACGAAGAGAAGATCAAGTTGCCGCTTTGCAGATGTCTAGCGGCGGAACTTTCTTTAAATGTGCAACAGACGCTGCTGTTGCGCGAATTTGGTGCGCTTTAGGTTTTGTGTTCAAAGGAAGAGCATGTTTATTGTAGCAGAATTCAATGCATTGGGATAATCAACTAGCACTAGTTCTTTTGGAGACGGGTTGATTTGGAGAATTTGGATTAAAGGAGAGAAACAGCTGAGATGATCTGGATTGAGAATGGGTCCTTTGCTTGTAATAAGCCAATGCTCTTTTACAGCCTAAGGAATGGAGAAGCCTATCCCGGTCATTGTCATGAGGCTTAGGTTTGAAGATTGGCAGTGTGATGGACTGATTGATATGAAAAGCCAATACCACCTTAGGAAGGAAGGCAGGATGAGGTTGAAGAGTGACTTTATTATGGTAGAATTCTAAATAAGGAGAATAATGAACTAAGGCTTGAAGCTCACTTACTCTCCTTGCTGATGTGACAGCTACCAGGAATACTGTTTTCCAGGTTAGGTATTTGATGTGGCACAAATCTAATGGTTCAAAAGGAGGTAGCATTAATTGTTCTAGGACAATATTGAGATTTCATGGTATAGGCGGTTTTATGACTGGTGGTTGTAGGCTGAGCATGCCACGCATGAATCTGGAAATTAAAGGATGGTTGGAAATGGGAAGTCCATTATGAGAGTGGTGGAAAGCTGCAATGGCACGAATATGTACACGAACTGAAGCAGATGCCAAACCGGCTAAGTAGAGAGTGTGCAGATATTCCAGAAGTTGCATGACTGTTGAGGAGTAAGGGTCTAATCGCCTCCGTTTGCACCATTCTGAGTAACGACACCACTTTCCGGCATAGTTATGCCTGGTTGAAGGCTTTCCGGATGCGATAAGGATGTCTTCTAGTTGAGAAGGAAGTTCCAGATGGTTTAATACTTGCCGTTCAACCTCAATGCCGTCAGGTGAAGGGAACGATGCATTTGATGAAGGAGGGACCCACCCTCCTGAGTTAACAGACGTGGATGGTTTTCCAGTGGTATTGGTGGGCGAATGGATAGTCGCAAGAGATACGCATACCATGGCTGCCTTGGCTACGACGGAGCTATGAGGATCATATTTGCTGTGTCTCGGATGCATTGTTGAATTGTTCTTGATATTAGTGGAATGGGAGGGAAAGCGTAGAGTAAGCCTCCCGTCCATGGGATGAGAAAAGCATCCGGAGCTTGACGAAGTTTGCTCAGGTAGATTGAGCAAAATGTCTGTGTTTGACGGTTGTTCTCTGTGGCAAACAGGTCGATTATTGGGTTGCCCCAGCGTTGAAACAGTCTAGATGCAACGTCCCGATTTAAAGTCTATTCGTATGGATGGAAAATTCTGCTGAGGCGGTCCACTGTAAAGTTGTCTAAACCCAGTAGGTAAGTGGCTTGTATCGAGACTTCGTTTGATATTGCCCAAGTCCGTATCCGAAGTGCTTCCCAACAGAGTATCCAGGAATCTGACCCTCCTTTCTTGTTTATGTAGAACATGGCGACTTGGTTGTCTGTGTATACCATGAGATGTTTCCCCAAACTTGGGGAGAGAAGGTTTGAAGTGCTCTCCAAATGGCTCGAAGTTCCAGAAGGTTGATCTGGTGTGCGCTCTCCTGAGGAGACCAGAGGCCTTGAGATTTCAAGTCGCACAGATGGGCTCCCTAGCCTTTTCTGGATGTATCTGTCGTGAGTGTGATTTGATGGGGAGATAACCGAAAAGGTGCTCCCGAACTTAGGTGGTTGGTGTTTATCCACCATTGGATGTCTGTTTGCATTTGTGTTGTAAGATGTATTTTGGTTGAGAGTGGTTGCAAGCATTGAGACCATTGATTCTTGAGGCCCCATTGTAGGCGGCGCATGTGTAGTGTCGTGTAGGGAACCACATGAATAGCTGCCGCCATATGACCCAGTAGCTGAAGGATTTGGCATGCCGATTGATTGGGTAGACGCTGAGCTAGCAAGGATAGAGTGCGAATCCTGTCTTGCGGGAGATATGCTCTGTTGCATTGTTTTGATGAGCGCTCCAATGAACTGTAGAGTCTGGGTCGGTTGCAGGTTGGACATTTTGTAATTGATTAGAAAGCCCAATGTCTGAAGACAGTTGATTGTTTGGAATGTGTGAGTTTGCAGAGTAGCCAGATCTGAGGCTACTAACAGCCAGTTGTCTAGATAGGGAAAAATCTGGATCGAGAGCTGTCTGAGGTAACAAGGCAATCGCGCGGGAAGCTCACCGCGCAGCCGTACAGAGTTCAAAACTCAGTACTAACTGAGAAAACTCCGCCTACTGACTGGTCGCGACGCGCTCTCAGACAGCATGGTTAATTCAGCCCTGCTATCAACGGGAAAACTGTTGACTGTAGTTTTCTTGGGCTTTTCCATTCCTTTTTTTTTTTTTTTTTTTTAAAGAACTGAAAAGTTCTGTTGAGGGGCTGTCAAGGCAGTAGCAAAAACAAAAGCTGAAGGGAGGCAGAATCAGTCCAAAGAATCAGCCAAGCAAAATCTTAGTGGTAGTTCAGATGAAGACAGACTAAGGGGCTCATGAAGCAGTGTTCAGGCACAGGAACTCCCCTGCACATGCTCAGCAAAACTTTTATTGAGCTCCGAGAGATGGATACATGTCAACGCCATTGGATAATATTCCTCATATATTATGGCTGAGTCATGCCTGCTTGTCAAGAGAGCTACTTTTTAGAGAACGAACGATGAAAAAAATCTACCCCTTTTATTTTATTATATGGTACTGTCTCAGTCTCCTGACAGTCTGTACATTTGCCATTGGTTGCAGTGGCAGATTTTGATCAGCTTTACTGAAGCCACAGCAACTCCTGTCTAATCTGTGGCACCATCACAGAGAGCCGGTAAACTGAAAATGACGGATTGTATGTAGTTCTGAATAAAACCATTTTTGGATAAAAGCATTACAAACAGAATTGTCATCTTTGTGTTTAAGGCTGTGGATTTGCTCAGCCCTAAGGCTCAATATTAGTGTGTAAAGTGCTTACTATACTCATGCCCACTAGCGGTGGCATCCACATATGAAGGTTGATCTGAGACCCAAACTTATTTTATGACTGAAGTTTCACCTTAATCCTACTACTGAAGACAGGAATAGAGTGAGCTGAGTCTTAGGACTCAAAATATTCATAGATTTGTTACTGTATCCCCATCTCCTAGAAGTCAAACTGTGGAAGAGACTTCTGTACTTACAATGCCTAGCCTAATGAGCAAGAGTTCCACAAATATCTTAGAAACAGGGCGGTAAGAGAATAAAAGTGCTGGGGTAAAGTCAAGGATCTTCACTGTGTCACTGAAAGATAGCAATCACCTTCCCTACTTGGTTGGGGGTGGGAGAGTGACTGGGGAAGGGATAGAGAGATCATACTCTAACCATTCACGTAAATAGCTTGTACGCCTCCGAGGGGGGGGGTGTGTGTGATGGAATTTGGAAGCACCTCCCATCCCTCTCTCCCACCTCATGTCAGCCTTGCCCTCCTACCTCTGCAATGATAGGGTACACTTGCTCCATGCACAGTGAGATGATGCTGGGTAAGAAAGGCTTGAATGCCTGTCCCGGCTCCTGGACCACCACCTGCAGAATCTTCAGGAACTTCTCCACCACTCGACAGCCAGAGCTACCCTCATGCAGGATACTTTCTGCCAACTGCTCCCTAGAGACACAGACAAAGCCCCGTAAGAAGGGATCTCTGCTCACTGCTTCCTATAAACAGAGAGCGGAGCTTCACGAATTACTCCCCCTGAAAAAGTATTCAGATTTTCACAGGGAGGCTTGAAGGGGTCAACAGTAACATAAATAAATGGCAGCATTAAAAAAAACCCCAAACTGGCCCATCCAGTCTGCAAAGTATGATTCTTATAAGATCAAAAGCCAACAGTCAGGTCCCCTTCCATGCTCTATTACCAAGTTTTCTAATAATTCAGAGCGCAGCCCAAACTAGCAAAGCCACTATCTAAAACATTTGGCCTTCCCATGCTCACTCCACACAGGTTTCCCCACTGCCTTTTTGGGAGATCTGCATCGGCTCTGCACTTTTGCCTGCACTCATCCCACAGCTTCAGGATTTGTGGCTTTGTAAGTCCAGAGCCCAAAGGCTTCTCTTCATCAGGTGGCAGAGCATCATGACCTGAACCACAGCTCAGAGAAACAGCAGCCCTCTTCTATCGCACAACTCCCCCAAGCCGTCTTCCCACCTGATGCCCTCGCCCATCCCCTGAACTCCTCATGCTCAGCTGCTAGTACTTCTCCCTTCACATAGCTAGTCTGTAATTCTCTCATTTAATCCCAAACCCAAAGCCAGTTATTTCTTGGGGGACTTTTCTTCATCCCTATCCTGCACTGTGCTTTTTTCAGGGCTCTCTAATATATCCTTGGGGGCTTTCACAAATGTAATCTTAAAGTTTCCTCTCCCATTCTGCTGACCAAAACAGAAAGAAAAGCAACTCTATTATTAGATGATGATGGTGATGATGCAGTAGCACATGGAACAGGGAAGATTCACACCAGCCCTGTGTGCACCAGGGCCAGAGAATACAACTGCTAAAGGCAGCAGTAAGGAAAATGGAGAGGAGCTGCTTGCTCTATCTGTGCCAAGGCTCTGGTCAAACTGCTTGGCTCCTGCAATGCTGTCACTGCTGCACTCTGTCTAGTTTCAAGTAGACTAAGGGGTGTGGGTGGTCTCAACCCTCAGTTGTTGATTTGCACCGTTGCCTGGACTCAGCTGGAAGAACCATCCTACTCCAGACAAAGTAGCAGTGGCAGAAGGATGGGAGATGCAAAAAAAAAGTGGTGCTGAAGGAGAGAGAGCGAACAGAACAGGGTTGGCATAAGCTTTTGCCACCTTAGGCACCTGCCTATGCTGCCTGCTTGAAGCACCAATCCTGCAGAGGTTCTCTCTGCTAGCTGCTCTTTATTAACATATAGTTGGGTGGCAAAAATGCAACTTGTACTCTTGCATCCATGAACCCCCCCCCCCAAAAAAAAATAAAACCCAATGTGCTCTCCAAGAAAAAGCACAAGTAGGAGTTTGTTGAATTGTCAGGTATAGAGGGAAATGCGGAGCTGGCAGAAAGCTCATCTTCCATGTTCCAGTGAGACTCCAGCATCGCCCACTGCCACAAGACAAGCAGGGTGTGCAGCAGGCAGGACTATGAGCAGTGCTGTAGGTCTGAAACTGGGAAGTCAAACACATGAAAGTTTACAGTCTCAGAACTGAAAATTCTTCTTGAAATAAAAGCTGCAGGAGTGTAACTCTACCCTCTGCTGGAGTCAGAGAAATACTGGCTAACTGCAGGTGGCACTCTTGTATATATGGCAGTGCCCAAAGTTTTGGTTCTCTGACTCCCTCTGCTGGTAGGGATACACAACCCACTTCTCTGGACTGATCCTGTACATACTGGGGAACTGAAAATTCTTCTTGAAATACCTAGCAACCAAGCACAGTTAGGAAGGTGTTACCTGGTGAACATGTTAAGGAAGGTCTGGATGACTTGCTCAGTGAAAGGCACTCCCATCTGGACTCTCAGCCCCTGAAACAGGGTGAGGAAAAAACTCAGCATCTCATCTGTCACATCTGCAAGGACCAGGAAAAACAAATACATAGTAAATATAGTAGGAAGATTACATATTCTCAGTGGTCTAGATAGATCTGGGAAATAAGGACAACCAGTATTCAACACTGCAAAATACTAGAGGATACCTCTTGCTCAAAGGTTGCCTCAGGAGGCCACTCGTGCCTTCAGGTAATGAAAATATTCTCTGTTTTAAAGGGAGAATATGACAGCCTTTACTTCCCCTCATGAAGTTGTCATTGAAGAATCAGTGATTTTTCTCCTCTATTTTTCACATTTTTTTTTTACTAATCTATGATTTGTAATCATTCTGGGCATGATTGAAGCTTTTTTTTGGCTGCCCTTGTTTTCCTGTCCATTGGATTACATTCTTAGCTCTCTCTTGGTGTAACAGCTCTTTATATTTTCTCAGGAGTTAGTTGTACACAGTGTTCATGTTAAGTTCACATTTTTACAGTGGGAATCTTCTTAATATTACAGTGGCTCTCTTGGAATTACCATGGAACAGAGGAGCCTGAAAATCCATGCAGGTAACTTTCAAGCAACTCTGCGTGACCCGGGTACATGCAGATTATAAAATACATGTATATATACCCCCCCTAACATACACGCGTGTTTCCTTACGCACAAATATCTGCAATGCATTTAGAGCATGCATTTTTCCTATTTTAAAAATGTGAATGTATTTCAAGCACAAATAAAACTGCGGATTGTGGAAGTAGGTATAATTTAACATATGGGCGTAATTGAAAATCACCAATTTGCCAAAACTTCCACCAGTTCACCGAGTCCTCCTCCACGTCATCTAGATTCTCTTAGTTCTTCATTCAGAGCTCCCCCAGTTCACCCAGACCTCCCACCCAGCCAACCAATAGCAAATGATATCAATTGTGCAAGATGATCAGTAGGTATAAAATTACACAAAAGTAGTTGACCAATGTGCGCACATAAGTTTCTTATAAGATAGCCATTTGCATGCTTACCCTCTTGGTCCCACCACCAGTGTGTAAATGTGCACGAGACCAAAATATGCACGTACATTTGAGGATTATAAAATAGCACATATGTGAGTACAAGCTATTTATGTGCATATGCACTAATTTTACAAGTGTAAATGTTTTGAAAATTCCCAACAATGTCTACTTTAAAATATTTGAGGCTTCAATGTACTACTCTCCTTGGTCCCCCTTTTGCTTTTCCTTTAAAGAAAGAGATCCCACTTGAGAGACTTTAATTTTCCTATTACGTACAAGTATAAGGGAAGATAAAATCTGAACACTGATTTGTGCAATGCACCAGAAGGGAATATAGGAAGAGTCTAACTGAAAGACGACATTGGCCCATACAGCTCAACCCTTTGGGAAATTCCTTCTTCATGGTGATACAGAGAAAGGCCAAACTCTGTTGATCATCAGTTATTTTTCTAAGGTAAACAAAAATGTTGCTTCTGGTGATGAACGCAAATCCCTGCAGCAATTACTACTTTACTAAATGAAATATAAAGTATTATAAAATGGAACGCTAACATTGGCCACTCAGTAGTCTGTCTAAATGGGTGATATCTGACAGTAAGAGCCTGCTGAGCTTGCATGTGGGAGATCTGTGGTCGATTCCCATGCATGTCTTGTGCTTCTCAGGCTCACTGGTGCTGCGGATACTGTGGAGGTAGCATGCACAGTGCGTAAGGGGAAGGGAGTTTTGACCATGACAAGAGCGACACCTAGTGGCTACACTCAAGATGCATTCGTGTCAATTTTAAGAAGAGCATGGATTGGTGACCCTTTACTGAGGCCTGCAGCTGTATTAGCTGGGCAAAAGCAACAGGGGCTAAAAATGGGGGGAATCCCAGATGCCTGTCACTGAAGACTCATAGTGCCGTAGCCCAGTAGGGGTTTCCAAATGAACTGGAAACCCAGAGGAGGAATAAACTGGCAGGCCTATCAGCAACATGCTTGTGTGAACAACATACCTGATTGGTGAATGAAGGCAGGGAGCAGAGCCAGAGACACCTGAACTGACTCCTGTAGGGACTGATAACAGATCTGCCGGGACTTTGTGGCTTCTCCTGAGATATTCTCAACAATATCCTTTAAAACACTAAGCGTCTGATGGATAACAACCTTGGCTGCAATAAAAGGTATATTTATTAATTTGTCTGTATTATGGTATGTATATTTTATTGATTTGTTTTGCTAATTTTGTATACTTCCTTGAGCTTTATGGAAAGGTGGTAAATTAATTTTGCTAAACAAACACATAAAAAACTGACAGTGACTGTATTATCTACTGAAACCAGGAATTCAATATAGAGAATAAAAAAAAGGATAACCATCTTTTGAGGCCTACCTAAGTCTATCCCCAGCTGCTTTCAGTGGCTTCTCTAATCTGTGTCTTTCAATATGGATTCACAGGACAAAATGACATTTTGTCTCACTAATGAAATCCAATAACTGTTTCCTCAAATACCTTTCTAGCCGTCTTTTCAACCTCTTGCTAGCAAGTGGCTTGTGCCAGAGTCCAGCTCCTTTGTGTGAAATATGCAGCTCATTAGAAAGGGACACGTGGACTAAAGAGAAGCAAAGCACTTACTGTCCTCTAGCTGTCCCTTCCGGGGTGGATGAATGGCGTTGGCCTTCAAGTGGCGGAAGTCCCGGGTGAGCGCAGCAATTAGGTTGGTATGGTTTGTGGAACGTTCCGGCCACTGCTGCTCATTCTCAGAAAGATTTGGCCACGGCAGCAGCAGGACATTTGAGAGGGCTCGGCACACTAACACCTGGGCCTAAAGGAAATGAAAGACACCAAAAGACTCAAAACTTTTCAGAGCAAAAAATAAAGTCCTGGTAAACATTTGGGGACTCCAGATAAGAAAAAACAAACCCTTCCTATTAACCAAAATAGGTCATTTTTCTGGAATTCAATGCTGGAGAAATAGAGGATGTGTAACATGAGTGCAGTGTGTACTGGTAAGGGTGAAATGCTGCTATTTAATGAGCTAATTTGGATATTTAAGATGGTGCTCACTGAAGTCTAGAGGCAAATGACCTGGTTAAGATAGCAACTTATCTTCTGACAAAAGGAGGTAGACTTGAGAAATGTTTTCTGCTTGTGAAACCAGACAACTGAAATAAATCATTCTTCCTGCAGAGTGCATCGACAGTTACTCTGAATCATCATACCTTAGGAAGGGGTCGGCTGAATTTAGCATCTTCTAGGGTGCAAGCTCTCTCTCTCTTGCATATGTTTAGGAGCTAAATATTGACGTCAAGATGCATTAGCAAGGAAAGGGCTTCAGGTGTAGCGTTGTTACTCCTCCACTGATGGAGTGCAAATGACAATGCCTCACTATGGTCCATAGTTTGGGCTGCTTGGCAACAACCACTGTGTAGCTTGTCTTTAATATTCCATTCATGGGGGAGATCTGTGCTTTGGCCTGTTGATGTTCTCATGGCACTCCAGTATCTTCGAGGAATATCAAAGCCAGCAGGTGCAATGCACGGGCCTTGAATGAAGTGCTTGAGACGTACTCATTGTTCCAATTCTGTTTATCAGCATTCTTCCTGATCTGGTGAAGACCCTGAGGGTGGCAGTACGTTCTCAGAATGGAGACTAAGACACCTTGTTGAGGTCTTGGTTGATGGGTAGATTGTCATTAGTAAAGAAACAAGCAATGAGGCAGTCTTATACTGCATCATGAGAAGGGAATACTACACAGAATTATAAACAGTGGCATATTAAAGCCAATCATCAATATGACTTCTGAACATCTGTGAGGGTTCCTGAGAGATACTTATTTTGAACAATGTTCTATTTCAAAAATAATTTGTATGCAGTTACCTCAGCATTCAAAGTACAAGGACATATAAAATCCACATAATTAATGGTGCTTTATGCTCAATATTAATCCTATCTTCATAAAAAGTCATACTTGCCACTTTATTTTTTTCACAAGGTAAGAGTCATGTTGCAATATTGAAGCAATATAACAGCCCCACACAGCTGTACTTAAGGACTGGGACCCTCACCTCATCGGGAAGCCTCTGTGCAGATCCATCGGTGATCCTGTTGAAAATTCTCTGCACTGCGGGGATGCTGATCAGAAACACAGGACGTACCGTGGTGGCTAATGACACAAGTAAATGGCATGCAGACAAGAGCAATTTCTCCTGCATCTGGAAATTGGGAACAAGGAGGAAGAAAACGAAGGTATGAAAACTAAAAATATTTAAGTCTCTGCTCTTCAAGCATTCCCACAGTACTATACAAAAGTCTAGGAGTCTATGTAACCAGTGACTACTGGAGTAATATAGTTAAACACAGAACATTAATATTGTAAACAGAATGCTTAAACATTCCTATAAGACGTGGGATTTCTATTTTTTTTTAATTTTTCATCACTAGATAGCGGCATGTATTGCTCAAGGTGAGATGCAGCAAGATCTATTTTGTCCTGTGAAATTAACTCAGCTAGTCTGTGAGTATAGCGTACTGACAATCTCGTTTCACCACATACAGGCAAGAGACGAGGAGAGAGAAAGTGCGAGTTCTGTTTCTTTGCTGTCTTTTCCTGCCAGCAGGCTGAGCCCCAAATTACTTCCACTTTTTACCATCATCACATGGAATAAGAGGAGCTCATCAGGGCTTAGCAGGCTCCACAATGAAAAGCAGTGAAAGTATGGCAAACCTGAATTTTGGGAAGGAGAAAAAGCTTCCACCTGTGGTTTAGCTGCCAACAGTGTAATGGACATGGGTTTTGGGATGCTGCAGAGTCTAAAAGTGCCTAGTCCTCAAGGAAAGCTAGAGGCCATGCTGGCACAGAAGCAACATCCATATCAATCTTCAGCCAGCCAGGGTGAACTTGGGTCTCTTGGTTCCCCCACAACTATTTTCCACTCCCACCAAAATCTTACATACTCTGAGTGTACATGAAGAAGGTATTAATGAAAGGAGTCCTGCATGGCTCAGCAGAGATTAGCATTACCTTTTGGAGATTTACCTTGGTGCTGATGAGTGGCGTGATGGCCTCCATGGCACTGGAGAGGAGTGAGATGAATTGCTGGGGGTTCTGACGATGAACTTCATTGTAAAACTGTGCTAGCCAATGAGAATAGGCCTGCAATGCTGCTAGCGCTTGGGCATGCCTAACGAGGAAAGACAGAAAAATACTATAAAGATAAGAATAAACCAGTGCATTGTGTGTGTGTGAAACTGAAGAGATAAGGAAATTAAAACAAATGGCAGGGTCTGGGGAATTAAAGCTTGGTCAGAAATAGGACAGGAAAAGCAGATTCTGGGGGCACTGGGAGAAATTGACATGCCCAAGGTTACACACAATCAGTGGCAGAAGGTGTCAATTAGAATTCATATCCCAGGACACTCAACAGATCAGTGCTCTAATTCTCTACTTTTGCTGGAAGAATCATTTTCTCAAAACAGTGGCATAGCCAGAACTGATTTTTTTGGGTGGGCACAAGGTTAACATGGGTGGGCTGTAGGCATGCAGGTCTAAGACCTACTAGTTGTATTCTTACTGATAAATAATGCCACATACTGCACCCTTCAATGGCTAAGTAGTTTGCAACAGCCATTATGCATCATGCACGAAACTTTAAAACATTTTATCTCAATTATTTCAAGCACTTACCAGCATTAATTTGTATATCATGTAAAAAGAAAACAAACAGATCCAACCAATCATGTAATAAAGCAAGTGTTGCTTACCTGTAACAGGTGTTCTCACAGGACAGCAGGATGTTAGTCCTCACATATGGGTGACATCACAGGATGGAGCCCTGTACGGAAAACTTTTCTGTCAAAGTTTCTACAAAGCTTTGACTGACACTGGCATACTGAGCATGCTCAGCCTGCAATTATCCCTGTGAGCCACAGGTGTCTCCCTCAGTCTTGTCTTATAGCTAAAAGCGCAAGCGAAACTAAAATAAAAGTAAAAACGTATACAGACCCAACTCCGCGGGGTGGCGGGTGGGTTTCATGAGGACTAACATCCTGCTGTCCTGTGAGAACACCTGTTATAGGTAAGCAACACTTGCTTTCTCACAGGACAAGCAGGATGGTAGTCCTCACATATGGGTGAGTACTGAGCTGAGGATACCCGAGAGTGCACCAAATGCACTCAAGATGCGCGAAAGGCGCAATGACGGGGGTGGAATTTGGAACGGAGGGCATCCTGAAACCCTTAAGGGGTTGGTGGAAGGATGCTGGGTAGTTAAACTGAAAAGAATAAGAGCAGACGGACTGGTCAAACATGGAGCATGCCGGCTAGTCGTATCTAAGCAGTAATGGGCTGCGAAGGTATGGCGAGAGCTCAAGGTTGCAGCCTGATAAATATGTACAAGCAGCAGCGGCCGAGGGGAAGCTATTGAGGTTGGGACGGACACAACAGTGTGTGGTTACACACAGTGTTGTAGTAAAATGCTTGCTTGTTGGTAGGAAAAGAGATACACAGCATCAATTAGGAGGAATAGGTCTGTTTGCCCACTGGAACTCGCAGCTTGACTCTTGCCACAGAAGGAAAGAGTTAGGTGGAACTCCTATGGAGTGTAGTGTGATCTAGATAGAATGCAAGTGCACTATTACTGTCCAGAGCGGAAAAAAGAAGATTAAGGGAGACACCTGTGCTCACAGGGATAATTGCAGGCTGAGCATGCTCAGTGCGCTCAGTGTGCCAGTGTCAGTCAAAGCTTTGTAGAAACTTTGACAGAAAAGTTTTCCGTACAGGGCTCCATCCTGTGATGTCACCCATGAAAAGCTATAAATAATAATAATAATAATGTGAGGACTACCATCCTGCTTGTCCTGTGAGAAAACACAATTCTTGAACATACCCAGATCAGTCCAGAGAAGTGGGTTGTGTATCCCTACCAGCAGGTGGAGTCAGAGAGCAAAGAACTTTGAGCACGGCTACATAACGAGAGTGCCACCTGCAGTCCCCTCAGTATTTCTCTGACTCCAGCAGGTGGTAGAGATGCACTCCTGCAGTCTTAGTTTTTAGTCAGTGTGTGTTTTTGTTAGATAGTGATTTTTTTCTTTTTCTGACAGTGCTTCCTGAGGTGTTAGGCACCTTTGTGGGCCATCCCTCAGTGGAAGCCCCTGCCTAGGTTTCGCCCGCTGCGGCTCGGTGGGTGAAGGGGGGGCTCCTAGTTTTTTTTCCCCACCGAAACCACTTCATCTGCTCCCTCGACTTTCCCTGCATGAGGCTCCATAAAGTTAAAAAAACCCCAAAAAACCCCCCAAAAAACAAAAAACAGGAAAAAGTCTAGCAGCTGCATTTCTTTTTCTGAAGGTAAGGAGTGGGGGCCTCAGCGGCCGTTCAGGGAATTAGTCGGCGTTTCCCCTCAGCTCCCGGGGCTCCGGGTTGCCTCTGAGGAAAGAGGGTAAGCTATACTACAAAGCCTGTTTGCCAACACGTTTTGTCATGTTTGCAGGCTCAGCTGTTTTTATTTAGGCCTGCCGGCTTGATTTTCTTGTGTCTCCGGCGGCGCGCACTTTTTTTCACTGCAATGGCCATTTCTCCTCAAACTTCCACCGCGTGGCTGCGTGTTTTTTTTTCATGGGCCCCCGGCAGCCTGTATGTATTCGTTCATGAATCCTTTTTGCAGAAAGCCAGAAAATCATCAGAACAGGTGCAAAGCAGAGTTAGGACAATTCACATTACAACCAACATGGAAAAAAAAATATTCAAATTCTGGTGTCACCTCAGCAAAAAGATATCCCTCCATTGCTAAATTTTGTGAAGTAATACAAACTGCTGCTGCTGCTGCAAAAAAAAAAAGCCCCATCTAGAACCTTGCCATACCATACAGTCACAGTACTGACTCTCAGGACTCAAATAACAGTATCCTTATGAAAAACCAGTAATGCTAATTCTATCCCAGGCCCTAGAACATTAATACATCACCTACTGGAGTAACAGAACAAGCTGGACTACTACGGAGAAACTACATGCGAGCAGAAATACTGCACTTCAGTCACACACAGGCAAAACAGAGACCGACTTTTACCTAATATACGGGCCAATCAGTGAAAACGCGCGTCCAACGGAGCGCACTGTACTGTATCGGCCCGATAGGAATAAGAGACTACAAATTAGAAGCAGAAACATGCAGTCAAAACCAAAATCGAAAGCCTGAGAAACCAGACTGAACAGTGAAATACTGAAGAACAAAATACAAAAATATAAGAAATGCACATTCCCAAAGATGGCATATTCCAATTGCTAAAATCTCAAAATAATTTTTTCCTTTGTCGTCTGATCTTTGTATTTTTCTAAACAGTTGGTCCCAGTCTTTTCTCCCCACGTTTACACACACAGACGCGCTTATGCTCTCCCCCCACAAGCTTTCACTCCCTGGCTCCAATTCTCACCCACCCACCCCCACCCCTCCAGGATCCCATTCTAATCCACCTCCCCCAGGATCCCATTCTAATCCACCCCCCCACACACACCCAGGATCCCATTCTAATCCACCCCCCCTAGGATCCCATTCTAAGTCCTCACACACACACACAGCTCAGTTTACTCTTATCCGGCTCTATACTTAATTTTAACCAAAACGCTGAGAAGGAAAAGTAAAGGAGAGTAGATTTCATTTTTAAGTTCCCCAGGTTTATTTATTATGGCAAGGCATGCAGGCCGGTTAGGTCCTGCTATATAACAGCAAATGAACCAGGGCGAGACAACAGTTATTTATTTATTTAACAATTTTTATATACCGGCATTCGTAGGACACATCATGTCGGTTCACAATTAACTGAGAAAGGAAATTACAATGAACGAGGATAGAGAGAGTCAACGATATTACAATGAACTAGGAACCAGGATAGAGAGAGTCAACGAGCAGGGATACAACTTTGAAAAACGAACTGGATGATGATTATCCATGTTAAGAGTAGGTATGCATCAGGATGTTAAGGATGCATTTACACTTAAGAAATTAACATATGAACTTATTTACAAAATTAAAATTAAATGCAGGGGCAGGGAGAAGGGGAGAGGGGGAGCGAGGGGGGGAAAGGAGAGGAGGGGGTAGGGGTATAGGAGAACGTTAAGGCAGTGGCACTTTCAAGGAAAGGCTGTTTGTAGGAAAAGAGGGGAGGGGTAGGGGAGAGGCAGCAAGGTGCTGGGGAAGGGTGGGGGGAGGGAGCAGGGGGGGAGGGAGCTGGGGAGGGTGAGGGAGCTAGAATGGTGAGGGAGAAGGGGGGAGCTGGGAAGGTAAGGGAGCGGGGGGAGTTGGGATGGCGAAAGGGAGGTTGAGGAGGGGGTGTGTAGGCTGAGCGGGAGCTGAGTAAGATCGAGACATGACAATGCCTAGGATTGGGAGGAGTTGGGGTATGCCTGTTTAAAGAGCCATGTCTTGATTCCTTTTTTGAAATGGCTCAGTGACGGTTCTAGGTGGAGTTTAGCAGGAAGGGAAGTTACTGGCTGTGTCTCTGATAACGCTGTACATCGGGAGAGCACAGCTTCAGTTTCTCATGCTATTGCTTACTGAGTACAAAGGGATTCTACCAACACAACAGAAGATACCACCTGTAGGGAAAACTCTCTGGGACACATGCATCTCATTTTCTGAAATGACTTACGTAGTTTGGAGAGGATTTAAATTCAGTCAACAACAAATTAGATTGTAGCTTTGGATGACTGCTGTCCAAAACCCCATCACATCCACAACCCATCACTCCTTCAGCGAAGCCTGTTTCTAGGCAGCTCTCTTTATAATAAATCTCTCCATAATGTATGCTGGGAACTGGAATTTTCCAATAAGCGATAATGCAAAAGCCATTACTGTCTAATGACATAAGGGGCTTCCAGACCCACTGGCACCAAAAGACCAAGCCAGGCTCATAAAGCCCATCATTCAAAGTACAGAATAATTTACATCTATGTGATCTATGACTGACAGGATACCCAAAAGAACCATAAATAACCGGATGGAAAGTCAATCAGGATATCCTGTTCTCAAACACTTATTACTTCATTGAAGACACAATCCAGTTTATTATATCACACATTTAACCCTTATAAGAACTAACGCTGTCAAGTGTCACAAAAACAAGTTTACATGCTATGCTTCTGGGATAACTGAGACTGACTTGGTCAAGTAGATTTTAAGACTTCAGAAATAAAAAGGAAAGTTTGGGAGTTCAGATTCATACAGTAGCATAGTTGCCTAGTAAATGATGGCAGATAAGGTCCACAAAGGTCCATCCAGTCTGCCCAGCAAAGTGTCAAAATGTCACCTAACTGGAAGCAGTTGCTATGTACTCAGTCGTTTCTTACTCAGCTGCCTCTGTCGAGTAACAAAATCCTTTTAGGTCAGCAAATTCCTATGTCCCAAGAGGAATGAGAGTTGTGCAAATTTTTATTTATTTTTAAAGTTTATTAAAATACACAAAAAGATGAAACAGCAACATTAACAAAGTCCTGTTCCCTGTACGTACCCGGATCAGTGCAGACTCCTGGGTTTTGCTCCCCCCCCCTATCAGATGGAGAGAGCAGTTATCAAAACAAACTCCGCCTATAAATAGGCTGGTGCCACCTACAGTCCAGCAGTATTTCTCTGTCTCCAGCAGATGTGGGAGGTGCCAAACCTACAGTCTGGGCTGTGTGCTTTCTTGTGTTTAGTTAGGGGTTTTTTTGTCTTTTGTTTCTGGCTTATTTAAAGCTTTATTTAAAAAAAAAAAAAAGTAAGAAAACAGCTTGTGGCAGCACAGTGGTCGGAAGCCTCCCAGGGGGTCATTAGGTTCCAAGAGAGAGAGAGAGAGATAGAGAGAGAGAACCATCCCCCACTGGTCTGAGGCAGCTGCTTCATAGGGTCGAGGGCCCCTACTTATCTTTTTAGCAGCTTGGGTGTGACACCGGGGAGCCCAGTTCACTCCACCCGAAGGAATCAGCACCTTAGACCACTGCCGGGCAAGTTTTATAATTTAAAAAAAAAAAAAAAAAAAAGTTTTTCATTTTCTCCAGCGCCAGCTCTCTAACTCCGTCCTTTGTTTTTGCTATTTCTTCACAATTTTGTTAAATTTTGTTGTATTTTGTTTAAATTATTTTTTCCTGTCACAACTCGATGCCGTGTTCATCGTTTTGCCATGTTTGCGGGTTGGCCCGCGCGCGTCTCTCCAAGGAGGACCTTTGCTCTGCTTGTATCGCGGGGGAGGGGGGGTTGTTGGGAGCCGAAAAAAATGTTAAAACTGCAAAACTAGTAAAAACAAAGTCCGCCCGGGTCCCGGTTGGAACGTCTGCTGCAATTCTCTGAGGCTGATCAGTTCCCCCTCAGGGCGGGAACGGGGGAGCGCTTTTTCAATCTTTCAAGGTTGCGACTAGTGCAGCTCTGGGGGAAGGGATTTTACCTCCTCCTTTCACCCCAGCAAGTTGTTCCAACAGACAGGAAACCTTCACAGCCTATTTCCCCTACAATGGAGGATAGCCCCGAGGGGGCCTCTGACTCCTCCTCCTCTTTTTCCTCACAATTTGTGTTGTTGCTCCACAAAGCTTCTCAAGATCGAAGAGCATATAGAAAGACATGGTTTAATGGAATACAGTCAACATGGATTTACCCAAGGGAAGATTTGCCTAACAAATCTGCTTCATTTTTTTGAAGGGGTTAATAAACATGTGGATAAAGGTGAACCGGTAGATGTAGTGTATTTGGATTTTCAGAAGGCGTTTGACAAAGTCCGTCATGAGAGGCTTCTAAGAAAACTAAAAAGTCATGGGATAGGAGGAGATGTCCTTTCGTGGATTTCAAACTGGTTAAAAGACAGGAAACAGAGTAGGATTAAATGGGCAATTTTCTCAGTGGAAAAGGGTAAACAGTGGAGTGCCTCAGGGATCTATACTTGGACTGGTGCTTTTCAATATCTATATAAAAGATCTGGAAAGGAAAACGACGAGTGAGGTTATCAAATTTGTGGATGATACAAAATTATTCAGAGTAGTTAAATCACAAGCTGATTGTGATACATTACAGGAGGACCTTGCAAGACTGGAAGATTGGGTATCCAAACGGCAGATGAAATTTAATGTGGACAAGTGCAAGGTGTTGCATATAGGGAAAAATAACCCTTGCTGTAGTTACACGATGTTAGGTTCCATATTAGGAGCTAACACCCAGGAAAAAGATCTAGGCATCATAGTGGATAATACTTTAAAATCGTCGGCTCAGTGTGCTGCAGCAGTCAAAAAGGCAAACAGAATGTTAGGAATTATTAAGAAGGGAATGGTTAATAAAATGGAAAATGTCATAATGCCTCTATATCGCTCCATGGTGAGACCGCACCTTGAATATTGTGTACAATTCTGGTCGCCGTATCTCAAAAAAGATATAGTTGCGATGGAGAAGGTAGAGAGATGGGCAACCAAAATGATAAAGGGGATGAATAGCTCCCCTATGAGGAAAGGCTGAAGAGGTTAGGGTTGTTCAGCTTGGAGAAGAGACGGCTAAGGGGGGATATGATAGAGGTCTTTAAGATCATGAGAGGTCTTGAACGAGTAGATGTGACTCTGTTATTTACACTTTCGAATAATAGAAGGACTAGGGAGCATTCCATGAAGTTAGCAAGTAGCACATTTAAGACTAATCGGAGAAAATTCTTTTTCACTCAATGCACAATAAAGCTCTGGAATTTGTTGCCAGAGGATGTGGTTAGTGCAGTTAGTGTAGCTGGGTTCAAAAAAGGTTTGGATAAGTTCTTGGAGGAGAAGTCCATTAACGGCTATTAAATCAAGTTTACTTAGGGAATAGCCACTGCTATTAATTGCATCAGTAGCATGGGATCTTCTTAGTGTTTGGGTAATTGCCAGGTTCTTGTGGCCTGGTTTGGCCTCTGTTGGAAACAGGATGCTGGGCTTGATGGACCCTTGGTCTGACCCAGCATGGCAATTTCTTATGTTCTTAAGGAGAGGAAGTTAGGGAAGCTGCAATCTGGCAAAAATGTTTTTTCTCAAAGTTCTAAGCCCTCTGCTAAGAAACGGTCTACCCAAGGGAGGTGCGGAGCCTGCTCAGCCTAAGCGTCTCCGTCGGTCAGGGGTTTCACAGATTACTCCAGATACTTCTAGTCAGGAAACTGATCCAGATGACCCAGACCTCCAGCCCAAGCCCCCACAGGGGTGGATGTAGACCCTGATTTACAGCACCAAGGCGCAATGCGTGGGACGCATGCTGCGGAAGGGGATGACCCTAAGATGGTGCGCCTTTTTAGAGAGGAGGAGTTGGGTCCCCTTATTCCTGCTATTTTAGCTGAACTGGGCATTGAATGTCCCTCCAAAGGAGTCTAAACTGGGTGCTATGGATCCGCTGTTGCTGGGTCTGAGAGGCCCTGCTTCTTCTTTTCCCTTTAGTTTCTTGGCTACAGATTTGCTTTTCCAGGAATGGGATATCCAGGATCTGGGTTTGAAAGTGAGTAAGGCCATGGACAAGCTATATTCTCTGTCAGAGGATGCTTTAGAGCTGCTTCGAGTGTCCAAGGTAGATGCGGCAGTGTCCGCTGTTAGCAAGACGACCACAAGTTCGGTTACTGGAGCTACAGCACTCAGGGACCTGCAAGACTGGAAGTTGGAAGTGCAACTTAAAAGGATTTTTGAGGTTTCTACACTGGGAGTGCGTGCGGCTATATGCAGCAATTTCGCCTTACGAGCGAGTCTCCACTGGGTTCAGCAGTTGCAAGCTAACGCTGCCTTATCAGATGAAGAGGTGGTCCAGAAGCTTCGGTGGTGTACAATGCAGATGCACTACATGGTCTTTTGCGCACATCAGTCAGATCCTTGGTTTCAGCTGTTTCGGCTCGTAGGCTCCTCTGGTTGAAAAACTGGTCGGCGGATGTCTCCTCGAAGTCACAGTTTGGGTCCTTGCCCTTCAAAAGGCAAACTTCTTTTTGGTAAGGATCTAGAAGATATGATCCAATCTCTGGGGGAGAATAAGATTAATAGGTTACCGGAGGATAGACCGAAATCCAGAGGCTCCTTTTCCTCTTGGGCCAGATTCAGAGGGAATCGAAGATTTCACCCATCTAGACCGCCCGCGGTCCCTTTTCGGCAAGCTCCTAACAGGCAACAGACCTGGTCTCAGTCCTTTTGGGGCCGCCAGTTCGGCAGGCCTGGAAACTCCCAATCTGCTTCCGGTGCAAAATCATCACAATGAAGGGGCGCAAGTCCATTCTTCGGTGCCCGAGATAGTGGGCACACTGTCCCTGTTTTTGAGAAATGGACCAAAGTAACGACGGACCAGTGGGTGCTTACAGTGTTAAGAGAAGGCTACGCTTTAGATTTTGCACGGTGTCCTCGGGACCGATTTCTAATTTCTCCCTGCAGTTACGAAACCGAGCGAAGAGTGGTGCAGTACACTTTGCAACAACTTCTGCAACTAGGGGCCATCGTCTCGGTGCCTCTCGAGGCAAGAAGGAAAGGCCGTTACTTCATTTACTTCATAGTGCCAAAAAAAGAGGGATCCTTTCGGCCCATTCTGGATCTGAAGAGTGAAAACAGATGTCTCCAGGTTCCCCGGTTTCGCATGGAGACGCTCCGGTCAGTCATTGCCTCAGTGCGCAAGGGAGAGTTTCTAGCATCCTTAGATCTCACTGAAGCGTATCTTCATATAGGCATTCGGTCAGACCACCAGAGGTTTCTTCGTTTTTCGGTACTGGATCAGCATTTTCAGTTTCGGGCTCTGCCCTTCGGTCTGGCTACAGCACCCAGGACTTTCACCAAGGTGATGGTGGTAGTGGCAGCCCATCTCTGCAGAGAGGGGTCACTGGTGCATCCTTACTTGGATGATTGGCTGATCCGTGCGAAATCGAAAGCGCTTGCCCAGGAGACAATTCAGAGAGTACTTCAGCTCCTGCAATCGTTGGGCTGGGTGGTCAATCTCGCCAAGAGGCGACTGGAGCCCACTCAGTCATTGGAATATTTGGGTGCTCTATTCGACACTCAGCAGGGCAGAGTTTTTCTTACCACAGAACACATCTCCAAGCTGCAAGTCCAAATAAGAGGTTTGATGCTCAAGCATCCATCCAGAGTCAGAGATTATTTACAGGTTCTCGGATCGATGACTTCAACATTAGAACTGGTACCCTGGGCCTTTGCTCATATGAGGCCTTTACAGTCCACCTTGCTTTCCTGATGGAACCCAGTCTCCGAGCTTTTTCATCTACCTTTGCCGATTACGGAGGCAGCACAATCCAGTCTCAATTGGTGTTGGTGATGGACAATTTAACCCGAGGAGTTCCCCTGGAGGTGCCCCACTGGACAGTGATCACCACAGATGCCAGTCTCTCTGGTTGGGGAGCGGTATGCCAAGGAAAATCGGTGCAAGGACTTTGGTCTCCCGTCGAATCGCTCTGGTTGATCAATTGACTGGAAACCAGGGCGGTATGGTTGGCGTTGCAAGCATTCCATCCTCTCCTCCAGGGCAATTCGGTCAGAATTCTCTCAGACAATGCGACCACGGTGGTGTACATCAATCGCCAAGGAGGAACCAGAAGTCGCAGGGAGAATGGGTGCTGGCGGAGACCGCCGTTCAACTCATATGCGATGTATGGGGCACATCCAGCATGGACCTAATGGCAACCTTTCAGAATGTCAAAGTGCCGCGGTTCTACGCTCGTCACAGAGAGACGGGAGCTGAAGGGGTAGATGCCCTAGTGCTGCCTTGGCCCCCCGAGGTTCTGCTGTACGTCTTACCGCCTTGGTTATTGATAGGCAAAGTGCTCAGGCGGATAGAGATCCATCCAACGGAGGTCATTCTGATAGCTCCAGAATGGCCGAGACGTCCCTGGTTTGCGGACCTTCTCAATCTCGCGGTGGATGATCCGCTGCAGTTTCCAGTTCTCCCAGACCTGCTGCATCAAGGACCTGTTTGTTTAGAGGACGTTGATCACTTCTGTCTAGCAGCATGGCTTTTGAAAGGCAGAGGTTAAGTCGCAAAGGCTATTCTCCGGCCATGGTAGCTACGCTTCTCTGTTCGAGTAAGACTTCTACCAATCTCACATATGTTAAGAGTATGGAAGGTTTTTGAGTCTTGGTGTATGGACCGAGACGTCGCGCCTACTTGGGCCTTGGTGTCGGATATTCTGCGTTTTCTACAATCCGGTCTTTCTAAGGGTATGTCATGTAGTTCCCTTAGAGAGCAGGTGGCAGCACTTTATTTTATTTATTTATAGTTTATTGATTGTTTATTTATTATTTTTATTTATTCCGCTTTTCGTACTTTTTCAGCGCTTCAAAATGGATTACATTCAGGTACTGTAGGTATTTCCCTATCCCCAGAGGGCTTACAATCTAACAGGTCGATACAGTAACGTGCGGTTAAAGATTCCCCGTCTGTAACGTGCTGGGAGCGCACAATACAGACGAGTAAGGCGATCCAGCGATACAGTCTCCAGTTTCACACGTCCTTAGCGCTTCGTAAAATAGACACATAACCCTTTCCGCACGCAGCATGTATATGATGTGTAAATGAACGAATTAGCTGTATAATGAAGGAATTAGCTATTCCCCTCCGATACTGTAACGGGCGCTGATATTATCTCCTTAGTAACCCGCTGTTTTGCCGCGGCCTTAACGTGTTAGTTTACCGCCTCCCCCTAGTAGGTGTTAGGACTGTGAGTCTAGTAACAAATCCATCGACACCGCTTAAGATACTCAAAAACAATAAAACAATTAAAAAAAAGCGATACAGAGATGATCGAGAAAATGTAATGCTGTGGGACACATAAAACCTGTCAGAAAAAAAAATAAAAATTTTTAAATACCTGTCAGAGGGCCGCGTGGGTCCAGGCGGCCGGTGGCGGGATCCGGGGGGCGGGTGGTCGCGTGTTAAATCTAGGCCGCGGGCGGGTGGGCGCCTGTTCCAGGCGGCGGCGGGGGGACGCGCGTTGGTTTCAGACGGCCGGCGGCGGGAGCCGGGGGGCGGGTGGTTGTGTGTTAAATCTAGGCCGGGTCGCACAGGCGCGCATTCATCCACTCATCCCAGCATACGTCAAGCATTGGAAGTCTTTGTTTGAAGTAAGGAGGTATTGCAGGCACCTTGGAGGAGGATCTTTGAATTTTAAAATAGCACTTTAAAGATGGGGCTAAAAAAAAATCAGGAGGAAATATGCAAGAACAAATACAAGACATGGACACACATGTCACATCCACAAATATAAAATATTGTATCAGGCTAGTGGAGGAATAGCCTAGTGGTTAGAGCAGTGTGCTATGAACCAGGAGACCAGGGTTCAAGTCCTGCTGTCGATCCTTGTGATGTTGGGCAAGTCACTTTACCCTCCATTGCCTCAGGTACAAACCTACGGCTCGATACTGTAAGGCCGCGGTAGAAACAGTGCGGCAGTGTCAGGCGCACCCTTCCTCCCCGCACGCACAGTTCTCTTGACCTAGTGCCTGATACTCTCTTCTAATTGCATGCAAATGCAATTAGAAGAGAGTATCTTCTAATTGCAGCGCACCCAGGTTACTGTATAGGCGCTTAATACAGCGCCTATACAGTAACCTGGGTGCGCTGGTACTGCCGGTGGGGACTGCCTCCGGAAGTCCCCACCGGCAGTGAATGAATGCGCGCCTGTGCGACCCCTGCGATTCGGCGCTCAAGGCGTGACGTCACGACGCCCGACGTCACGGCATGTGACTGCCTTGAGCACCGAATCGCAGGGGTCGCACAGGCGCGCATTCATCCAGGCGGAGGAGCCGGCAGCTTTCGCCACCGGCTCCTCCGCCTGGATGAATGCGCGCCTGTGCGACCCGGCCTAGATTTAACACGCGACCACCCGCCCCCCCGGCTCCCGCCGCCGGCCATCTGAAACGCGCGTCCACCCCCCCCCGCCTGGAACAGGCACCCACCCGCCCGCGGCCTAGATTTAACACGCGACCACCCGCCCCCCGGATCCCGCCGCCCGCCTGGACCCACGCGGCCCTCCGACAGGTATTTAAAAATTTTGTTTTTTACACTTCCTGGTGCCTGTCATTTCAAATGTCATTTGAAATGACAGGTACCAGCGCACCCAGGTTACTGTATAGGCGCTGTATTAAGCGCCTATACAGTAACCTGGGTGCGCTGCAATTAGAAGATACTCTCTTCTAATTGCATTTGCATGCAATTAGAAGAGAGTATCAGGCACTAGGTCAAGAGAACTGTGCGTGCGGGGAGGAAGGGTGCGCCTGACACTGCCGCACTGTTTCTACCGCGGCCTTACAGTATCGAGCCGTAAGTTTGTACCTGAGGCAATGGAGGGTAAAGTGACTTGCCCAACATCACAAGGATCGACAGCAGGACTTGAACCCTGGTCTCCTGGTTCATAGCACACTGCTCTAACCACTAGGCTATTCCTCCACTAGCCTGATACAATATTTTATATTTGTGGATGTGACATGTGTGTCCATGCCTTGTATTTGTTCTTGCATATTTCCTCCTGATTTTTTTTTAGCCCCATCTTTAAAGTGCTATTTTAAAATTCAAAGATCCTCCTCCAAGGTGCCTACAATACCTCCTTACTTCAAACAGACTTCCAATGCTTGACGTATGCTGGGATGAGTGTTTGGTTGTTTGCGTGGCTCCATCCAGGGTGTAGCGTTAGCGGCACACCCTGATGTAGTTTGTTTTCTTAAGGGAGCAATACACTTGCTTCCTCTGATTTGGCATCCTTATCAGTCATGGAGTTTGAATTTAATCCTCACTGCCTTTTGCTCGGCGCCTTTTGAGCCTTTGAAGAGATCGACTCTAAAAGATCTTACCTTAAAGGTAATTTTTCTGGTGGCTATTATATCGGCTTGTGGGATGTTGGAACTCCAGGCGCGTTGGAACTCCAGGCGCTTTCTTGTAGGGAACCCTTCTTGCGGATTTCGGATTCGGGCATTTCTTTAAGGACGGTTCCGTCTTTCTTGCCGAAAGTGGTTTCCTCTTTTCATGTCCAATCGGTGGAGCTGCTGGCCTTCACGGAGTTAAACCATTCGGATCCTTTGGCTAGCAACTTGCGGAAGCTCGACGTTTGCAGAGCCTTGCTGCGTTACTTTGAGGTTACCAATGAGTTTCATGTGACTGACCATATTTTTGTGCTGTAGAGCGGTCCTAAACGAGGTCAGTAGGCATCCAAAGCTACTATAGCTCGTTGGCTAAAGGAGGCTATTAGTTTGGCCTATCTCCTTCGTGGTAGATCCCTTCCTACTGGTCTACATGCCCACTCTACTCGTTCACAAGCAGCATCTATCTTGGGCAGAGTGTCAGATGGTATCACCGCAGGAGATTTGCAGGGCGGCTACGTGGAAATCCCTGCATACTTTTGTGGGGCATTACAGATTGGATGTCCAGGCTCCAGTTTCAGGAGGATTTGGAGAGGGAGTGCTTCGAGCAGGCCTCTCCGATCCCATCCCAGGTAAGAAAGCTCTGGTACATCCCAGGAGTCTGGACTGATCCGGGTACATACAGACAATAAAAAGATTAAAACCACTCCTATTTAAATCAGATTTTCAAATAGTTCTTCAATCTTTCATTTTCTCAGGATTAGACTATTGTAATAGTCTTTTTTTGGGTTTGTCGAATTCTACCTTAAGACCTCTGCAACAGATTCAGAATTCCGCTGCCCGTTTACTAACAGGAGCACCTATGAGACATCATATTTCCCCCATCTTATTTAGCTTACACTGGTTGCCTATTAAGTTTAGGGTGAAATATAAAATACTGTCACTAATCCACTCATTAATACATGATCCGGATTCAACTTGGCTCTGTACCTCATTGCGGTTATATAAACCTACTAGAAATCTCAGATCTACCACCAAGTATCTACTTGATGTTCCCACGGTTAGGCTGGCCAGATTGAATATAACCAGAGAGAGCGCGTTCTCAGTGGCGGGACCCATTCTTTGGAACTCGATCCCAAATACACTAAGATTAATCACTGATCACAATGAATTCAAGAAGGTTTTGAAAACCTACCTATTTAAAATGGCCTTTGCAGGAATTGAGGAAACGAATATCTTTCCACAAAGATCTTCATAATAGTATTGGATGTATATTATACATACATAGAGCTTAATAGCTTGTTTTTGCTAACCTTGTGATAACACTGGTCTCTGGTTTCTTAACTTTTTCTGACTTTTCTTGTTTTAGTTATAAATTTTAGTATAAGTTATGTTAAAGAATTAGGGATTATAATTATACATTGTATTTTTTCCATCTTTTTACTTTATTTATTTTTATCTATTGATTTTGTTTTTTGTTATGTAGTTTTTTTGTTTAATTATCTTCTTTAGTTTTTTTATATTTTGAAGTTGTGAACCGTCTTGGTCAGACTTTGTCTGTGAAAGTCGATATATAAAATGTTTTAAATAAATAAAGGAAAATTAGTTTACCTGATAATTTTCATTCCTGTAGTACCACGGATCAGTCCAGAATCCTGCCCATCAGAGACATGGAAGAACGGGAGAGTCCGCTTGGTTCTTATGTATTTTGTTATTTCAGATTGGCAGAGATTTTCAATTTTTTGTCCTCGTTTTTCAAGGTTCAGGTCCCAGGAGGGTTGAGTGGACCGGTTTGTTTCTTTTATTATATATAGTTATGATGGTTTTGAGAGTTCCATTCTGCTTTGATATTGAGTAATACTGCCGGACTTGTAGGTGGCTCCAGCCTATTTATAGCTGGAGTTTGTTTTGATAACTGCTGTCTCCATCTGCTAGGGGTGGGGGGCAAAACCCAGGAGTCTGGACTGATCTGTGGTACTACAGGAACGAAAATTATCAGGTATGAAAATAATTTTCCTTAACACAGTAAGGACTGAACACTTCTCCGCCCCCCCCCCAAAAAAAAAAAAATGCACAGCAAAACAAATGCCAAATTGCCAGCTAGAGCAGGTCAGAGATGGTAAAGGGAAAAAAAAGAAAAAATAAACTGGATGAAGGAAGAAGATAGTCATGTCAGCTTAGTGACTGGAATGTTCTGCTCCGGGCATGCAATAAAGGAGACCAGGCAAAAGAATTTGTGCTATTTGTAAGTCAGTGGTTCCCAGCCTGTCCTCATGATTTCAAAGCCAGTTACTTTTCAGTATATGTATAATTATTAATGCAAGAGCCAGCAGCATGCATTGTATTCCTTTGATATGCAAGCTCATCTCATGGATATTAACCGCAGATATCCTGAAATCCCAAATAGCTGTGGGGTCATGAAATGAGATTTGGCAAAATCTCCTTACAAGAAAAATGACACAGAAGCTGATGATACTTTACTGAGGCAAAGGTTTTTAAGAACAAGAGTCTTCTTCACCAGATGCACTAAGTGTAGCAGTGGAGGTGGGTGTATGCAGATGGGGTAGATCATCCACCCACCTCCTTCACTACACTTTACACATCTGGTGACATGGATTCTTGTGCTAGGAAGCTGATGTCTCAGTAAATCTGTTAGTTTAAGGGGTACCACTGGTCTGCGTTTTACTGTTTCAGACTTGGCAATTTTCTATGAGTATCTTAAATTGAAAGCCCTCTGGGGACAGGAAATACCGATGGTACTTGAATGTAATTCAGTTTGAAGTAGCAGACCAGTCATGAATATAAATACAAGACTAATACCCCAGAACTGTATTAATCCATGGGAAGTTTGATGGGGTTGCTGGTTCTTTCCATTATATTGTAACTACCACACGAGCCACAACAGCAACCAGGGCACAAATAATTTTTTAAGAATCTGAGGCCTGGTCATATTCCAATAGGGCAAAAGCCAGGGAGCCCTCAGCTAAAATACCAGTAATGGAAAAACACTGAAAACAGACTCCTTAGAAGGGATGAATTTGGGGGTACACCCACCATATGCTGACAAGTACCTTTGTCTTCCATTATTTATCAGATTCCTCTGGAAGATTGGCAGACCTGGAGGAGCTGAGGCAGACAGAGAGGTATATAGATGAGACCTTCAGGGTCATAGTAGCCAAGTCCCAACTTCAGACTGGCAGCCCTGGTGCTGCCTTGGAGGAAGAGGGTCTCATGATTGGAGAGCATCAACCAGGTGCAGCAGGAAAGGATCCTATAGCAAGGACCTGCTCTCCAGGTGATGCATTGTCCTTTCGCACTGAGGATATCTCCCCAAGGCCTACTGCCCAGAGGGAAGGGTTAGGTCAGCTGTCATAGTTGGTGATTCAATTATTAGGAATGTAGATAGCTGGGTGGCTGGAGGGCGTGAGGATCACCTGGTAACATGCCTACCTGGTGTGAAGGTGGCGGACCTCACACGTCACCTAGATAGGATTTTAGTTAGTGCTGGGGAGGAGCCGGCTGTCGTGGTACATGTGGGCACCAACGACATAGGAAAATGTGGAAGGGAGGTTCTGGAAGCCAAATTTAGGCTCTTAGGCAGAAAGCTTAAATCCAGAACCTCCATGGTAGCATTCTCTGAAATGCTCCCTGTTCTACACGCAGGTCACCAGAGGCAGGCAGAGCTCCGGAGTCTCAATGCGTGGATGAGACGATGGTGCAAGGAAGAGGGATTCAGTTTTGTTAGGAACTGGGGAACCTTTTGGTGAAGGGGGAGTCTCTTCCGAAGGAATGGGCTCCACCTTAACCAGGGTGGAACCAGACTGCTGGCGCTAACCTTTAAAAAGGAGATAGAGCAGCTTTTAAACTAGAACAAAGGGGAAAGCCGACAGTCGCTCAGCAGCGCATGGTTCGGAGAGAGGTATCTTCAAAGGATACTAATGATGCATTAGAATTAGGGCATCCGGACAGTGAGGATCCAATAATAAGAAAAGTAGTCCAAGTGCCTGTACCTAAAAACTCACCTGAGCTAAAAAATTCTAACTTATCCCTATCAATTAAAAAGCAGAATGAAAATACAAACAAAAAACAAACTTTGAAATGTTTGTATGCTAATGCCAGAAGTCTAAGAAGTAAGATGGGAGAATTAGAATGTATAACAGTGAATGATGACCTAGACTTAATTGGCATCTCAGAGACATGGTGGAAAGAGGATAACCAATGGGACAATGCTATACCGGGGTACAAATTATATCGCAATGACAGAGAGGAGCACCCGGGAGGCGGTGTGGCGCTTTATGTCCGGGATGGCATAGAGTCCAACAGGATAAACATCCTGCATGAGACAAAATGCAAAATTGAATCTTTATGGGTAGAAATCCCTTGTGTGTCGGGGAAAACTATAGTGACAGGAGTATACTACCGTCCACCTGGTCAAGATGGTGAGACGGACAATGAAATGCTAAGAGAAATTAGGGAAGCTAACCAAATTGGTAGTCCGGTAATAACGGGAGACTTCAATTACCCCAATATTGACTGGGTAAATGTATCATCGGGACACGCTAGAGAGATAACGTTCCTGGATGGAATAAATGATAGCTTTATGGAGCAAGTGGTTCAGGAACCGACGAGAGAGGGAGCAATTTTAGATCTAATTCTCAGTGGAGCACAGGACTTGGTGAGAGAAGTAACGGTGGTGGGGCTGCTTGGCAATAGTGATCATAATATGGTCAAATTTGAATTAATGACTGGAAGAGGAACAGTATGCAAATCCACGGCTCTCGTGCTAAACTTTCAAAAGGGAAAATTTGATCAAATGAGAAAAATTGTTAGACAAAAACCGAAAGGAGCAGCTACAAAAGTAAAAAATGTGCGTGAGGCGTGGTCATTGTTAAAAAATACCATTCTAGAAGCACAGTCCAGATGTATTCCACACATTAAGAAAGGTGGAAACAAGGCAAAACAATTACCGGCATGGTTAAAAGGGGAGGTGAAAGAAGCTATTTTAGCCAAAAGATCTTCATTCAAAAATTGGAAGGAGGATCCAACAGAAGAAAATAGGATAACACATAAACATTGGCAAGTTAAATGTAAGACATTGATAAGACAGGCTAAGAGAGAATTTGAAAATAAGTTGGCCGTAGAGGCAAAAACTCACAGTAAAAACTTTTAAAAATATATCCGAAGCAGAAAGCCTGTGAGGGAATCAGTTGGACCGTTAGATGATCGAGGTGTTAAAGGGGCACTTAGAGAAGATAAGGCCATAGCAGAAAGATTAAATGATTTTTTTGCTTCTGTGTTTACTGAAGAGGTTGTTGGGGAGATACCAGTTATCAGAGAAGGTTTTCATGGGCAATGATTCAGATGGACTGAATCAAATCACGGTGAACCTAGAAGATGTGGTAGACCTGATTCACAAACTGAAGAGTAGTAAATCACCTGGACCGGATAGTATACACCCCAGAGTTCTGAAAGAACTAAAAAAATGAAATTTCAGACCTATTAGTAAATATTTGTAACCTATCATTAAAATCATACATTGTACCTGCAGACTGGAGGATAGCTAATGTAACCCCAATATTTTAAAAGGGCTCCAGGGGCGATCCGGTTATCCTGACTTCAGTGCCAGGAAAAATAGTGGAAAGTGTTCTAAACATCAAAATCACAGAACATATAGAAAGACATGGTTTAATGGAACAAAGTCAGCATGGCTTTACCCAAGGCAAGTCTTGCCTCACAAATCTGCTTCACTTTTTTGAAGGAGTTAATAAACATGTGGATAAAGGTGAACCGGTAGATGTAGTATACTTGGATTTTCAGAAGGCGTTTGACAAAGTTCCTCATGAGAGGCTTCTAGGAAAAGTAAAGTCATGGGATAGGTGGTGATGTCCTTTCGTGGATTACAAACTTGCTAAAAGACAGGAAACAGAGTAGGATTAAATGGACAATTTTCTCAGTGGAAGGGAGTGGGCAGTGGAGTGCCTCAGGGATCTGTATTGGGACCCTTACTTTTCAATATATTTATAAATGATCTGGAAAGAAATACGAGTGAGATAATCAAATTTGCAGATGATACAAAATTGTTCAGAGTAGTTAAATCGCAAGCAGATTGTGATAAATTGCAGGAAGACCTTGTAAGACTGGAAAATTGGGCATCAAAATGGCAGATGAAATTTAATGTGGATAAGTGCAAGGTGATGCATATAGGGAAAAATAACCCATGTAATAGTTACACAATGTTAGGTTCCATATTAGGTGCTATAACCCAAGAAAGAGATCAAGGTGTCATAGTGGATAACACATTGAAATAATCGGTTCAGTGTGCTGTGGCAGTCAAAAAAGCAAACAGAATGTTGGGAATTATTAGAAAGGGAATGGTGAATAAAACGGAAAATGTCACAATGCCTCTATCGCTCCATGGTGAGACCGCACCTTGAATACTGTGTACAATTCTGGTCGTCGCAACTCAAAAAAGATATAATTGCAATGGAGAAGGTACAGAGAAGGGCTACCAAAATGATAAAGGGAATGGAACAGCTCCCCTATGAGGACAGACTAAAGAGGTTAGGACTTTTCAGCTTGGAGAAGAGACGGCTGAGGGGGGATATGATAGAGGTGTTTAAAATCATGAGAGGTCTAGAACAGGTAGATGTGAATCGTTTTTTTACTCTTTCGGATAATAGAAAGACTAGGGGGCAACTCCATGAAGTTAGCATGTGGCACATTTAAAACTAATCGGAGAAAGTTTTTTTTCACTCAACTCTGAGTGAAATTAAACTCTGAAATTTGTTGCCAGAGGATGTGGTTAGTGCAGTTAGTATAGCTGTGTTTAAAAAAAGGATTGGATAAGTTCTTGGAAGAGAAGTCCATTACCTGCTATTAATTAAGTTGACTTAGAAAATAGCCACTGCTATTACTAGCAACGGTAACATGGAATAGACTTAGTTTTTGGGTACTTGCCAGGTTCTTATGGCCTGGATTGGCCACTGTTGGAAACAGGATGCTGGGCTTGATGGACCCTTGGTCTGACCCAGTATGGCATGTTCTTATGAAACCTTTAATGGTATTACAGATAAACAACCAATTATCCATTTCAAAAGTATTCCCGAAATGGAGTTTCTACCCAAATTGATTCCAGGCAAAAGTACAAAGTCAGGCCACTCTCCCACTCCCATGGATTCCAATCAATCAGTTTGAGAGTGGTATTCTTGAATTGTGATCACGATCAAGGTATGGCTCATGATTTCTCACTGTTTCCACAGAAGCCATGGGAAGAGGTGGCAGGGCTGCCACGTGGACAAGGAACATGTGACAGTTCACAGTCCTGTGCTCAGTCCAACCTTCTGTCAGATCTATAGGACAGAGGAGAGCTCTGCGCCCCTCTGTTGGGGCACCATTTATCTGGTGTGGGCGATATCTTTTCTTCTAGTTCTTAAGGGATTGCTTCCAATGAAGAGGCCTGAAAAAACACACTCAAATTGAAGTGTCCACTTTGAGAAACTAGAAAAAAAGAAAGATGAGGGACATTTTTCTGTTGGATCCAGTCATACATTAAGGCACTCTTCCAAGTGCACACATCATTAACGCTGACAGACTGCTAACAGAAGGAACTCTACATCACTACCAAGCCAGACAATGTTTCAGGGTTGTTAAAAAGCAGTAGTGAAAGCTAGTCTCTTCAAAGTGTCAATCTACTTCTTATCTCCGTCTCTACTTATTTCTAGATCTTTCCATTTTTTTCCATATTTTTTGTTTTTTATAATTTTAAAAGGATTTGGAATAAAAGGTGTGTGCATTATAATTTTAAAAGGATTTGGAATAAAAGGTGTGTGCATATTCCTACAGGTACACCATATTAAAAAAAAAAAAAAAAAAAAGTTCTTTCCAGAGTTCACTATTTTTTATATGGGTCCATGTGATGCATGGGGGTTCTGACAAAGATCAGCAAAGCAAGGCTCTAATTTACTTAGATTCAAAAAGGTTAAAGTAGCTAAATTGGAGGGGCTTTCAAAGATTATCCTATCAAATGAAATTAAAATCAGATAAAGAAGAGAGTTTTTGATTGACAGGTGAATAACTTAATTACCCACAGAATCCTTTTTCAATTTAAACTGATTTTCACCAGTAGACCAAAGTACATGCTGTATTTCAAGTCCTGCCACCCACCAGTGCCCGGATATGGCATTTCAAATCCCACCTTCCCCTCTCCCTAGGCAGCCAAGGTGCCTGCTGCTTGATGCTATCAATGTGGCATTTAAAGCTGGCCATGCCTACCAGAAGCTCTTCCCGGCAGGCTCCCTGACCCTGTACAAAAGCATAAATGTAGAGCACAGGAGTCTCAGTAATCATGCTGCTGAAGGAGAAAGGAGAAGCCTGGAACCACCATCAATACGGACGAATGCAGCTGCAATGGGGGGGGGGGGGGGGGGGGGGGAGAGGAGGGAAAGGGAAAATCTCAGGGGTGTAGGGAGAGATAGGGTCAATGCTAGGAAACAGATAGGGAGGCTGGCGAGTGAGTGGGAGAATCTGCTCAGTCTTGTTTTATTGTCCTGTCTTCTGCCCGATAAACTGATATTTACCCAGAAAAATAAGTCCATTTTTCCACTGATTTTCTTCTGTTTTTGTTCTTGTCATAATAAACCCTGATAAATTATTGGGAAAAAACAGAATAAAACCCGAAAATGAAGGTCCCTAATTATCCAGAAAAGTAGATCCTGATTGCAGCCAAAGATCACAACAAGTTGACACCCTCTATCTGGGCGGGATCTCCACTGTCCAATGAGACACTGCCCTGCTGGGACTGTCAATATATAGAATAAGGAACAAGGTCAAGGAACCTTTAATCAAAGGAGGCAATATTCATATCAGTTACCTGCCTTATAGCTTTCTGAAACAGTTTACAGGGCAAACAATGAAGACAATTTCATTTAAAAATGGCCATAAGTAGTATTTGGCCAGTTTCTCAGTGAAGCAGTGTGTTAAGCCTCATACTTACACATCAGTCAGGTCTGGTTTTAGCACAGATGGCACAGCTGTTTCAATGTTGAACAGTTTGATTTGGGAGCCATAAAGAGTAACTTTCACCAATCTGTCAGGAAGAGGTAAATCATTAGATATTGATGCCAGATAATCCTCAAAGTTATGCAAAGTAAAAGGCAGACCTGTCACAACAGCTGACTGCCTTCACTAATTCAGAGGGACAGCAATAAGAAGGACCATTTCTGCATTTTACACTGGTAACTGGACCGTTGTCAGGTTTGATAAATATAAAAATCTCTAAAAATTATCTTGTGGCCAGTTTTTTTTTTCCGCCTTTTCTGGAAAAAATTTAAAAAGTACAAAAGCCTTAAAGTCCGTTACTTACACACTTTTGAAAAGGTGCAGCTTTTGCCCAAGGACTTATTATCCTGCCCTGTCTGAAAGGTAGAAAAAACATACAAGGAAAATCTTGTTGGAAAAATGCTGAGTTGGGCAAAATCCCTTCAGTGTTTTTGTTTACAAGTTTGAGCTCATACAATTTAATTTAGTTTTTATTGAGTTTACAATAAGATATCCATAATATCATCTTAATGATTTCAATCGGGAAAATAGGCATCTATAATTCTCTTACAGAAAAACATCTCAAAAGGAAATACAAAATTGCCAAATAAGAAAACAGGCAGGGGAGGGGCAGCCTTATAAAGAACAATATACACTGAAATATGTAAAAAGAAAAAAATATGGTAAGTAAGCATATACCCCAATATTCACTTTTTGCCTAAACATTCAGAGCATATTAGGTGTGCATGTCTGAAAAGACCTGTAACTGTGAAGGCTCAAAAAAAAAAAGATATTTAGCATTCCCCAACTTAATGTTACATTTACATGGGTATTGTAGTATAAAATAAGCCCCTTTTACATGTTAATTCATCATGAAGTTGTGTTTGCCTCGTCACATCTGGAAAAATCCACAGTTTCTGTCCGTAAAACATTGATTCTCGATTACAGAAGATAAATCGTAGAATGGTATTTCGATCAGAAAGAAATGCAAATGAGACCAGTAAAGCTCCTCGTCTAGTAACTATCTCATGCGACTGTTCCAATATTTGGGTTAAATTTAATTAGGTCTCTTCTGGAGAATTATTCAATACTGACCCCTCAGACTTAGGTAGAAAAATTTTAGTAATCACCGGCATAGTGGATTCAGGCATTTTCAAAACCTGAGATGAATAACTTTTGAACAAATCAGTAATGGGTAAAATCTTTATAACAGGAAAATTTACCACCTGGAGATTACAACAACTCAAAGAATTTTCTATATTTTTCAACCTTTTAGTTGTAATTAGATCTGACTGAACCATATTAGATTGTACTTGCTCGAGTTCAGTAAACTTTGATTCCAAAATATTTAACTTAGTTCCACACAGAGATAGAATTTTAATTAGCAGAAACCTTTATATTTGTATCTACAAAAACTTTTGTAAGGTTGGAAATAGATATTTCTAAGGATTTAATAGCCTGCTAGAGTACTTCCAACGTTATTACAGGGGGTTTAGTAAACTCCAAGTTGGGGAGTGTTGCCATCCAATCTGCACCACCTCCGCTTCTTATTCCGCCCTCAAGCTGAGCTTTCGGTGTCGAAGATCTAATCACAGGATCAGGAACGGCCCCTCTCCACAGCCTCTCCAACCGGGCTCACTTCTCCTGCTGCTCTCAAAATGGGCCCATGCTCCTCAGCACTTATGCCCTCCAGAGGCACCGCCATCACATCAACTCGGTACCTCTCCCTTCATGAGTAGATGAATAACAGGCTCATTTCCAGGAGGGGGAAGGCATTTTAGGCGCCCCGGGAGTCAACGATATTTCTTCGATCTGCGGAGACTATGTTTGCTCAGCGTCACAACCGGCTATGATCTCTTCCAGAGGTTTCATTGGGGTAGGCGAGAAAAAGCCCTCTATCCGCATCTACAGGCCTCCCAAAGTTGGGGAGCTAGCACTGGCCCCCCGCAGTTTGGCCTTGCGCTTTGTAAGCGGCATCAGAAAGCAATCAGGAAATAAGGAAGAAAAAAAACACGGCTGAGGAGCTCTTCTCAGCGTCCCTCACCGTCGGCCATCTTGGCTCCACACCCCCTCATACAATTTACTGATTTGCAGGCTTTTTGCATGAAACTTAAATCTGACCCTTTGTGTTATTTATTCCCAGTTGTGGGGTTTTTCTTTTTTTAAATTACTGAAAATGGCAGCATTTTCTGTTTTGAGCATACCACAAAGCTTGACACATAATACAGCCTTGCTCCAGCAGAACAGATGGGGAACAGAAGTTCATCAACAGCTTAATAGGAAACAGCTAACAGCATCAAGCAGTCAGTCTCAAACTACAAGATGACCTTCTCAAAATCTTCTCTGCCTCTCCACTACAGATAAATCGGTCTATTGGCAACTGAAGTGGTTTCTAGATGAGTTTGCTATACTGCACCCTACACAGTCTGGATTCTGGCAAGGGCATGGGACTGAATCTGTCCTCTCTGGTTAATGAGATTGGATCTCAGGCGAACAGAGGCAGAGGCAGCAGACAGGTATTAGACCTGTCTGCTGTGGTTCATACAGATTGACCACAGATGTCTGTTGAGGAGATTAAAAGCTGTGGGTATTGGAGGCATCCTTCTGACCTAGCTGATTATGTTTCTTTCTGGCACGAAGTGTTCAGTAAGTTAGGAAAATACTTTGGCTACCTGATATAACTTTGCCTTATGGGATTGTGCAAGGCTTGATATTGTCCCCACTTTTAACATCTTTATGACTCCTATTACTTATTCTGGCTCATCACACTATTCAGTTTCATTTATATGTGGATGATATCGAGCTGTAAGCCAGCATGGACCAAGACTAGTCTTAATAAATGTTTATTAGAAATTGCCAGCTGGTTGAAGCAGCATAGACATTAAAATCTGAGGTGTACTGCCTTAGTCGATTATATAGAATATGGGTTAGTCATCTGGAAGTTGAAGGGATGATATTACTTCCTAAGAAAGCAGTATGTAACTTGGGGGTTCTAATAAAGAAGCACTCTAGGGAATTATGAAATTTTGCAGTTATCAAGGCATCTTTTTTTAATTTACGTAAGATTAGACAACTTTGCTACAGGAGAATTGGTGGCTTCTCCAATGTCTGCAACTTCTTCAAAACACTGCTGTCAGACTTCTGACAGGTGCTTGTGTTATGAGTCATGTGACTCCCATTTTGAGAGAACTTCATTGGCTTCTGATTATTTGTAGAGTCAAGTTTAGGATTCTTCAATTTATGAATGTTTGGATCCCTCTAGACCACTGTATCTTCAAAAGCTGACCTTATATGAACCCACTACATTCTTCCTGCATGGTCTTCTCCAGGTTCTTCCACCATCTCAGGTGAAGCTACAAATCACTCGTAAGACTGTTTTTAGCTGTGCAGCCCTTTATCTTGTAATGTCCGTATAGCACCATCTTATATGAGCTTCAGGAAAAAGAGTATTCTGGCTGTTAAATTGGCATTTTCAGTCTGGAATGCCTGCAAGACTGTCCTCAGTTTTGATTTTTTAATGATATTGTTATTTTGAGAATGAAAGGGTTTAGTTAATTATCTATGTGTTTATAGAGTTTTGTTTTGTATTTTAAATTTGTATTGCTTTAAAGCTGCTTCCATAAAGCAGATACTCAAATTTAAATAAATAAATTTGAAAGCTGAGTGGCAGTAGCTAGCACTTGTTTACACTGTTTCCAGGATTTGCAAATCTACAGTTTTATTTATTTAGAGTTTTTCTATACCGGCATTCGTGATTAAAAATCACATCATGCTGGTTTACAGAAAACAGGGGGGTGTAAAACGAAAAATGGAACATTAACAAGTGCAAAGAGGTCATAAAGTTACATTACAACAAGGTTGATATAACTGAGGAAAGAATTAGAGCATGATAACTGAGCAGTTAAGGATTAAATATTTACATTATATTGTGAAGTCTCTTCAAAGATGTTGCTGTCATTCAATTGGAATCTGGGAAGGCTTGCTTAAATAGCCAAGTCTTAAGCCTTTTTCTATTTTGAGATGAGCTGCATCTTCCCACAATACTGGGATCACACAGAGCAACATATACCTACAGGTTCTACTGCACACAGGTTACAAATGCTATGAAATTAATCACTGTCCGTTAGCCATCATGAGGGACATGGTCCTCCCATGGTATAGTATACCAGCGTTTTCCAATCTTTTCAAGCACAAGGCACAACAAAAATGTTGTATGGCATACCAACCTCCATGGAGCTGTCAGTGCAGACATGGAGTAGACTCATATCGGCAAAAACCTACAGAAGCACTGAAAGCCTCAACACAGTCTCTTTCATATTTTAAAGCAGAGGGCAGACATACGTGAACCCATCACAGAAGGCCAGTTTCCTCTATATACAAGTGCAGGAAAAGGAAAAAGTCAGTGTGATGCAAGCAGACAACTAAGTTAATTAACTTGGCTGCCAGAACTCTCATTGCTACTGCTCCTAGCACTCAGAATGAGTCACATCTGGTGCTCAATACATGCTCTCCTCCTCTCTCTCAGCCAAGGGCTAGGATAGAGGCTGAAGGACTCAAATGAAGAAGCTGGAGAGGAAAATGAGAAGGTGCTGTGTCAAGTGCATGTGTAGCAGAAAGTGGGTCCCAGATATCCATGCCTGCATGCTGCCCGTTAATTACCACACTCTGGGGCTTATGCTGTAGCTTGGAGGAAGAGGCACACATGATTACACAAGCCTCAGAAAATAGTTCCTACATGTTTAAAAGCCACCACTTGTATCTTGCTGCTGTATGATACTAGGGCAGAGCCCAGGTGATGGCTTCCTCATTTGAGTCCTTCAGCGTCTGTCCTATCCCTAGGCTGAGAGAGGAGGAGAGCATGTATTGAGCACCGGGTGTGACTCATTCTGAGTGTTGGGATCTGAGCATTGCGCAATGGTGACTTTTCCATGGCACACTGGATCACAGTGGAAAGCACACTGGTTGGGAATCACTGTAGTATACTACAGATGTGGTTTCTAACAGGTCATCTGCAATGTCAGAACGAATTCTCCAGAAAAAAAGCAAATATTTTAAGAATGTTAAAGCATTATTTTAACTAAGCAAGCTAAAAGATTTCTTGTATCTCTGTGCAAATAAGAGTCAAATTCCCTGGAAAGAGTTTGCTGGGGCTTTCATCCTAAACACTATTGCACAAGCATCATTTCTTAGATGGGTGCATGCTGTATATTTAAGTGCAAACACTTTTTGGCTTCATCATTACTTTAAAATACTACAATATACATACTGGTGTTTCACTACAGCTTTGAAAAATTAGTGGCTCTTGAGTTGTGAGCCACACTACTCTAGGATCATCTTTATCAGAACTCCAGATAAAAAGAACATTGTTCCTTTTTTCCTACTTACTGTTCCTGTCATCTCCCTAAAAAAATGACAGCTAAAGAATTATAGCATTAGCTTACCTCCCAACAACAGTAAAGGCATCATTAAATCTAGTAGCGAAGACATCGCCGATGAAATACTCTGCAAGGCGTCCGACAGCTTGCAGGAGGGAGCTGAGGTCTCTCAAGGAGCAATGCAACCGTCTGCAGTCATTCTCAGCTGTAATATTCAGCCTGTGACCTGAAACACAAAGGAATAGTCAGAGCTCTGACATCCCTACTGAAGCGAGGTACAATGGACAATATTATCTAACACTTATGGTTTAGCAGTATAGAGTTCCATCATTTGGTTAAAAGATGACCATTCAGCATAACCTATCTGGCAATTATTTGTGGTAAATCAGACAATTAACTATTCTTCAGATAAAATAATCAAAGCAAACCTCTCGTAAAGTATCCACCAATTAGAAGCTGAATAATTTTGGATAGCAAATTACATCATTAACCTCCAGGGACTCTTTAAAAATGTTAAAGAAAATGGCTACAGCTAGAGATTAGTCCAAACCTATGACTCCCTTTGGTTCCCCCATTAAATCTATAAATGGTAAATTTCCTGTCTTATTTTGCTAGAATAGCAGATATATTATCTTACCCATAAAAATATATATTTGCATACATATACTTTACAGAGTAGGGGGGTTCTTGACAAGGAGGGTAATATTGATAGAGGATCTCCCTGACTGCTTAATCACAAGAGTTAAGATTTGGAAGGGTTAAGTTTCAGTTTGTGCAGCCAGAGCGCTACTGCTGAGGGACAGTGGTTAAGATATGAGACTATGGCAGCTTGATCGGTTCCTGTTTTGATACATAGTTGTATATCAATAAATAGGGGGATGGGGGGGGGCATTACATGTCAAAGGACTGGATATCATCACAGGTTGGGTAGATAGAAATGTTGGAGAATTGGGGTAATCCACAGTAAGACCTCAGAGTGGAGGATTTATTGGCCCAGAAAACAGATGAGCAAATTGGTCAAGAATGATTTAAACCACTGGATGAATTAATCCTCCATATCAATGTTCGCCAAATAGTAGGTGGATGACAACATCAAATGCAGCAGATAGATTGAATAGGACAATGAGAAGTCGCCACATTCGTCTGCATGTAGGTGGACACTATTGGTTATAACTAGAAAAACAGATTCTGTGCTGTGGCCTTTCCTAAGGCCAAACTGGTAGGCATGGAGAGTGTGGGTTTCGTTTAGAAAGTCTAAAAGATGCAATTATATCACTTTTCCCACAAATTTTCACAGGAAAGGAAGGCAGTGGTTACCTATATTAGATATAAATGCCTGTATCCTTTTGGCTTCCAAGTCATAGTGAGTGGCAACTTCATACATCAAAAATACTGAAGAGGCATAGATTGCTTTACAGATGACAGATTTGAATATTCCAAAAGACAGCGACAGTTGCAGCCACCAAACAACTTCTCTAAGTGGCAGCAGGTACTGATGGGAGGCAAAAGGCTGAAAAGGATTTTTGGGACCATCATAATCAAGAGGTGAACCAGAGGATATTCATTCGAAGATTTCCCATTTTGAAGAATTTACAAATATTTAATCCTCATATGGCAGGAACTTAATGGATGCCTTTCTGGATTTTTTGTTCTTATTATTCTCTCTCATCTACTTAGGTTGCCAAAAGATCTTTTATAATTAACTATGTTTCCTGCAAGTCACCCAGGCGGTGGAGTCATTCTCCCAATTCTTATATCCTGCAGGTTTTGGAGATATGCCAAATCTTGGTATATGAGGGTGGGGGTTGGAGGAGTGGGAATGAATGATGGGGTTGCTGTTCAGATCAAATAAACGCCAACACGGTCTCAGAGTGGCATCACTGAATGTGTGGGGGCTATATATACCAATGAAAAGAATTATATAAAAAAAAGCTTCTAGATCGGGTGCCTCAATCCTCTTTATTCAAGAGGAGACTTGTGAAAAGGAGATGAAAGATTGATAAAGTGTGCCAACTTCCTACTGGTATTGTGTCTAATTAAACAAGGGGCAGAGTGCTGGAGTGGCAATTTTAAAAGCAAAAAAAATTATGAGTGGAGGTCACGCAGAGATAAAAAGGGTAGATTTCTATTCATGCATTTAAAGATTAATAGACCCTTCACTGTTGCAAATATTTATGCACCAAATTCTAGTCAAGATTCAAGCTCTCCTCAGAGCTAACAGTATTTCAGAGGAGCCACTCATTCTAAGAGTGGGGGAGGGGGATTTTCAACTGAATGTATTTCTGCTTAATTCTACAGGAAGAGGACCTCAGAAAACCATTTTATTTGAAGAGCAGTATAACAAGCATAATAAATTAAACTAAAACACAGGGCTAGCTTGATGAGAATGATTGCTGATTTAGGCTTGCTAGGTGGCTGACAGACTTTTCCCCCCCCAGAAACCAGGGACTATACATGTAACTCCAAGCCCCATAATTCACACTCATGCACTGATTTAATATTTGTTGAAAATGTAATTATACAGGACGTATCACTGGGGGCTACTGGGGCAATGGTTCAATTAGGTTCTTAACTAATTGTTTTTCCTTGAGTCCTGATAGACCAGCCCAGACAAGTGGGATTCACCTCCCCTACTACCAGATGGAGGTGGAGAGCAAAGCTGTTTTAATCTTGAGGTCCCTCTCTATATACCCTGGCACAGCACAGAAGGCATCAGTAATACTCACGAATGGACTCTGACTCTCCCAGGTTAAAGCACCATTAAGCTTTAACCCGTACGCCCTATGGCATCACTTCATATTTATTTCCTGCCTTATCTTCTTTCCAGCTTGTTGCAAGCTTCCAAGTTCTCTTCCCTGTTGATTGTAATTTTGACTCATTCCTACTTACTGTTTATCTTTCGTTTACTTGAATAGTTACCCTAGTTTTTTATTCTTGTTAATTGTAAACCGATCCGATATGGTTATTTACTATGAAGGTCGGTATATAAAACTGTTAAATAAATAAATAAATAAATAAATAATCTCTTGCCCAAGCTGAAGTGTAAAGTTCTCCTGGGGGAAAAAAAAAAATGTCCAGCCAGCAGGGGAAAAAAAGTAGCATAGGAATGAGCATCACTTCTGCTCTTCTCTCCCACACAGACACATATATATATATATATATATATATATATATATATACACTCCTCCTCTGACCATCTCTTTTTTTGAGGTGGGCTGTGGACTGGTCTGTCAGGACTCAAGGAAAGACAATTAGCAGGTAAGAACCTAACCGAACCTTCCTTATTGTCCTGCCAGACCAGTTCAGACAAGTAGCATGTACCTAAAGCAGTACTTATCCCAGTCAAGAGTAACTGCACTCAATGAACTTATAGTATATTAACATAGCCTACTATCTTTCAATATCTCCTTCAATCAATCTCCCTGTTTCATGATGCAGATGTCCTCTGTTTTCAATGCTCCCAGATATCTCTGTTCACCTACTCAGGGTTTCCACCCAGTGCTATCTCCTGTTATACTCATTCTCCTTGTTATGTTTTTGCTCATTATTGTTAATTTTTGATATGTTTAAATTTCAAACATCGTTCAATGTAACACGTTCTGTATGTAAACCGGAGTGAAGGCAACTCTGCTATACCTCGGTATATAAAAAATGCTAAATAAATAAATAAATAAACAAACTTGAGCTGCTTCCAGAACTCCTGTCATAAAAGCTGTGTCCTTTCTCACCTGAAAGTTCAACCTATAATGTTTTGTAAATTAATATAGAAATGATTATGTGGCTGCCCTGTAGATTTCTGCTGGGGCTACCAGTCTGCTCTGCCCAGAACACTGCCTGGGCCCTTGAGTGTGCCCTCAGGCCCCCTGGTACCATTTTTCCCCTTTAAAATATACGTCATCACAATTGCCTCCTTAATCCATCATGCAATCGATGCTTTCAAAACAGTTTGTCCTTTGCGGGGCCCTGCAAACAGAACACGACGACTGACTTTCGAAATTCATTTCTGGTTTCTAGAGATCTCAGCAAAACATTCCTGATGTCTAGAATCCTAAACTCCATCTCTTGGCCTTGGTAAGGAAACCACTTGATTCATATGAAATTCCAATACCACCTTTGGAAAGAAGAATGGGACTGACCTGATCATGACCTTTTTTCTTGAAAAGGAAAGGTAAGGGTCCCTGCAGAATAATGCCTGCAACACAGATCCTCCTGGCCAAACAAAGTCAAATCTTTTATGAAGACTCTAAGGGGTCTAAATGGAGCCTTTATCAAAGCCCTCAGTGCCAAGCTCAGATCCCCAGGTGGAATTAGAAACCTCTGGGGCAGACCAATGTAGCTTGCCCCTTTAAGGAAGCAAACTACATCTGGGTGCAATACTAAGGGGGTCATTCCGACTTATCCCCTACAGCGTGCTATGGCTGCAGTCTGCAACTTTAGTGAGTTCACTGCTAAACCTTTATCCAATTCCTCCTGGAGAAACTGAGGATAGAGGAAACAAGTCTTCCCTCTGCTTTACCTTTGTCTTCCTGAACCATCCTTTGAAGGTTTTTCAAATTCTAGTGTATATTACAGAAGTGGAAGATTTTTTTTTGCTTTCATTAGAGTTGATATTACCTGACTTGAGTACTCTCTCCTACTAAGTTTTTTCCTTTCACGTGCCATGCTGACAAAACTGCACTTTTCCTGCATGAACCTGAGCAGTTCTTCCCTCGAGTCTGACTAGGTCTGCAATATCTTGGTTGTCTTGCCCAATTTGGGGGTATTAAGATCCTGGATGATCTGCTATTCTTAGCACCTTTCTGACCAATGGCCTAGGCGGGAATATGTACAATGTGTTTCTGGGCCAAGTTATGTCAGGGCATCTACTCCCTTGAACCCCAATACCTTTGACTGAAGAAGTCTTTTGCTTTGGTGTTCTTGTGCATTGCATTAGATTCCACTGGGGGTGCCCCCATTTGACCACTATTTGGTTGAAGGCTCTCTCAGCCACCTCCCATTCCCCCAGGTCCACAATCTGGAGACTTAAGAAATCTGCTTGAATGCCGAGTGCCCGTTATGTGAGAAGCTGATATCTAACAGATGTGTCTCCACCCACTCAGATGTTTCGCTTCCTTCGCTACTTGCCGGCTCCTTATTTCTCCTTGCTTGTTGACATAAGACACTGTCATGGCATTGTCTGAAAATAGCCTGACAACTTTCCCCTTCACCTTTGGTAGAAAGCTTTTAGTGCCAATCTTACTGCTTTGGTCTCCAGACAGTTTGTGAAAAAATGTCCTCCCCCTGCAACCATAGCCCTTGCGCTATCTGTCCCTTACAGTGTGCCCCCTCGCCCACCCTCTTTTGCTTGCATCTGTGGTCACAATCAATCAGCAAGGATTCCAAGATGATTCCTGTCCTCAGATTGACCTTGATCAATCACCAGTCTAGGCTTCTCCTGCTTCTGAAGCCACAGGGGTTGGGGAGGGTGGGGGGGGGGGGGAATCTCCCTCCACTACTGTCCCCGGCCACTCGGAGCCCTGCAGAGCCCAGGAGTCTGTCAGGGGAAGATGAGGAGTGCCATGGGGAAGATCCTGCAGCTTTTTCTTTCAAATGTGTTCTTTTGATGCATAAGGCATTAATTTACCAGGAAGGCCACAGGGCGGTGTTTTCCCAGGCAAGGTGGTTTGCAGGGTCTGCAGCCTAGGAAGTGGTCCAAATTTTCATGGACCAGTGGTACAACCAGGATTCAGTGAGTCCTTGGAAGGCCTGCACATTCAGATGCTGCAGATGAGGCCTTGGGGGACTCGGAGGACAGGAAGCCTCCAGTAGAGGACCCTCAAGGCAAATTCTTCTCCGGAGGAACAGGATCCGGAAGAGGAGTGCGGTCAAGCCCCAACTGTTGAGAGGGATGTTCCAAAGATGGTTCGTCTTTTTTAAAGGGAAGAACTGTGGCCCCTGATTCCCTGTGTCCTTAAGAGCTTGGGATTAAGGTTCCTCAAAAAGAATCTGATAAGGAAGAGGTGGACCCAGTCATGGATGGCTTAAGATGAACAGTGAAATCCTTCCCCTTCCATAAATCGGTGAAGTTAGTGGTCAGGGAATGGGATACCCCAGAGTCTGGTTTGAAGGTTGGTAGAACAATGAATAAATTATATTTGTTACCAGAGGACACGCTTGAATTGTTGAGACTGCCAAAGATGATGCTTCAATTTCTGTGGTTACGAAGAAAACAACCATTCCAGTGGCCTGTTCTGAAGTGCTTGAGGATACGCAGGACAGGAAGTTAGAGATCCACCCCAAGAAGATCTCTGAGGTGACTGCCCTGGGCATTCGTGCTGCAGTTGGCAGCAATTTTATGTTTCGGGATGGTCTGCGCTGGGTACAGCACCTGCAGGCTGACAAAGCGATGGCATCAGAGGCAAAGCATGCAGACTATCTAGAAGCTGAGGTGGCCCATGGACCAGATGCATTATATGACCTCATCAGAACGTCGTCTAGGACGGCCGGGACACACCTCACAGATGGTTCTCACATGGTTAACATGCTGAACATGTGACAGTCATGAGGCTAAAGTAAATATACATTCTGCATCCACAGGAACCCCGTTGACCCCCAACAATGGATGCAGAGCAGAAATAGGGCATTAACCATACAACACACCATATAAAAAAAGATATTCTGGTTCTGATGACATCTCAGTAAAAGCAAAACAAACACCCATTACTACTAGGCACAATAACCCTCCTTATGAAAATGCATATCCTATTGAGAAAACACAACAAGTAAGAATGATACAATTGCCTGCATGCTAGCAAAATACCTCAGTTACACACACAGAACCGACCTTCACCACGTACAGAAAGACCACACAGTATAAATATGGAGACAGAAACTGGAATGGAAAACCAAAAAAAGCCACTCTGCATTAGGTGCAAACCTGGAGAAATGGAAAGAGAAATATAGCACCTAACAGTCCCAGGATCTGCAATAATGCACAGAAACTAATCTGCACAAAGTTACACCTGATTTATGGAACACACTCAAACAGTAACAATCCTATCTATGAAAAGGCAACACTACAAATATTAAACACCTCCTTTTAGGAAAACAGAACAAGCCAAGCTGCTATAGATCCCCCACACAGAAATAATTGTAAAATTATAATAAATGTTTCAAAACAGCTGATGAACAGAATAACGTCAAAATTAAAACTCATAAAAATTATTAAAAATTGTCCAAATATCAATAAAATATTTCAAAACAGCAGATATCACATAATACTCAATTAAAATAGCAGTCAATCAAGAAAAATAAACTTAAAATGCCACCTTTACTTACCCTCTCCAGGAACTCTCCTACTCCTTTCCCTTGAAAGCACATACCAGGAGCAGCAGCGGCTGCTGAAGCTCTGTCCTCACAGTCCTCTTCTTTAGGGCTCACAACAAGTCACTCACATACACACCCCAGTCACCTCCCTGCCCAGTCTCTCTTCTCTCACACCCCCAGCCCAGTTACCTCCCTGCCCAGTCTCTCTTTTCTCACACACACCCAAGCCCAGTTACCTCCCTGCCCAGTCTCTTCTCTCTCACACACTCAACCCAGTTAACTCCTTGACCAGTCTCTCTCTTCTCTCTCACACCTAGCCCAGTCACCTCCCCGGCCAGTCTCTCTTCTCTCACACACCCAGCCCAGTCACCTCCCCACCCAGTCTCTCTCTTCTCTCACACACCCAGCCCAGTCACCTCCCCGCCCAGTCTCTCTCTTCTCTCACACACTCAGCCCAGTCTCTCTCTTCTCACACACACAGCCCAGTCACCTCCCTGCCCAGTCTCTCTCTTCTCTCTTACACACATTTTGCTTAGAGCCCCAATGCTGTGTTCCCCTTTAATTTCACAGTGGCAGATTTCCCAGTACTGCTGCTGCCTTCTCAGCCGCACTGAAGCAGCAAACATTTTAGAAAAATATGCCATGGCACTCAGGCTTTTCTTCTGGCTGTTGGGATATCTCTAGGCTCCCGCAGCCCCCCATCTGCCTGCTTTTACGGCCACTGGGAGCTTCACTTGCCCCATCTGTAATCAGCATGGCTGAGTGCCACTTTTACTTTAATCGTGGCTCTGCCGCGTTCACTGTTGCATCGGGGGGGGGGGGGGGGGGGGGGATCCCTGGAGCAACCGGCCTCTTCGTGCTTGCAATTCACTGCCGCTTTGGGGAATCCCTACTCTACTGCAGTTCCCTGCCACAGCTGGCCTCTTCTTTTTGTGGATCACCACTGTTTAATTTCAGCACTTCCAGCCCGTGGCGGCCTTGCTTCAACAGGGTCGGGCTTCTTTGTTGCCAGCCCCCCTCAAACCACCCCATCCCCAGGGCTATGAGATGCCCCCCTTCTTTCTGCCTCACCGACCAGAGGCTTCCTCCCTTCTTCCTACTCCCTCTGGCAGGAAGAAGGGAGGAGGCTTCCGATTGGCCTGCGGGGACAGGAAGAAGGGAGGAGGCTTCCCACTGGCCTGCGGGACAGGAAGGGAGGCGGCTTCCCATTGGCCTGCGGGGACAGGAAGGGAGGAGGCTTCCCATTGGCTTGCGGGGGCAGGAAAAAGGTAAAGGGAAGTATAACTGGGGCTGTGGGACACCGGGTGCCGCGAAACACCAGTTGGTGCTTGGCGACACATTGGTGTGTCGAGACATACTGGTTGAGAATCGCTGGTCTAGGATTATGATGTCAGAGGTCTTTGCCAGGCGGCTCCTTTGGTTAAGGAACTGGTCAGTGGACGTTTGGTCTAAGTTTCATTTAGGAGCGTTACCTTTTCGGAGAGGACTTAAGAGGAGCTCGTAAAACATCTGGGAGAGATTAAAGGACATAGATTGCCGGAGGATAAGCTGAAAGGAAGAAAAGGGCCTCGCTTTAGGGTGAATAGACTGTTTTGGCAGATTAGGGCTTCAGGAGGAGCCCAGAGACAAAGCACTGGGAGGCAGCAGTTCTGGAACCAGTCCTTTTGAGGTCGAAAGCCTAACAAGAGATGGTTCCGGCCAGGGGGCATCTGGAGCCAAGTCTGCCCAATGAATAGAGGCCAGTCCACTCCTTGGTGCCAGTCAAAGGGGGTCAGTTGACTTTTCTACGAGGAGTGGACCAGGATCACAAGGACCAAGGGTTCTTAAGTGTGATAAGACAAGGTTATGCTTTAGAATTTGGTCGCTAAAGGACTTGTTCATGGTCTCTCCTTGCACTTCCATAAACAAAAGGCAACTGGTACAGGAAACTAACCGCTTACAGATGCTGGGAGCCATTGTTCCAATCCCCATAGAGGAATGGGGGATGGGAAGGTATTCCATTTATTTTGAGGTTCCAGCGAACAGCATGTATCTTCCCGAGAGCATGTCAATGGATTAAGAACAGCATATAAATTCATCATGGAAATTTGTAACAAATTTCTTAGTGACTACTAGGGACAGCACTGCTCTTTAAAGATTCCACATCATTACCTGTTTGCTGAGAAAAAAATATTTATATGAAAAATCACTAGAGCAGTCTAGAAAATATTCGCTTTCAAGGAAAAAGAGAAAACTCCATAGTTGTAAGTTCAGCAGCACACAGGAAATCATCTTGCATACCTAGAAAGCTCTGGAAATATCCTCTGAGCTAACAGAGTGGGCTCATGTGATCCATGCATTTAGCATAGTTGCACTGCTGGTCAGAGAAAGAATGTTCAACTAAAGAGCATAGAGAAAGACAAGACGGACCAGAACTGTGCCTCAACAGCTATCCTATGCATTTCCAGGCAAAAAGAACAAAGGACTCTGATCCCCAGGCCAGCTAGAAGCAGGGATGCTGAGGTAGCAAGCCAGCCCTGTGGGATTGGAAATCTCGTCATTGCATAACCTGCACAGCTAACCTTAGCTGATATGAACAGTTTAAAAAGAGGGCAAGGGTTATTTAAAAAAAAAAATATATATATATATTAGACTAAAATACCCTATTTGTAAATGAAGGTTCATGGTGCCAGATCCCAGATTTGGTTCCAGTAAGAGGGGAAGAAAAAAAGAAAACTACCAGAATAAAAATAAACAAATAGACTGCCAATGACATTACCTGTCCCAGAAGTGATCACAAATTGCTGAAGTCCAAGGTAGACATCCAGATTCTCTTGCAGAACTGAGAACTGCAAAAAACAAAGAAAATAGCACTGATTGATACATACTGTATCAATCAATATCTAAAGCCACAGGGAGTTAGTCTTCCCTTCCCTCTCATTCTGAGAGGCAGAGAGGCACCATGGTGTAATATTTCAGGATCTTAAAGGACAATCACTGATATTTTGTAAATGAACATACACAAATTTAAAATCAATACAAAATTAAAAGAATACTAAATCAAAATTAAATAATATCATAAATAAAAATTATTAGCCACCACAGTAACCAAAAATATATACAATTTCTCAAAAAGAATATACACAAATAATCAAAAGAAATACATACCAAAAAACTTCCATACAAGTTGATGACCCCATAAAAATTTTTTTTACATAATACATTTTTTGGGTCCTCATCACATTGTATGGAAGTCTTCTGGTTATGTTTGATTGTATATTTCTTTTGATTTGTGTATATTCCTCTTGAGAAATTGTATTTTTTATGTTGCTGGCTAGCCATTTATAAATGGCATGGTTTAGCTTTGATTTTGTATTATTTTAAATTTAATGTTATATATTAATGATTTAAATAATTTTTTTTATTTGTTTAAAATTTTAATCAGTATGATTTTATGTTCTGTGAGTTTCTGGCTATACATCTTGAGACCATTTTATTTCATTGTAAACATTTACCATAATGGTTTGTAAAATATTGGAAACCTCACCCGTTATTCCTTCTCATTTTTTTTCATAATGATTCCAGGCAGGTTCTTCACTCTGCACATCCCACTTAGCTATTTTATTGGCTAGCAGGTTCCTTTTGCTCCTTTGGGTTTCCAGCTCAATCTAAACTGAGCCTTCATTCTCTTCACAACTCAGTCCAGTCATGCACTAAACGTACTCAGCCAGATGTCACATCAGGGCTGCCTCAAGCTTTCCAGCCACTAAGTATCACCACTGCACAAAGACTGGTACTCCCTCCTGCCAGGGTCTGTGAACACCATCTCCAGCCAATCTATGGAGCAACAGACGGGCTTGGGAATGGAATCCAGGTCATCTGCATAGCAGTGAGTAGTGCTGCAAGAGCCACCAGGTTAGCCCATTTTTTAAATATTTTTAATGTTGCTCTGTAGTTTAAGAAATGTGGCTTCTGATGTTGCTGCATTCATGCAAGACCATCCCTGCAAAGCTATCTATGAACATGCAAGCTTGCAGTGTTATCAGAAGCAGTTTCCACCCTCACTGTAGTAAGTTAAATATATAAATGATTTTTAAAACAGATGCTATGAGATTAAAGTGTTCATTTATAATGACATTCTGGACAAAAAAAGGCATAGCAATCTCCCTAAAAAACTTGTAGGTGAGAACACAGGCCGGACAATTACCAGTGTGGAGAAGGCATGTGTTGGGAGCAATTCCATGACTTTTGCCACTACCTCCAAGCTCTGGCGAAGATACCGCTGCCACTCTGTTTGCTGCTGTGAAAGAAGAGAAGCAGATTATGATTTCAAGGAAATACAGTGGTAGGCATCCTGCATCATGTGCTAGGAGCAGGGGGTGGGGGATCAATGAGAGCCACTTCTATATAGTGAACCCTGGAACCGTCTCTGATGACTAACTGCCATTAATATGATATGAACACCAACAAGACACATTGAGTGGTTATTCATATGTCAGGAAATACCTGTTTCAGCAACAAAGGTATTGTGTTTTTCTAGTAATAATGTTATCTGTCTCCAGGTGAAGTCGTCATCTACCCATTAAATAAAGAATGCCGCAGTCTGGTCTTACCACCACTGAGAATGATAGTCCTAACACCACAAATGCAATTCCCACAAGTGTCTTTCCCATGTCATTCTGCTCATGAAAAACAAAAATCTGAAAGTCTCTCTGGTCAGCATTAGTGGCAAATTATAATTGTCCATGTAGCTATGAAGGCAGTTTATCTAAACTGTACAAAAAGCATCATAAGCAGATTTTATGGTTATGATGCATGGAGTAGATACAAAACTCCATGATAAAGAATAAAATGCAATTTCTGTACTTGGCATTTTTCCTATAGACACAACATGGGAAAACCCTTTAGTACATCTGGCCCACAGCTTAATCTTTGCAATAGTTTGATGTAGAGCTGTTTCTAAAGCAAAAACATATTTTGTAATTTTTCCCAACTGCTGACTAGAAGAGCACTTAAATGTTCGGGGATGTTAGTGGGATAACACAGCACTCGAGCTACATTAGGAAAATATATTTACTTATGATACTTAGGTTGAAATATATATATATTTTTTAAATATTGTATACACCTGAGAGTCTATAAAATATAAAGTCCCATTTAGCTTTCTCATAGATTCTTAAACAATTAAGGATTACATTATTCATCTCTGCACTGACAAGCCAACACCTAAAAACAGGCCCAATCACTAATGCTAATATAGCTTTGGATGTTCAATGAAAGCTGCAAAATGACTGGCAAAGAAAGCTTTACGACAGGATATCCATATGCTACTGGTCAACTAAAAACACATAGCAAATGTGTATGCTACTAGTGTTAACAGAGATGGTATGCTCCAGCTTCCTTCACTGTTTGCCATGACTTTCTCTGCTTGCTGGAAATGACAGCTAGCTTCACTGTCTGGACACATCGGTGGCCCTTCACTGGATAGCTGAGGATGAAATTTGACAGGAGTAGTGACAAGATGGTGAGACATGCTGCTACCAAATTTCAAACCGTCCATGAAAAAACCCCCTGCAACATGTGTATGGACAGACAAATGCCCCCTTAACAGGCACTCTTGATCTAGCTTGAGATGGTGCAAAGGCAGCATTCACTAACTCTAGGATGAAAGGGGGATGGAGTCTGGACACAACTACGGTTTGTAGCCCCTCGCTGAGGGCTGGTTGCTATAATGGCTAGGTTGGGTTTTGCGAGGAAGTCAGTTGGACCATTAGATCATGGGGTTAAAGGGGCACTTAGGGAAGATAAGTCCATCATGGAAAGACTGATGAATTCTTTGCTTTGGTGTTTACTAATGAAGATGTTGGGGCGATACCCACTCTACAGACTGTTTTCAAAAGTGATGATTCAGATGAATTGAACCAAAGCACGGTGAACCTAGAAGATGTAGTAGGTCAGACTGAAACTGAAGAGTAGCAAATCGCTCAGACCAGATGGTATATACCCCAGCGTTCTAAAATAACTTAAAAATGAAATTTCAGATCTATTACAAGTAATTTGTAACCTATCATTAAAATTGTCCATTGTACCTGAAGACTGGAAGGTGGCTACCGTAACCCTGATTTTTTAAAAAAAGCCTCCAGGTGTAATCCTAGAAACTATAGACCAGTGAGCCTGACTTCGGTGCCAGGAAAAATCATGGAAACTATTCTATAAAACAATCACAGAGCATAGAGAGAGACTTTTTCCTGGGACAAAGTCAGCATGGATTTACCCAAGGGAAGTCTTGCCTCATAAATCTGCTACATTTTTTTTTGAAGGGGTTAATAAACATGTGGATAAAGGTGAGCTGACAGCAGTGGTGCAATTGTCAAACACCTCCTGAAAATCCACAGTCCCCCCATGAGAGGCTTCTAAGAAAATTTTAAAAAGTCAGGGATAGAAGGCAATGCACTTTTGTGGACTGCAATCTGGTTAAAAGACAGGAAACAGAGTAAAATGGCCAGTTTTCATCAGTGGAGAGAGGAAAACAATGGAGTGCCTCAGGGATCTGTACTTAAAAACAGTTCTTTTTAATATATTTATAAATGATCTGGAAAGAAAAATGAGAGGTGATAAAATTTGCAGATACCACAAAATTATTCAGAAAAGTTAAATCACAAGTGGATAGTGATAAATTGCAGGAGGATCTTGTGAGACTGGAAGATTGGGCATCCAAATGGCAGATGAAATTTAATGTGGACAAGTGCAAGGTGATACATATAGGGAAAAATAATCCATGCTGTAGTTACATGATGTTAGGTTTCATATTATGAGTTACCACCCAGAAAAAAAAGATCTAGGCATAAGAGTAGACAATACAATACAGTCAGCTTAGTATGCTACAGCGATTAAAAACCAAACAATGCTAGGAATTATTAGGAAGGTAATGGAGAATAAAACAGACTGTCATAATGCTTCTGTATCACTCCATGGTCAGACTACACCTCAAGTACTATGCTCAATTGTGGTCACTGCATCTCAAAAAAAATAAAAATATGGATGCACTGGAGAAGGTACAGAGAAGCATGACGAAAATGATAAAGGGGATGGAATTGCTCCCCTATGAGGAAAGGTTAAAGAAGTTAGGGCTGTTCAGTCTGGAGAATAGGCGTTTGAAGAGAGATATTATGGAGGTCTATAAAAATCGAGAGGACTAGAATGGGTTTGTGTAAATAGACTGTTTACTCTTTCAATTAATACAAGGACTAGGGGGCATCCCCATGAAGTTAGCAAGTAGCACATTTAAAACAAATCAGAGAAAATTCTCACTCAATGCATAATTAAGCTCTGGAATTTGTTGCCAGAGGATGTGGTCAAGGCAGTTAGCTTACCTGGGTTTAAAAATAGTTTGGACAAGTACCTAGAGAAGTCCATAAACTATTAGTCAAGTTGTCTTAGGAAATAGCCACTGCTTATTACTGGCATTAGTAGTATGGGATCTATTTAATGTTTGGGTACTTGCTGGGTACCTGTATTGGCCACTGTTGGAAACAGGATGCTAGGCTTCATGGATCCTTGGTCTGACCCAGTATGGCAACTTATGTTCCTACACTTACATAAAACAAAATGAAAGAAAAAAAATAGTTTATCATACTGGTACCCGAATGCTTTGAAGGTAAGGGTGAAAAGATGGGTTCTCAATACCTTTTTGAAAGATTGTTGAGTCAATACGGTTCAAAGTGATTCCAGTAGACTATTCCAAAGTTGTGAACTGGTGACCAAAAAGGATTTCTAGTGAAGTCATGCCTTGCTAATTTGGGAGTCTGTATACATAAAATTTTATTTGCTAAGTGTAGATGCCTTGATGATTTGTATAGGTGGAGAGTAGAGGCCAACCATGAGGATGAGTCATTATTCAAGAGATGATAGATGAGAGTAAGCACCTTGTATTGATTTCTCCAGCAAGAGCTGGAGTGATATGGTTTCTTAAGTTTGCACCAAGCAAGATTCTAGCAGCAGAGTGCATCAGTTAACAGCTGGAAGGCCAAGGTACACAGAATTACAACAGTCCAGGGAGTTTAAAATAAGATACTGTAGGACTGTGCAAAAGTCTTGAGGGTCTAGCAGTGGCTCAAGGTTTTTCAGAAGACAATTTATAGAAGGACTTCATGACCGAGCAGATGTTTATTTTTATTTATTTAGGCATTTTATATACTGTCGTTCCAAACAGAAGATCACCATTGTTTACCAAATCAGCATCCATATTCTTGGTCAACATTCCTACACTATGTCAACATCCATATTCCAGGTCAACACTACAGCAGATACATACCCAGATACGAAGAAAGACATTTTTGCTTCTGAGAAGGGGGGTGTTAGAGGAGGGTACTATATGCTTAAATATCCATGCAGATGTACTGTTAAATTAGATGGGTCTTCTAGCAGTTTAATATCTGGTATTATATTGTTAAAGTGGGTCATAGATAATGCATTTTCCTTAATACAACTTTTACTTCTAGACCGCCTTATATTAGTAACCGATTGTTAAAATTGAAATTTATATGGTTATTATAATGATTTTCCTATACTTAAAAGTATAAGATATCAACCAGTTACTTTGAATATGATAATTTGTAATAGATTATTTATTGTTGTGATTATTATAAAGCAATAAAGAATTGAAAAAAAAAGAAATGCATACGATTTAACGTAAAATGCTAATATGCCAACAGCTTCGATGTCACTACCAGAGACAATGTTAGTGGAGTGAGCAATAAAACAATGAATGATATAGTGATTGTAAGTAGGATTAAAATTTGTATCTGCAGTTGTGTTGACCTAGAAATTGTATGAATATGAACTAGATTATATATTTGCTGTTGTGTTGAACTAGAATATATATGAATATGAACTAGGATATCTGAGATTTTTGCAATAAATCAGATAAGTCAATTAAACTAGTTTTTGATAGCTTTTGTTCTGAAATTTCTTTTTCTTTCTCCTTGTCTTCTGTACTTAACTGATCTTGTTCCAACTCCTTTTTCCTTATTCCTAAATAAAATGCTTTGACTATTACCGGTAAGCATTTATCTGGAATTTTCAGTATTTGTATTAGATAGTTCCTAAACAATTCCATTGGTTCTAACCTTTTTATAATTGGAAAGTTATTAACCCTTAAATTTAAAGATATTAGAGTTTTCAAGGTTTTCTACTCTTTTATTAACCTCTCCTTCCACAATTATTTGACGATTTTGTATTTTTTCTACTTGTAAAACTCGCTTATCTATCTCATTCATGTCTTTTTTTTTTGTTCTTCCAATTTTACAGTATTTTGAAAAGAGGAGTTGGTAGTTTTCATTACCTCAATGGTTAATTAATTGATACATCTAATTTTACTAAGTAATTCCACACATTTTCTAGGGTTATATTAGCTGGGGTTTTTTTTTGTTTTTTTTAACATAGTAATTAAATCTGAAACTCTCAATATCATTCTGTTTCTGGTTATTAGGGTTACTTAACTTCGGGGTACTGGTGTCCTTAGGGATTACACCAGAATTTCCCAACATGCTCGACTGTATTATTTCTTGTTCCACTTGCTCAGATGGTTCCAAAAGTATACCCTTTTGCTTCAAAACATCAGTCATATCTAGATCGCAATACTTCTTCTTGCTCGTTCCCTGTGTTTTCGGGGGCGACCCCCCCTTCACTTCCTGGTGTCCCGGGACTTAGTGATGTTTCCTCGACCAGAGGAGGGGGATTCTGCTCTAATACCTCTCCTACAGCGGTCAGTCCCATAGGGGATAAATTTGGTGAGTACAACCATTCAGATATAGTCCTTTGCCCTGTTTCTACAGCAGCTATACCAATTGGAGGCCTTACTTTGGCCTTCCTTTTGGTATGTGGCATATCCAAAAGAAAATAAGGAAAAAGAAAAAACAGGCAGTAGAGTGTATCCAATGGAATTATGCAATTTAACTTTGAAGATTTCACTTTGAGGAGGCTTAACGGAGAAGGGAGACTTGTAAGGTAAATTTATTCCTACCTGGAGCGATACTAAACTTGCAGAATCCAAGACATGTGGGCCACTACATATAATTCCATATAAAATCAAATTGCTTCCAACAGAGTCCGACAAACCCGGCAAAATCCTGGCGAAGCCCAGCAAAGCCCAGCTTAGCTGCGCTCCCCTTAAACGTGCGTGGCGTCTGCTGCGCACCGCAGCCAGTTCTAATTTATAGTCCACTTCCGGCGTCGGCAGATTCAGCTGGTAAGATGAGAAAACACTGTCGGGGCAAACTCAAGCTTACCCCCGGATTCAGCTTTCTCTCTCAGGTAAATAAAGCTCCCCCTCCTTCTCAGCCTCCAAATCGTATGCTTTTCTAAAGAGCCATGTTTTCAGTTCACACTTGAAACTTTCTGATATCTGACAGATTCTGGAAGAGAGTTCCACAACTTGGGGCCCGTTATGGAGAACATTTGGTCTCTTATTTGCGTTAGATGTGTGTTCTGAGTAGAAGGCACCAATAGAAGTCCTTTGTTTTGTGATTTAGTGCTCTCTGTGGTGTGTAATGTTGTAGTGTCACTCCTAATAAGCACGGGTTAATATTGTTGATGATACTGAAAATTAGAGTTAGTACTTTATAATGAATTCTGCATTGTACAGGAAGCCAGTGCAGTGCTATCAGTGAGGAGTGATGTGGTCAAATTTCCTTGTCCCTAGTAAGAGTCCAGCAGAGGCATTTTGAAGTAGTTGAAGTGGTTTTAGTAGTCCTGATGGTAGGAGTTGTAGTAGTCTAAGTTTGAAAATATTAGTGTTTGTAAGATGGTGCGGAAGTCCTGTATCGTTAATAAGGGTTTCAGCCAATGTGATATTCTCAGCTTGGCGTATCCTGTTTGAGGGCATCATGTATATATGAGCATAGAAATGATGGCAGAAAAGGACCAAATGGTCCATCCAGGCTGCCCAGCAAGCTTATCGTAGCATCAAAGGTATCAGACTTATTGGTTAAGGGTAGCAACAGCTGCATCAGAAAGTTACCCCCAATCTTATGTGTTTTCCCAGACCTTAAAATTTAGTGTCCTTGTTGGTTGCTATCTAAATCTGATTCGCCTTTTTTTCTTTTCCCCCCTACCGTTAAAGCAGAGAGCAATACTGGAGTAGTATCAAGGCATATTGGATAAGGGTAGTAATCGCCACACAAGCAAGTTACCCTCATGCACTCTTTTCTTCATTTCCATCCTTTAGTCTTTAGGTATCCACGGTGTTTATCCCATGCCCCTTTGAAATCTTTCATCGTTTTTGTCTTCACCACCTCCTCTGGAAGGGCATTCCAGGCATCCACCACCCTCTCCCTGAAGAAATATTTCCAGACTTTGGTTCTGAGTCTTCTTCCCTGGAGTTTCATTTTGTGACCCCTAGTTCAACTAATTTCTTTCAAACAGAGAAGGTCTGTTGATTTTGCATCATTAAAACCTTTCATATATCTGAAGGTCTGTATCTTCCTGCAGGGGTATATGTACTAGGGCTGACGTCAGATTGAAATCTGATCCGCCTCCAACCGCTATCAGGAGTACACTATACCCACTGGTCCTGAGTCCATCTGCTACATGCTAGGAAATGCAGCTATATTTTGCATCTCCTAGGTCTAAAGGATACACTTTCTTAAAATCTGTGTCCTGTTTGCAAACAGAATTTTAAAAATTTCCCATAATAGATCAATCTTTCACTAACAGGGTCTTACTACACACTATGAAACTTAAAAAGCAAGTGTGTGAATCATACAGAACATATAACATGTATGCATCGCTATCTGTAGTAAGGTGGTCTCATTATATAATACTAGATGGCAGTCTAGTTTTTGAGGTAAGAGTCTGCAGGAATTCTTCAGATATGGGAAATGCACAGCACAGCTGAACAATTCAGATATCAAAAGAAATGGTCTCAAAGTATCCACTTAATATAAAGTACTAAATGGGCCTTAAATCCATCAGATCACTGATTGATTAAGGGGCTCTCTAGTGCTTTATAATGCCATAATTCAGGAGGTCTGAATAGCCTTTACAACCTCCCCCTCCCTTCTTCCTGGTTAATGCCAATAAAGGACATTATATATTCTAAACATTGCACTGTAGTACCATTAGTGCACACCTATTAAAGCGGGCAAAGGTCAGGATTGCCTCAATCCATTTTAGCATTTCGTTTTTGAGACATAGGATGCATCTTAGTCTGTTGCTTCTGATTCTATTGGTTGATGTTATCATGCAGAAAGGTGAAGTTCAGAAAACTGAGGAATGAGATGCTGAAATATACTGAAAGTACAGCAGTCTGCATTCTCATATAGTAAACACCAGCCCGCATGGCAAAAAATCATAAGGTAGTACAACACTTAACCAGTCAAAATCAATCCAGTTACTGATAAAATGGCTTTTCCAATTCTTTAAAAGCAGGTTCTTTGCTGCTCTAATGCAATATTGTTATGAATGAAATGACATTTAAAAATCTTGTGTACCATATTGTCCCACAATTCAGATTCCATACGGTTTACAATGAACACATTCATAAAACCATCAACATATCAAAAAAACATTACAAAAATTCAAAAGAATGAAACATAAAAATTGGTCTTTACCCATACACCTCTTTAAACAGTGTCTTAAACTGCTTTTTAAATTGCTTAACATCTTGCTCCTCCCTTATCCTGATCAACAACTTATTCCATGCCACTATTGCTACACTAGAAAATGCTCTAGCCAGAGATTGTTCCAATCAATCACAGGCTGCAGGAGGTTATAATAAACGTGTCCCTTCTGAACACAAAGTTCTCATGGGCATTTGGCTGGGCTATCATACTACGAAAGCGAGTTGACAACATTCTTGCAATAGGGACTAGTTAGATGCTTAAGTGCGGTGCTGTTACCTTGAGCAGAACTGGCTAAAAAATATAGAATATACTATTTCAAGAAAAGGAAACCATAAATACTTTTTTTTTTTTTTTTTTAAATGACAAGCCACTCACAACTTGAAAACTAAAAATTATTTTCTTTTTTATTTAGTTTCTTTTTGCCGCATTAGCAAGCCTGACAACGTAATTCACTGGTTTTCTTTTTTTTTTTTTTTTTAAATATAGAAAACATTTGGAATTCTGTACTGTCACTGCCATGAGACCTTCTGAAATGCTTCCTGGTGTGCAAACAGATAAAGTCCTTTTAATAGCATGGCACCCCTCCCTTCTAAATCTGCATTATTTCTTACATCATCGTCAAGAGTCTCGTCATCTAGTTCCTCCAGCTGGGCCTGGTTGTATCGGAATTGAATTCGATTCAAAACTTCAGTCAGCAGCAGAACCAAAGCATCCTCGTACCTGCAGAGGGGAGAGAAATAAATGAAGAGCTGGGGCTTCTGAAAAGGAACAATTCTACGTTCAAGTTTGCTCCTTTGAGCATAGTACAATCAAACATGAGTAGGGAATATGCCAGTGTTGCTACAAAGGATCACATGCTGCCTCTAGTGGTCCTGCAATTCTCCATTTACTACTGACTAACATGCAAAAGGGGCCATTTCATCAAGGATATTTCTCAGGAGAAAATGTTTCATGAATCATGGTGGAGCATGGTAAAGAACCAGGAATGGCACCGAAACAGCCTCTGCTTATGTGCAGAGGGGTGAAAACCTTGCTCTTTTTGCCTTGCCATTTTCTAAGAGCTTGAGATTAGCTCAGATCCCTGCTATCAGCAAATCACAGCCTGAAAGCCTCATCTCTTGCAAGGAAAATATGTGGGGGTTCATTCTTTTTGCCAATACGTAGTAAACCTGTCTGAAGTATACTTTGCTGAGGAAGTGTGTCATACCTAGACTAGCCCTTAAGAGTAAATGCCCAGAGCTCCAGAAAAAAAAAAAAAAAAAAAAAAAAAAAAAAAAAGTGGTAGTTGGCAATATTTTTTTTTGTTGTCAGCTACAATAAGATATCAAAAAAAATCCAACCCTGTCTTTTCCCTTCTTTTCCCTCTCTCCCTCCAGCTTTTCTCCTTTTACCGTTCCGCCATCAAAGCCCTTTGTGTCATTTTTTTTTTTTTTAAATCACACTCCAGTACCATAAACCTCTTCTGGTTGAGCAGGGAGGTTCTTGGAACAGGCAGCAGAAGGGAGTGAGGAAAGGAGGCAGGCTGGAAGACCTTTTACAATTCCTTGGGGCAGGTCTGATGGGGAGAGAGGTTTCCCACAGGTCCACTGGGTGATCAGGAATGGAATCTTTCTTCAACTCAGGGGAGGCTAGGCTTGGAGACCTCCTGCAGCAACTTGGGTAAATGGGGGAGGGAAAGATGGAAGCGCCTTTTGTGGCTTACTGGGCAGGTTGGACACAACCTTCTGTGGCTCTGCAGAATGCAGTGAGAACTCTTCCACAGCTTCTCTGGTTCCTGCTCCAGGCAGTGGCTCTGGGAAAGGGAGGTAGACAGGAGGCATCAAAGCTGCATCTCTTTAGGCAGAGAAGAGAGGCTGACATTTTCTTCCTGCGGGAGGGAAGACAGGTCCCTCTCTGGCAATGTGAGCTGCTTCCTGCCATATTTATGCAGCCCTAGTAATACTATAATATTCTACAATAGCACTTAATATCCTATAGCCACACTATTGAGTAAGGTGTAAGGGTACTATAACAAAGTCAGAATAGAAGGCAGTAGGTTGGCCCACAATTTGAGAGCATATGTTAGGAGAACCCTTAATACCTCTCACCATTACGGGTCAAACAGTACAAAGACAACCAAAACAGTGGAAAGCAACATTTTTGCTTGCATTCAAAGTCCTTTGCTTAACATATTAGCACTCAGAATATACTGTCCCATTGTCCCTATGTTGGGAGAGATTTTATATTTCATTGTGCTATATAATGTTAGCTGGAGAGAATCAATGAGCTCTTCTGTAGGTCAGGTTGCAATGAATTACTGAAAGAGCTTCCAGAACCATTTGTCCCTGCTTAGGAAAATACCTACAGTACCTGAATGTAATCCACTATGAAGTGCCTGAAGAGCAGAATATAAATCAGAAAATAGTATTCTCCACCAAGGAAATTCAGGAGTATTAAGTGCCTCTTTCCAGGATGTCTAAAGGCTGATATACTTCCTTGAGTATGAGTATTTATTCAGCTAATGACCTTAATCTCTTAAAATAAAACTGTTTAACTTTTATTCTAATGCAAACTGCTTAGAAAACTATACACGATTAGATTAAGAAATACACACACTTTCTTGTTTCTAAACTTCTTAGCTACCTCCAAGTCCAATCAACTCTCTGATGTCCTAGTTGAGTTCTTGTAGCCTCACTCACCTTTTTTCTGGCTCTAAAAACTTGCAGGAGGTACTTAGTCGAGAACTATAATCTGCAAGCCCTCAAAAAAAACAGGAATGGTAAGGTGGGCCAAGCAACCTTTCAATTACATTAACAATGCCTTGAAGGTATTTTCCCCTCATAGTTCCAGTAATGACACTTGCTGACCATAAACTGGTCAGCAAAGGTCACTATCGGAACAACTTACAGCATTATTCCCCCGCATCCTAAGTATAGGTTCCTGGAAACCACCTAAGCCGTGGCTAGCCCGATATTCATCTTCAGAATCCTGGCTCACATGGGCAGATCTCCTGCAGATACAATACATACAGCACTATAGCTGGGTACAACCCATGTTTGAGCTCTCTGGCGGTATTCCATCGTGCAGTATTATGAGCTTTGTAGGCAGATTGATGCTTAGACCCCATACTATTTAATACTGATGTGCAATGGCCTTCAAGGGAAGGGCAAGATAATCATTGATTTTCAAGAGACAGCATGATGGTTCTGCAGTCATACTGTGCACTGCCATGTAGAAAGACCTGGGATTGATTCCTAATTCAGGTCTTCCAATCCCCAAATTGACCAGTGCTGGAGATGCTGCTTAGGAAGGCAATGTGCTGGACAAAGTAAATTTGGAAAGATATAAAATAAGGAAAAAATCCACAGGTAGTTGCAAATGAAGGTTCATAGTGCCAGAAAATAGTCCTGGTTTCAACTGAGCTAGAAACCCAAAGCAGCAGAAGGGAAATTGATGAGTCAAAACAAAAAAGATTTGATTCCTGGGTCTGGTTTTCCTTATTGGTAGGACTAACTCTAATGATATTTGCAGGTCACCATCAGGGCCACGTTGCTGGGCCTTAGCTGTCTCCTAACCCTGTCAGCACACTTTGGTTCAGTGCACCAACAGAGTCATGTGGGGGCACCAGTCATGTCTGATTATGTCATCGGGTGGGGACAGCAGTCACGGCTCAGTGACATCAGAGCCCTTTAAAGGCAGGGTGCAGGGAGCAGTCTACCCCTTTTGCTTTCCGACCCAATCTCCCCTTTTTATCTGGGAGCAGTAGGCCTGCATGGCCTTTATTTGGGCTTTAAAGTAAATTGATAAAATGGACATGTCTGTGCTTATATGAAAATATTTGCTGAATTCCTTCATTTGAATTTGTTTGTTTATTAAGCAGATGAGCAATGGTAGTATTAATGTAGTCAAAGGCTATCTGCCTGAGGACAATGTATTAAGTGTTATAAAATGTGATGTCCTAAATTAGTTATCTGTTGACAACTGTCACAATGTGGGCAGGCACCAGAGCTGTTGGCAAGTTTCTTACTGCTAGCGATGGGATTGCTTGCCATGGTATCAGGTCAACTGTCGACTGGCAAGGATGCCTTTGTAGCAAAATGGTGAGGCATGCAGATACATCTCGGAGGGGTAGCTCCCTTGCCTGGAAGCATGGCAGGTGGGCTGCCTTGCTTGGTTTTCATGGCGGGTGGCATGACTGATGGGCACAGCCCTTCTTTTCCTATACCACAGCTCAGGTAGGGGAGAATTAGTTAATATAATTATGTAAACCTTTATATCCCTTTGTTGAAATTTGTAAATTGTTGTGATGGCATTATCGAATGACTATATATATATATATATATATATATATATATATATGATAATAAACTGTGGCCTATACTTCGAAATTCATACTACTTATGTTTTCAGTTTGTCTTGGATTTCATTCACTGAGGGCGCAAATGTGGGGAGGGGGAGTGGGCCAGATAGGCGTTTTTAGAAGCTGTCAGCATTAATAAAATCCAAGATCTAAAGCAGTCATGGAAGGACAACCTGGTAGGCAAGATGGCATCCTGAGTGTTCAACGTGAAGCTGCTTGGTCTCAGAGATTCTGTGAAAATTTTACCGCTGCAATGCCACCAAAAAGAAAAGGAAAAGTGAGGGGTTTTCCCTCAATAACAACCCAACTCACTGACCAGGCGTTAATGATGCGCTTCATGTCGACAGGAGAAGCAGAGATTTGGGGGGGGGGGGGGGGGGGGGGGATTTCCCCGCTGCGTCAGAGGCTGGAGAAGAGCGGCTGACGCCTGGGGCGGAGGTTTCCTTCCACCCCCCTCCCCGATGTTAGATCACCAGCAGCCAGGGTGGAGCTGCCTCCAGATGCACTGCAGTCGTCGAGGGAAGATGAGGTCATTGCTCAGGCGGGGCAGGAAGGAGAGCTGTCAGCATCTGCACCACCAGGGACAGGGAGAAGCATATTGGGGGAAAGTTTCAAAAATCCGGTTGGACTCCCAGGAACATCAACCTTGGAAGGAGGACCCCTTACATCGGGTGAGCAACTAATACCCCCGGGTCAAACCAGCGGTTGTAACTTTGGAGAATCTCTGGGAATTGACTACTGGGCTCTCTGTTGCTATAAAAGCATGTAATAACAAAATGGATCATTTAACTGTTTCTTTGAATAACAAAATTTCTGACCATGAAAATTCCCTGGAAGCTGTAAAGGTTTCAGTAGCCCAAGCAGAAACGGAGATACAGCAGATTAAGAACTTTAATTTGGCTACTGTTAAGGATAGAACTGCCTTATCCCAGAGATTAGAGATTCTTGAAAATTGGAATAGTCGTTTAAATCTGAGACGGATTAACTTTCCCAGGGTAATGGGTGAAATGCCAGAAATTACCTTTAAGAGGTACCTGACTTAGGTACTCCAAATGTCTGAGGCACCTCCGATTAATTAAGTGTATTTCATACCCAAGTCACTGGTTGAGAGACAGACTACTGCTGATCTGGGAGGTTTGTCATTAGATATGCAAAACCTAACATCTTTTTTGGAATCATCAGCCATTGAAGTTATCGATTGCTCTACTTTACTAGTCTCTCTTATAGCTAAACAGGACATCAGTAAACTGATGTCACCTTATTTTCGTCATTTAAATATATTGTTTCATGGTTCTGTAGTAAGAATGTTTCCTGAACTTGGGAATATTCTGTGTTACAGTTAATAATATGCAATTTTATGCAAAATTAAATTTCAATTTACCTTACATTTAATTTAAGTTCAACATGCCATTGGCCTAATTTTAATTAAATTACGAAAATATTTAAGGATTTATTGTTATTGTTCAATGTTCTTTGTATTATGAATGTATTATATGTTATTGTTCAATGTTCTTTGTAAAAAAACCCTGATCTGACTTCCCAGACCAGGGCTATCTTTTCGTTCCATGTAAACCGGACTGATTTGTATTGTATACAGGAATTCCGGTATATAAAAATTAAAAATAAATAAATAAATAAATAAAATAAATAAATATTTCAAAAGTAACACAAGAGAGACGTAAAGGTTTCCTTTTAATGAGACAAGAAACAATATCTTTTTTTTTTTTTTACTGAGATATCCCTGTAAAGTGTGTAGTAAAAAAGGTTAATGATTCTTATATATTTTTTGTACCAGAACTGAGAGTCTTCCTTGATTCACATACTTCTTGAAAAATATCCCATAGTCTCCAAAAAAAGATGTAACCACCTTCAATCAGGACTATACCTTTTCCTGAAAGTATTACTTTGAACTCCTTGTTAACTGCCTCTGATAAAATTGTGAACTAGTAATAAGCCATTAAGAAATGTTTCTGTTATTGATGATGTATTATTAGTTTGAATAATTGTAATGGCTTATGCATATCTCTTCTGATAAAATACATATATGTATTAGTAAAAGCTATAAATAAAAAATTAAAAAAAAAAAGCAGTCATGGAAGAAGCTGACTTACAGTAGTGGCTGTCACAGATGTGGTACATGGAAAACCATGACTGGTTATAGTTATATGAGGCTACAATCTATTCAGGAAGAAAAGGAGGAACGGTTCTACATATATGTAAAAAAAAATATTAAAACAGAACCGCAGGGCTTATGAGGTAAGGACGTGGAATCATTGATTAATCTAGAAAGAGGCAATGCAAAATCTACTCCCTTGGATACTGCCAGGTACTTGTGTTCTGGATTTGCTACAATTGGAAACAGGCTACTGGGCTTTGACCTTTGATCTGACCCAGTATGGCAAATCTTATGTACTTATTCATTGATGAAATATAAATATCGGCTTTGAAGACAGAAGAAATGGAGAGATTTAATGGAGGATATTCACCAAATTATTATGAAAGAGGATGTGTTATTGTTAGGGGATTTCAAGCTGCTGGATGTTGATTGGGTCATCCCAGCTATGTGTCTTCTAGCAGCAAGGAGTTCCAGGATTGTCTGCAGGGAAAATAGCTCTGTCAACTGCTAAAGGAATCCACATGGGAGGTGGAGATTATGGACCTGGTGCTTACCAGTGGGGACAGTGTTCCTGATGATGTAGTGGACAATCATCTGGGATCCAATTATCAACCTGGTAGTGTGGTTTTGTATTAGAGCATAAGCGAGAAAGGTTCATTCAAAGGCACCTAAGACTTTAGGAAAAAACTGTTAAAATGGGGGAAGTACCTCAAGGAGTTCAAGGAGTTAAATGGATGGGAAAATCTAGATGACCAATGGGAAAAACTAAAAAGAGATATTACAAGGGCAACTAAACTCTGCTAGGATACTAGAGGTAAAAGGGAAAGCTGCAATAGTTTTCTAAAGTAGCAGCTGAAAAGGCAAGGAAAAAAAGGTTAGAGTTCAAAAACTTAAAAGATCGCAGAAAGAGAAAGGCGACAATATCTGGAAACGCTAAGAGAAGCTAGGAAAGTAGACAAGAATGCAAATGGAATGAAAAATAGCACATATGGTAAAACGGGGGGGTGAAGATTTTTTTTTTAATATATTAGTCATAGGAGGAAGTGCAACCATTACATTGTGAGACTCAGAAGGAGAGGAATATGTAGAAGCTAATAAAAAAAAGCAAATTTTCTTAATATTTGTTTGGTGTTCATGGAGGAAAGATTGTGGGGTAGGACCACAGAAAATGAACACAAGGTCTGAAGTGAAGTAAACCTCAATCGATTTTCAGAACAGTGTGCTCATGAGGAGCTAATTAAACAAAGTAGATAAGGCGATGAAATACATCAGAGGGTATTAAGGGAACTTAGAGAAGTCCTGGCAACTCCGCTGGCTGACCTTTTTCAATGCTTCTTTAGACTCGGAAGACATTCTGAAGGACTGAAGTCAGGCAGATGCTGCTCCTCTTCACACAAAATTGGAAGTAAGGAGACTGGGAACTACAGGCCGGTCAGTCTGACCTCTGTGGTAAGCAAATTAATGGAATTACTGCTAAAACAGAAGGATGGTGCAGTTTCTGGAATACAATGAATTAGTTTTAGCAGAGACAGTTCTTGTCAATTTTTTTTTTTTGACTGTGTGACCAGAGAGCTTGATGTAGTGACCATAGAGTGCTAGACGAAGTGTACTTGGGTTTCAGCAAGGCCCTTGACATGGTTTCACATATGCAACTTATAAATTGAATGTCCTTGGCATTAGCCCTAAAGTGACTAACTGGGTTAGAAACTGGTTGAGTGGGAAGTAATAAAGGGTAATGGTAAACAGTTCCCTCAGAAGAGAGGTGTTAGTAGTGGTGGGCAGCAGGGATTGTCCTTGGACTAGTTCTATTCAACATTTTCTTAAGTGACATTGCGGAAGGATTGTTGGGAAAGGTTTGTCTTTTTGCAGATGATACCAAAATCTGTATCAGTAGACAGCCAAGAAAGTGTGGAAAGACATTAGGCAGAATCTAGAAAAGCTTGAGGAATGGTTTAGAGCAGGGGTCGGGAACCCATGGCTCGCGAGCCAGATATGGCTCTTTTGAGGGCTGCATCTGGCTCGCAGACAAGTGTCGCCATACTTCGCGGTTCCCCGCTGACCCAGCTGCTCCCCGGTCCTCCGCCACCCGAGCTTAAAATGCTGTCAGCCCGGGCGGAACGCGGCAGGACAGCTGGAGTCAGCGGCACCGGCGTGCTCTCTTCTCCTCCCCCCCCCCCCCCCGCGGCCCAGAAGAGGAAGTGGAGAGCATCGGGTGCCTGCGCGGGAAGAAGAGACCACACTAGCGTGGTCTCTTCTTCCGCGCAGGCACCCGATGCTCACCACTTCCTCTTCCGGGCCACGGGGGGGAGGAGAAGAGAGCACGCCGACTGGAGTCATCCGGGTGCCTGCGCGGGAGTCATCGGGTGTCAGCCGGGTGCCAGCGCTGGAGTCATCGGGTGCCTGCGCGGGTCTTCCCGCGCAGGCACCCGATGCTCTCCACTTCCTCTTCCGGGCCGCGGGAAGAAGAGAGCACGCCGGTGCTCTCTTCTTCCCGCGGCCCGGAAGAGGAAGTGGAGAGCATCGGGTGCCTGCGCGGGAAGACCCGCGCAGGCACCCGGCTGACACCCGATGACTCCCGCGCAGGCACCCGGATGACTCCAGTCGGCGTGCTCTCTTCTCCTCCCCCCTGCGGCCCGGAAGAGGAAGTGGAGAGCATCGGGTGCCTGCGCGGGAAGACCCGCGCAGGCACGCTAGTGTCCGACGGGAAGAAGACTGCAGCGCGGCTCGGAGGAAAATGAAAATCTTCAAACCGCGGCCGATGGGACTCCGCCTTCGCCTCCGCGAGGGCTGAAAATGAAGGAGGTTAGCGTTGGGAGGTGGCTGCTGCTGCCGCGAGTTCCCGGGGGGGGGGGGGGGGGAAGGGGGAGAGAGAGAGTGAATGAATGAGCGAGCAAGCATGTGTGTTTGAGATCCTGTGTGTGTGAGTGAGAGATTGCATGTATGTGAATGATTGAGAGCCTGTATATGTGAAAGAGAGTATGTCTGTGATTGAGATCCTGCCTGTGAGAGAGAGAGCATGAATGTAAGTTTACCATTGGGAACCTGTATGTGTAAGTTTGTAATTGAAAACCTGTTTGTTTGAAAGAGTATGTGTGTATGATTGAGATCCTTTGTGTGTGTGATAGATCATGTGTATGTATGATTAAGAGCCTGTGTGTATAAGAGAGAGATCATGTGTGTCTGTGTCTGATTGACAGCTGGTTTAGGTGATGGAGCATGTGAGTATGTGATTGAGAGCCTGTGTTTAAATGAGAGAGAGAGACCATGTGTGTCTGTGTGATTGAGAGCTGATTTAGGTGAGGGAGCATGTGAGTATGTGATTGAGAGCCTGTGTTTAAATGAGAGAGAGAGACCATGTGTGTCTGTGTGTGATTGAGAGCTGATTTAGGTGAGGGAGCATGTGAGTATGTGATTGAGAGCCTGTGTGTAAATGAGAGAAAGAGAGGACATGTTTGTAAGCATGTGAATGAGAGTCTGTGTGTGAGAGAAAAAGACAGCATGTATTTATGTGATTGAAAGCCTGTGTGTGTGTAAGCGTGAAAAGATAGACAGCATGTGTGTAAATGTGTAATTAAGAGCCTATATAAGTGAGAGAGAAAAAACATTTGTATATGTGAGTGACTGAGAGCATGTGTGTATAGGTGTGTCATTGAGAGCCAGTGTGAGAGAGAGCGCTGGTATGTGACTGAGAGAGGAGAAAGTTCCAAGCAAACCACCCCACCTCCTGCTAATTCAGAACAATCTCAGGACACCTGGATATCAAACGTTCCCAGGTATGCAGAGCAAAAAAATTTTTGTATCCTTATTATTTTTCATTACTGGATCTTTGTGTCTGCTATTTTGAAATATTTTGTTGGTATCTGGAAATGTTTTATATGAGTTTTTAATTATTGGATATTCCACTCATCAGCTGTTTCAAAATATGTTCTTTTTGTTAGTACAGTTTTACTGCTGATGATTTTATATTTCTTGATTTGTTTTATAAGGATGTGTGATGTTTCTTTTTTCCTTTGTTACACTGCATACAGAGACTCTGGCTTGTTGCAGTTTCCAATTCAGTTTTTGTCTGCATGCTTCTTGTTATGCGTTTTGGTCTCTTTATTCTATGTTAGGTGAGGGACAGCACGTGATTCAGGTGAGGTTTTCTGCTGGCGTGTAGTTTCTGTGTAGGACTCTATAGCAGCCTGACTTGGTCCGTTTTCCTAATAGGAGATGTATTGGTGTCTTAAGGCCTGGTGTAATATTTTCAGAGACGTATTGTACTTTAAAAGTGTGATCTTACATAAAATGCACACATTTACTTGTATTTAGTTTTAAACATATTGTATGGCTCTCATGGAATTACATTTTAAAATATGTGGCGTTTATGGCTCTCTCAGCCAAAAAGGTTCCTGACCCCTGGTTTAGAGTCTGGCAGCTATGATTTAATATTAAAAAATGCATTTGGCTGCAGAAACCCTTAGGTGGTGAAACGGAGCACAAAAAAGCAGAATCTGAGGTGATTGTATCTGATAATCTTAAAGTGACCAAACAGATGGATAAGGTGGTGGCAAAAGCCAGAAAAATGTTTGGGTGCATAGGGACCAGTATGGTCAGCAGAAAAAAAAAAAAAAGAAGATGATATACCCTTGTATAGGTAGATGGCAAGATCTCATTTGGAATACTACATACAATTCTGGAGATTGCACCTTCAAAAGGATATAAACTGGTTGGAGTGGTTCTAGAAGATGGCTACTAAAATGGTCTTCATTCTAAACATATATATGATTTTTAACTACATAATATGGTTATAGTATGTACACATCTGGTGATGCAATTTTAACTACATAATATGGTTTATCTTTCTCGCTTAACTTGTTCCTTATCTCTCCCTCAGTCTTTACTTACTTTCTGCCCTTCCTTTCTCCCTTCTTTCCAGCCTGCTCCCCTCCCCTCCCATTGTAATTTCTTTTCAGTTAATTGTAAACCAGCGTGATGTTTTCCACGAATGTCGGTATGTAAAAGCTCATAAATAGAGACAAACAAAGATCTAAACATATATACCCTAGAGGAAAGGCAGATAGCGGAGATATGCAGGGCTGGTGCTAGGTTTTTTGCTGCCCTGTGTGAATTACTGTACTGCTTCCCCCCCCCCCCCCCCCCCAATTAATTCAGTCTCGTTCTGGCCCATCAAATAAAGCCCAGCTCCCTCCCGCACAAACGCAGAACACAGACAGACTCTCACCAAATACAAAATGAAGAAATCAGAAAGTATAAACAGAAATGTGCTGAGAAGAACTGAACTGGAACCCACAATGGAAAAACAGGAGCATTACCACTCTTCATAAAACATTAAATAAAATCAAGACATATAAAATACCAATCATAATAGTAAAATCATTCGTAAAATGAATATTTCAAACCAGTTAATGAATACAAATATTCAAAATTTCCCAAACACCAACATATTTCAAAACATCTGATGAATAAATATCCAATAATTAAAAAATGTTCTTATTTCCCACCAAAAAATTAAATATTTCAAAAGAGCAGAAACATCAAATTATACCCAATAATTAAAACTAATAAGGATTTAAAAATCTCCTGCTCTCCATACCTGGGATCTTTTGATTTCCAATCACCCTGAGATCATCGTAGATTGGAGGAGGTAAGGCCTTACAAGTTTTATCTTCCCTCTCATACACACACACACACAATAACACATTCACTCACACTCTCTCTCACAAATACACAGGCTCCATCTCCTTCACAGATACATTGTGTGCGCGCGCCTGTGAGAGCCTATATTTGAGACACAGGCTCTCACAGACACACAACTCTCAGACACATATGCTCTCACGCAGATACACAAACACAAGCTCTCACACACCCATGGCTTTACAGACACAGGCTCTCACAAACACACACAGGCTTTCACACAGAGAGACAGATGCTCTCCGACATACACACAAGCTCACACATACATACACAGGGCTTCCTATTGTCATCCAGCCGTTGTGGGATGAGCTCCACCATGGCCCAACATTCTTCCTGCTTGGGGGGCGGAGAGCAGAGGTTGTGCACAAGCGCATACAAATAAAAACACGGGCTTTTCCTTCAGCCGCCGACAGACTGAACTCCGCTGGCGACCTCTCTCCTTCAGCTGTCAGTGGGTTAAGCTCCACCTTTGGCCTCTCCTGCTGCTGGCTAGCATGCCGCCCCCCCCGGGTGTGCCATGCCATGCAAATGCTTGGTATGCACACTCCTGGTTGCACCGGGCCTGGAGATATCTACAAGGTTTCCATATACAGAAGTCGAGCCTCTATTCAAAAGAAGGTGGCATGAGATGAGGGTGAAATGGGATACACTCAGGTGTAATCTAAGGAAATATTTCTTTACAGACGATGGTGAAACAGCCTCTGTGGAGTCAGTGGAGACAAGAACCGTACCTGAATTCAAGAAAGCACAGAGGATCTCTTGAGGGAGTGGTAGGAATTGTAAAGCTAAATAGTCGATATGGATGGATAGACTAAATAGGCCTTATGGTCTTTTTCTGCCATTACCTATGTTTCTATAGTTGTATCAGGGTTATCTTTGTCTGAAGGGTCTGCACTATCACCATCAGCTTTTTTTTTTTTTTTCAATATATTTTTATTGGGTGACAAGCACAAGACAACATATCAACAAGAAAAATATATAACACCAGGTACATTGCGAGTCCCCCCATTTTTACACATCACCATCAGCTTTCATGCTGAAGCTAAGAGCAGGTCGTGCTGCCAGGATGATTTTTTTCCTTTCCTGTCGCACTTTAATAGTATCGTTCACTTTGCTCAGATGTTATCCGAGGTCACCATGTACTCAGCAAGACTATGTGATGGATATTTACTCAATTCAATCTCTCTCACCGCAAACGGATTGATTTTGCACCTGCCTTGACAGGAATGAATCTCACTCATAAGCCAGGATATACAGAGTATGATCTCATTCATTAAAATTAATTTAAGACATATTGTGCCAAAGAGCTTCCTTCTGGAGTTCATAAGGTGTTATATACACAAACAACATGCCAAGATGCACTTGGAAGTTCCCCCTGTCACATTTCTTTGGTCTCCGATTGCATTATTTGATATTTAAGGACCTTCTCTATACGATACACAGAATACTTGCTTGGTACAGACATTCTATCAATGCTATTCTTATGCTTTTGTCCTTTATCATATCATCTGGTTTTCTTGCATCAAGCTTTTTATCTATTGAAAACAGGAGGTGATCACAGCTTCATTCTCTACAATTCTATCAGTGCTTTTCTGCTACAGCGATATGTTTACACAATTTCCAATGGATAAGCTATGTCGCTTTTTTATACCTTTCTACACACAGGCCTGACAACACGTGACATCCAGCAATAAGCTGTGTAACCCTTTCTAGTTCTGTTTTACTGGGGGGTTTTTTCTATAGCTGCTGTGAACCATCTTTTCTGCAATCCACTAATCTGTGCTGCAATTATCAATCTCTCTCATCTTTAAGTCTAAACTCACTTCTCAGTCCTGAGTGAGATTTGTATCCACATAGGTTTCAGACTTCTGCAAGTCTCACAGTATCAACTCCATCTGCTCCAGAATTGGCTTTTCAGTCATCTGCTGCTATAAACTCATCCCCCCCCCAGGATGCACCTTATACATCCCTGACTTACAATACTAACATTTCACACACAATCGACATGAGCGGGATTTGAACTGTTAATCTAAAGAACGAAGGCTCTAAATCTGTGCCAATCCACCGAGCCACCCAGCTTTCCCCATGAGGCCCTGAAATCTAAAGAAAGCAAAGCATCTTTTCTCAAACTTGACAAGTTTAAAATTAATTTTTCTGTGGGAATGAAATCTAAAAATACAGAAGCTGAAACATTTCTTCCCACGAAACATCACTATAGCCTCGAAAGGTTTCCATCAACACGTGCCTTTGGATTGGACTCAAGCCAATGTCATGCATGCTGGTGGCGGTGAGACAGCAACATCCACTAGCTCAGACTGCAGAAGAAAACTTCTTCCTACGCTCCAAGCTGTTGCTTGGCAGCCAGTTTCTCTGTCCCCTACCAAAGCACCTCATACTTCACTTGGTAAAGTGATATTTACAGACAAACACAATCTGGATTCTGGAAGATCAAACAAATGTCCAGTCATATGGAAACAGTCAAGAGTGCCCATACGTGAAAAGCCATTCCTTGGACAGCACACACTGTAAAGCAAGAAGGTACCCAAGCAGAGCACAGAGTACATTTGATGAGATGGTGCAGTGACCCTCAATGGTCTGTCGCAAGTACAGTAAACTGCTCTTTGAGGAACATCAAACACCTTTGAATCTGGGAGGGAGAGAGGACCATACATCATCAAAAGGCTATTGCAAGCTTACAGACTTACAAAAAGATCAATATTCCACATGAAGCACATGATATACTGGACAAGCTGATGAGAAATAACTACCCTAAGTCAGAACTAGACGTTTTTACTGTACACAGAGTTCCCATCTCCTGTTTACTATGATGCAGAGCTGGTACGAATGATTTGCAATAGTGCCACCACCCAAATGAACTAATCTGATGCTGTTGCCAAAGAGTGTGCAGAACCTTTTGAATTGGTAAGAGGACAGGAAGCACATAGTATGCTGTCACAGTGGTTCCTAACCAACTTCCTGCCAGGCCAGTTGCTGTAGAAACTGAGTATGTAACACAGGAGGCAGCTTCACAAACAAAGGGTTCAGCCTCATTATATGCATTTTGATTCATGTAATCACAAGAAGGAGGAACAGAATGACATTTCTTGCATGATGTAAACAGCAAGGATATATTATCTGACAAATGCTTGAAGAAAAATATCTGTTACTTAAAAAGGAGTGCATGGGATATTTCATGCATGGTACTTGAGAGTGAGTAGGTTTCAGAAGGAATATTTATATTTTTTTTCTTATAATTACATAAAATTGGGGTCATATAAGGTGGAAATGTTGAACTGAACACTGATCAATATCGGTATAAAAAAATTCAAGAACATAATGCCACGCTAGGTCAAGACCAAGGTCCATTGAACTCAACATCCTGTCTCCAACAGTGGCCAGTTAGGGTCACAAATAGCTGGCAGATGTATTTCTTGATACTCTCTTCCAGGGATACCAATAGTTTTCCTGAGTTAACTTGACTAATGTTTTATGGACTTTTCCTCCAGGAACTTGTCCAAACCTCTTAAACCCAGCAATGCTAATTTCCTCTAAATGCACAGATTTCACAGCTTGTGTGTTGAATGAAAAAAGTTCTATGATTTGTTTTAAATCTCCTGGTTGTTAGTTTCATGGAGTGCCGCTTTTTTTAGTATTTAAAAAAAGAGTAAATAATTTTACTTTATTTACCATTTCGCCTACTTATGATTTTATGAACTTCTATCATGGCCCCTTTCAGCCGTTTCTCTTCCAAGCTGAAGAGCTCTAACCTGTTTAGCCTTTCTTCATATAAGAGCTGTTCCATCCCATTTACTTTTGTTGCCCTTCTCTGTACGGTTTCTAGTTTTGCATGAGTGAGATGGGACAAGAACTATATACTCAAGATATGGTCACATCAGATCAATAAGAGGCAATATGATATTTTTCATTTTATTCTCCATTCCTCTACAAATAATTCCTAGTATTCTATTTGTATTTTTGACCGTCACCATACACTGAGCTGAGGCTTTCAATGTATTGCCCACAAGGACTCCAAAATCCTTTTCTTGGGTAGTGACTCCTAATATGAAACCCGCATTATGTACCTGTAGTTGGGATTTTTCCCTATGTGCATTACTTTGCACTTTTACACATTACATTTCTTCTGTCATTTAGATACAGTCTCCTAATCTTGAAAGGTCTTTCTGCAGATCCCCACAATCTGCTGTTTTAGCAACTTTGAATATTTGTGTCATATGCAAATCTGATCACCTCACTCGTCGCTCCCTTTTCCACAACATTAATGAATAAGTTAAACAGCACAGGTCCCAGTATAGATCTCTATGGTATTCTACTAATGACTTTTCTCCATTTGGAAAACCAACAATTAAATCCTGCCCTTAGTTTCCTGTCTTTTAATCAGAGTTACCAGGTCACAATAGGACACTGCCTCCTATGCCATGGCTTTGTAATTTCCTGAAGAGTTTCTCATGAGGGAATTTATAAAATGCCTTCTGAAAATCCAAATACAATATATCAAATGGCTCACCTTTATCTGTATGTTTATTTACACCTTCAAAAAAATCTAATAGTTCTGTAAATCAAGACTTCCCTTTGATAAAAACACGTTGACTCTTCACTATTAAGTCATGTTTTTACATACACGAAGTAATTTAGCTTCTATATTTTGCCTGGCACTGATGTCAGGCTCAGTCTATAAAATTTCCCAGATCATACTGGAGTTCTTTTTAAAAATAATCAGCATTACATTGGCCACCCTCCAGTCTTCAACTATTATAGCTATTTTAGATAGGAGGTTACATATTTTATTTAAAAGTATTACTCACTCTTCCAAATAGTTCGGGGTGGGGTACAGTATTACTAGTAATAAGTTTACAATTTCATATTCGAGTTCTTTCAGGACTCTGGGGTGGACACTATACAGTCCTGGTGATTCGTGAAGCTTGATTTTGTCAAATTGATCTATTATATCTTCCATAAGGGAAAATTAGTTCTTACCTACTAATTTTCTTTCCTCGAGTCCCACAGATCAGGCCAGATTGGGTTTTTCTCCCCTACCAGCAGATGGAGAAGGAGAAAAGCTTTACTCTACTGCTGGTATATAAAACAGTGTGCCACCTGCAGACACTCAGTTTAATCTAACCAAGCTAAGAACAAAAATTATCCTCCTTACGTTCAAGCAGGGGAAAAGTAAAACTATCAGTAACTGCAATTACAACTGGAGAAACCCCTCCAACAAGAGCAAACTGAATGGCAAAACAAAATCATCTGATTTACATAACACAGACAAGAATGGTTTTCAGAAAGTCAGGGCAGGATTCTGGACTAATCTGTGGGATTTAAGGAACAAAAAGTAGTAGATTTTCCTGGGATCAGTCCAGATGATTGGGGTGTACAAAAGCTTCCCTAAACTGGGCAAGAACTTGAAAGACTCGTTTGCAGAATATTCTCATTAAACATTGCAGAGTCTGGCGTCCGAGCACCCAACCTATAATGCTTGGTAAAAAAAAGTGTGCAAAGATGACCACGTTGCCACCTTGCAGATCTCCTGCAGTGACACCAACTGACATTCAGCCAGTGCCCTAGTGGAATTAGCCCAAAGGTCAAGTGGGACCTGTAGCCTCTTGCAGATATAGACAGAGGCTATTGCCTCCTTAATCCATCTGGCAATAGATGCCCTTCAATGCCTTCTCCCCCTTGTCATTACCACTGAATTACACAGATAATCCAATTTGTAAAAGCTGTTTGTGACCTTCAAATATTGTAGAACGCTATGCACATCCAAAACATTAAGCCCACTGGCATTGGCAGATAATTCCAATTTCCTAAGAGTTGGCAATTCCCTGGAATGACAAATGGAATGAAGAAATAACTTTCAGTAAAAAGAATGGTACTGTTCTAATGGAAAACCCCATTCTCCAAAAACTGAAGGAAGGGATCACTGCATGACAAAGCCTGTAGCTCCGAAATATGCTTCTCTGAGCAAATAGCTACCAAAAAGACTGCTAGCAAAAAGACCGCATTCAGGGTAAAGTCCTTCGAAGATGCTCTTCTCAATGGTTCAAAGAGGGCTTACACAATGTCACAACCAAATTAAGATTCCGCAGTGGAACAAACTGCCGAATCAAAGGATTCGAATGCTGTATTCCCTTGAGAAATCTTACTACATCTTGAGGGCGAGGTCAGTGAAATCTTATGCACATTCCCATTTTAAAGACAATGCCGCAACCTGTATCTTAGGAGAGCTCAGGGGTAGACTGTTCTGTAATCCCCTCTGCAGAAAAGGATCCGCAGAGCACAAGGCTGAATTGGGGGAATCCCTGCTTCCTGACTCCAGGACTCTAACACCTTCTAAACACACATGCATGCCATAGACGTTGGTGGCTTGAAACAGGGTTGTGATGACTTACCCCAAAAAACCCCAAACTCTACCATTTCCTCTCAAAAGCCAGGCTGCGAGACAAAAACTATCTACTTGAAGAAAATTGGACTGTGATACAGCAGAAAACTGAGGATAAGAAACATAGAAATGACGGCAGAAGAAGACCAAACAGCCCATCCAGTCCTCCCAGCAAGCTTTCGCACTTTTCTTTTTCTCTCACATACTTATGTTTCTCTTGGCTCTTAGTAACCTTTTTTATTCTATTTCCCTTCCACCCCCGCCATTAATGTAGAGAGCAGTGTTGGAACTGCATCTAAGTGAAATAGCTTAATTAGTTAGGGGTATTAACCACTGCAATAAGCAAGCTACACCCATGCTTATCTGTTTATCCAGACTATGTAATTCAGTCCTTGTTGATTTTTGCCTGAATATAGATCCACCTTTCTTCATTCCCCCCTAGCCTCCAGATCCTTCCCTCATTGCAGCAGGGCACCTCCAAACCCCATATGCTGAGAATCCTCTCATTTTTATGGCCACAGAGGTTAAAATGAGGGGATTATTCCTCTTTACCCCAGAGTTCCTTAGAACTGTGGGAGCAGAACATAAGCAGCTTCCATTCCAGCTCAGTAAGAAACCCCCACAGAGCCTGCATCAGAGCTGCTGCTGCTATGAGCAGCCTTTTTATTGTCCACATTAATGAGAGAGACCCTAGAGTCCTTCTATTGCCCAGACAGGACAGACCTGAGGGCTCCAACTGCGACTGGTGCTCCCCAAACACCAAGCAGTACTTCCCATGCTCAGAGGGAGGTGCCATGTTTCTAGCATCATGCAGGAGTAAAACAACCTTCCTGGACTCACCTCACTCCCTCAGCAGGGAAGAATCCTTAGCACACACCAATTGCCTGCACAGCAGGCAGAATCACTGCTGAGGACTCTCTTTAGCTGGTGTCCTGATGGCTTCCAGCTGTCTAACCTTTTTTTTTTTTTTTGTAACTCTTAAAGAGGCGAGCACCCTAAAGCCCAAATAATCCCCTGAAATAAAAAGTTACTTGTTTTGGTAGTCTTCTTCCAGGGCCAAAGGGAACTTCTTCAGTGGGAGGGAGAAAGGGATTAGGGATGAGTGAGTCAGTGCCACTGGCTAACAAACCCTTCTCAAAGTCCAGGCAAAAGCCAAACAAGGGCCACCAACCCCCTGCTCGCCCCTAGTACCCCTGGGGGTAAATCTTCATCTCCAGAGTCTGACTGCAGGTTAGACACCTCTACAATCTGCTGGAGACAGAATACTGAGCGACCGTAGGTGGCATACACTCTTGGGTACCAGCAGTACAGTAAAGCTTTTCTTCTGTCTCCATCTGCTGCTAGGGGAGAATAAACTAATCATCTGGACTATCAGGGGGGGATAAGAAATCAGATTTTTGTTTGCTTTAGTTGCTCAGAGTCATCACCAAAGAATGCTTCCAGTGTGGGTATGTTCCCAACATCTTCCTCAGAAATGTTAGTTTTCCTGCTGTTGCCTTGCCCGCTGATAATTTTTATATCTGTTGAACTGCATGTCTGAGACCTCAATAAAATGTTATGTTCAAGGAATAGTATTCACCACTGAGGAGCCTATGGAGTCTCACACTAACTATGGTACATTCCCACCACCACAGGGAGAGAACGTAACCTTTTTCCTTTTGTTTTCAAAACATTTGTTTTAACAAAGGACCAGTGTGCAGTGTTGCCATGTACCCCCAATTTCCCTCTACCCATTAGGATAAAAATCTGCAATGCACTCACTAGTAAGCACTTAGGATTTTCATACACTTCATTCTCTCCACCCTCATCTTCTTATGCCCAGGCCAGGGCATGAGATCTGTGCAATGTCACGAGTAGCTCACCTTATGACCTGCACCATTATGCTCTGCTTCTCCTGACCTCACCACAGAAGCTCGCAGCTCGACGGGTTCAATACAGTAATATTAAAACATACAAATGGCTTTCTTCCTTCTTTAGATGAAAGAGCCCGTTTTACCTCATCTCTTTTGGGCTGACAATTCTACATTTTTACTTGCATGTCAACAAATTTTGGTGTTGCCAATCTAAATGCTTTCAATGTGCTGCTGGGCACTGTGACCTCCAACTGCAGCATCCAGGTAGGATATTAATATAGTATAACGAGAAGCCAGGGTGCACTATGAAGCACTTATTAAACTACACCGATTCTTCTTGCCATGTAACTGCCCCAAACTTCAACATGTATAAATCATACGGACAGACAAAACTGCTCAAAACCTTTTGTCTTCCATGCCTGCCCCAAGTCAGTCCTATTCAGCAAGGAGATTAATTTTATTTATTTTGTTGCTGCATTTCCAGAAAGAGACATATCTAGGGTTTTCTGCTTCAGCCAGTGAGGCGTGATGCATGTGGAACAGTATATGTGCTACTTATACTGACTACAAGTTTAAAGGGTTAATAGCATGGCAAAATATCAAATAGAACAGGGGCCTCTAGACATCACATGCCTTGCCAAACTAATCACTATTTTAAAAGACTTTTCCTTCCTTATTACACAGCCTAATGCTCCATAAAGCTCAGTGGCTCACACACCTAGGTGGCTAGTATATAATCTAATGCACCATTTTTCTTATTGTATAAGAGTTTCACAATGAATCAGAGTAAGGAACAAGATTTGTAGTTCCCTCGGCCCAAATTTGCAAGTGGTAACATTCTCGAGAGAGAAGATATTATCCAGAAGACACATTAAAAGAACATGCCATGGTGGAGGGCTACTTTCAACCAACCGCTCCGCTATCCTCCCCCCCAACCTTCCAACCCCCCTTACAATCCCTCATTCCTACCCCCCTCCCTCGGAATACCTTGTTACCCCAAAAAGCCAACTCTTATCAGTTCTTACCAGTTTTGACACGTTACTCCCCATGCTTAAGCTGTATCCAAGTTTTTCTCTCCCCCTGTTCTATGTAAGACAACTTTGTCACTGTTTTTATGGTTGCAATGTAAACCGGAGTGATAATTAACTCTGTTATTTGAACTTCGGTATAGAAAAGTTATAATTAAATAAATAAATTCAATAACTGGAGACCTTTTATAAAGTTATTAGCATGCAGGCAAGATCTGCCAAGGGTAACTTATAAATCTGTGAAACCGGGTCTTAAAAGTTGGTACTTGGAAGCTAAATATTCCAGATTCCGTTAGCTCTCAGTCATAACAGGCTCTACTTTAAAGCTTACCTACCCTACTTATAAGGCTTCTCTCTGGTAAATAAGGAAGCCAACATGTATGCTCTGAACTGCAGTCAGCCATAACTGAATGTCAGCTGTGCCAAGCCCCAGAGAGCTTTTAGCAGCATGTGCTGACCTTTTTCCAGACCAGATTTTCAGCAAATTTTATAAGTGATTGCAAGGCAGCAAGGGAGAAGAGGAATCTCCTTCTCTATGGGCAAAGATCCATCTGTCGTTTTGAATGCTTATAGCTACATTACATAAAAATGAAATAAAGGACATGTGCAACATCACTGCCTGAACGTCCCCTCGCGATTTATAATGTACATTCCCCATGTGCAGATCCTTGATAAACTGGGCTGCTTAAGCTTTCAATACACATTGCTAGTTACAAAAATGTGGGCACAAACTTGGGAGTTCACACATTCCAGTCTCAGCATAGTTGGCTCAGCTTTCCTCGACAATGACAGAGATGTACTAGTGATAAAGACATGATGAAAATAAGTGTTGTCTTATCTGTACAGCACTCTAGAGATCTTCACATAGAGGTAGATTTTCAAAGGGTTGCGCACGTAAGATATGCGCGCAACCCCCAAAAACCTACCCCTGCCTCCCCCTGCGCGCGCCCCGGTACGCGCGCAAGTCCCGGGGCTTCAAATAAGGGGCGGCCGTGGGCGTGACGGCGGGCTGGGGGCCTGTCCGGGGCCGAGTGCTCAGGCACAACGACCTGTGCCGGGGCAGGGAGCCAGCGGCGTGCGCAAGTTACGCCTGCCAGAGACAGGAGCTCCAGTGTCATGAGGCAGGCGTAACTCCATGAAATAAGGTGTGTGTGTGTGTGTGTGTGGGGGGGGGGGGGGGGGGGGGGATTTAGTTAGGGCTGGGGGGTGGGTTAGATAGGGGAAGGGAGGGAAAGGTGGGGGGGACGACACAAAAAAAAAAAAGATCCCTCAAAGGCTGCTCCGATTTCAGAGCAGCCTCGGAGGGAACGGAGGCAGGCTGCTCGGCGCGCGCAGGTTGCACAATTGTGCACCCCCTGCGCGCGCCGACCCTGGATTTTATAACATATGCGCGACAGCCATGACACTGGAGCTCCACGCGAGCCAAACCCAATAGGGAACACTTAACATACAGTGCTCCCTCTTTATAACAAACTAAACAATTGTTTCTCCACTGAATAGTACCTGTAGCATCAATCTAAATCTTATACAATATATATACTTTATAATATCGTGGATGGCTTCCACCCAATTGGTTATAAGTAGGGAAATTACAGGAAAATCTTCCTTCTAGGCAGCACTCACCTGTTGAGTACAGCTTCCTTATTGGCCAGACGACTCTTAATTTTATTCGTTAAATAATCCAAAAACAGTGTCCAGATGTCCAGGCAAGAAAAGTAACCTTCATGTGTTGGCTGCAATCCACAAACACAACAAAATCATTTGAAGTAACATCACAAAGGACATGTGGATCCATCAATGGTCTAATGGGGGGCATTATGATAGGAAGTGGAGGACTAACTTAAATTACAGGATTGGGAACCAAAAGAACTCCATGGACTCAGGAATGAACCAAATTTGCCAATGTGTGAATATGCCACTGAGGTGCCAAGCGCCTTTTTTACCAAATCATAACTGAGAAAACTCTCGTCGTTCTTTCAGAAACTAGTAGAATGAATACATAGAATAGTAAAAATGTTTTCAGCATAGATTTGGGTATGTTTATATCTTTTAAAAGAACTCAGATTGTACAATAGGATAGGGATTTTAAAAGGGTAAATTTATTAGAGATGTGAATCGGAACCAGAATCGGTTCGGATTTCAGTTCCGATTCACATCTCTAAAATTTATGATAATCAAGCAGAAACCTCAATTTGGACCGCATACACTCCTGCTTATTTAATCCAGTCATTGCAGCAACGGTCCCCAGCCAGAGGCCATACACCAAGGGATCCTTCCAAGACCCTGCAATCATGGACCCTAAATCTGGCCAATCAGATGTTATTGTTGCTCAAACACTGGGACCCACCCATCTCACTCAAGGGGCGGTTAATGCTGCTTTTGAAACATCCCCAGCCTACCTGGGGAGCAGAAGACCTGATCCAGGAATCAAACCCATGTCCTGTGCATTACAATACTAAGCCATTAGGCCAGCCTTGAAGGTTTATTTATATGAGCAAGCAAGTTTTGAATTCATCTCTTTTCTAGTTGTTCCTTCCCAACAGGTCTCACAATCCTCCTCCTCTGTTCTCAGAATCATCAAGCACTACAGTCATTATTTTACATCTCTTCTAGGAGACTGTAGGTCCTCCTGCTGGTTTTCAATATCTTGCTGCTTCTGCACAAGAACATAGCAGCCTAAAATGAGCAGCTAAGTTTTACACAACAGCAGTTCCAGGGAAGAAAATGCCCATACTTAAAGGCCTTAACCCTCCTGGCTACCTACAGCCCATGAATTGTGGCCACAAGTAAATCTGCTTCTTCTCAGCTGAACCCTACTGCAGTATTTTATTTAAAAACTTTAATATATCGTTGTTCTGTATTCAATCTTGACGGTTTAAAATAGAAAAATAAAATCAATATAAATCAGAAATACAATTGAATTTATGAAAAACAAATTAAAATACAATTATTATAACATAAAACAAACAAAACATAATAAATGAAAATATGCATGTCTCAATTCTTCTAGTAAAAAAACATCCTTGCCACAATAAGTTTGGTGATTCCATACCCTTAAAGGCTCTCTTAAATAGTCACTTTTTAATTTTTTTTTTTTAATCATAAAATCTGCTTGCATCCTCAATTCTATTGATAAAGAATTCCATAATTTGAGTCCTGCGCTTGATATGGCGCTCTTCCTAACTTCACTAAATGGGCTGTGCATACAGAAGGTACCACTAACAGACCTTTGGTTAGATGATCTTACGTTTTTTTGGGTGTATAAAGATGGATTGCCGCATTAAGCCATTCTGTTTTTTCACCATGAAAATATTTATGTAAAAGACACGAAACTTTTTAATCAATTCTAAATTTTACCAGTAACCAAAGGGAAATTAAAGTTGGCGTAATACGATCGAACTTTCTACATCCAGTTAACTCCCTAGCTATAGCACTCTGCAAAAGCTGCAGTCTTAATGTATATGCCGGGAGGACAAGTAAAAGGGCATTACAATAATCTAAGATTGAAAATAAAAGTGTTTGGAGGACCATGCGAAAATTGTTATAAGTGAGCAAAGGTTTAAATGTCTTAATGTGAGAAGTTTGTTATATCCATCTCTTATTTTTCTGCTAACATGCTTTCTCAAATTCAAGTCACTATCGATTATTACTCCTAAATCTCGTGCGTGTGACTAATTCAATTTCTGTAGAATCCATTTGAAAAAAAAAGTAGAGATTTACTCTCAATTTTCTGTTTAATAAAATCTTGGTTTTGCTGAGGTTCAAAATGAATTTCATATGAGCTAATAATGTTTTAATTGAGGAAATATAGACTTCAACTAATTTCAGTGTATTATCTATCATATCTTTGATTTTTACCAGAAATTGAATGTCATCTGCAAATAAGTAGTGTGTGATACCTAAACCAGCTAATAATTGACATAACGGTAACATATAAATGTTAAAGAGAGTGGCTGACAGATGATCCTTGTGGCACACAGGAATCTAGACTAGTTTTTTCCAATGAATTGCCAATTCTCACTTGAAACTATCAATTTTGTAAGTATGAATTAAACTATTGCAGAGTGATGCCACTAAGGTCAATTTTGGACAACCAACGAATTAAAATTTGATGGTTTAGTGTGTCAAAGGCAGCTGGGAGATCAAGCAGTACAAGTAAATATAACTGGCCAGCATCAAATCCCCTTAGTACAGTATCTGACAGAGCAAGCGATAATGATTCTGTGTTGAAGTGTTTTCTGAACCCATATTGTGAAGGAAATATATTTTAGTTGATGTGCTCTGCGAGTTGGGCCTGTACAACTTTTTCTAGAATCTTAGATATAAATGGCAAATTAGATGTAGGTCTAAAATTATCTAAACTATCAGGATTAGAAATTTTCTTTTTTAGAAAGGTCTAACAACTGCATATTTTAACGGGAGAGGTATCTTACCTTAGGATATTGAGAGATTTATTATCTTAGCAATAGAAGGATAGATTATATGAACCACTAACTTTAAGGTCGCAGTGGGGATTGAATCTAGTGGATGATAGTTTCAATTTCTAAGGTAGAAACATTTTCAAATATGGACCAGGAAGGTACTTCACTTGGTTTCAAAACAACTGATTGATCAGTGGCTAAAGGAATCTTGTTACGGAGACTTTCAATCTTTTCCTTAAAAAAAACAAAAAAACCACACCAGCTCATTACATTTCATACCTGGTAAAGGCCAAGTCATCACCCAGCTTCTCTCTCGTTAAATTTTGTACCATAGAAAATAATCTGGGATTAAATTTAATGTCTTGGATTTTATAAGCAAAATAATCTCGTTTTGTGGTGTTAATTAATCTGTATTTTGAGAGGAAGGGCATGGTAGACCCCCAAAGTTTTTTTTGAAGTCTTTTTGATTCTCTCTCTCTCCCGGCGTTATACCATGGCTTATTTTTTTCTGTTATTTTTAATACTTTTGATAATTACAGAGCCGAGTTCATCCACGAGGGTCGTAGCAATGTCAAACCATGACTCAATCGCATTATCAATGTTAGCAAAATTAAAATTGTCGAGAATTTCAGGCAAATTAGCCATTAAATCATCAGACGGTCTATGATAAGAAGCAAATCACATTCTTCTCCTTAGTAACAGGAGGGTTAGATTTAAAAGATACTGTTGCTTGGATTAGATTATGATCAGACGAGGGAACAGGAGTACAAGTTACAGAAGTATAATCTGCAATATCATTATTAATAAAAGAAAATTGGTTCTTACCTGAATTTTCATTCCTATAGTACCCACGGATCAGTCCAAACCAAGGGTTATGCCTCCTTTCCAGCAGTTGGAGACAGAGAAAAACTTGAAAGGCATCCTCACTTAACCTGGTATGCCTCCTGCATACCTTCAGTATTTAGATTATCAAAGCAGAAAAGGACTAACAATGAATCAAGCAAGAACATAACTGTAAACATGAACGTATAAAAATGTAAACTGTAGCTTTCATTCTTAGTATGCTGCAATAACATAACTGGAACAGGCATGCACGGACTGCAGAAATTTCCCTGTTACCCACTCCTAGTCTTTGGGCGGGCGTTTGGATTGATCCATGGTACTACAGGAACAAAAAGTATCAGGTAAGAACCAATTTTCTTTCCTGTACATATCTGGATTAGTCTAAACCATGGGATGTACCAAAGCTTCCCTAAACCGGGTGGGACCTTGCGAATCCCATGCACAGCACGCCACTGTCAAAATCTCCGGGCGCTTGAACGTCCAAAACAGTAGTGCCGAAAAATGTATGGAGCGTCTTCCAAGTAGCGGCTCTGCAGATCTGATGCAATACCAACTGGCATTCGGCCCAAGAAGCTGCTTGAGAGCGAATAGAATGAGCCTTCAGACCCTCAAGAACCAGTCGTTCTTTACAAAGGTATGCAGACGAAATGGCTTCTTTCAACAAATCGAGCAATCGTATTAGAAGTCTTTTGACCTCTCCTGGGACCGGGAAAGAATTTGTGACTTCCAAATAATGCAGCAAAGCACGTCTAACATCTAGCCTATGAAGCTCATGAGCGTGTTGTACAGTGTTTGCTAAATCAGGAAACTCTGGAAGCTCAACTGACTGGCTTAAATGAAAGGAAGATACCACTTTGGGCAAGAATGACGGTACCATTCGAAGAGAAACACCCCCCCCCGAGTCAGACATTCTCAAGAAGAGTTCCCTACAGGAAAGCGCTTGCAATTCCAAAATTTCTGTGAGCTAAGCATATGGCCACCAAAAACACTTTCAGGGGGAAGTCCTGCTGCTCTACAGCAGGTCACACAATCCGTGAAGAACCAAATTAAGACTCCATAACGGACATATCGGATGGATGGGGGGGGCTTCAAATGTCTTACTCCTCTGAGGAAACGTACCATATCAGGATGTGATGCCACTGAGCTACCAACCAGATTGCCTAGGGCCGCTACCTGCACCCGAAGGGATTTATTTATTTACAGACATTCAACGCATGATATCACATCGGTTTACATAGAACAAGTAGAGAAAGTTACATTGCAACAGGGTATCGTAACTGGGAGAGCAAAACAGGGGAAGAGAGATTTAACAGGGAGATAAAGCAAATAAAGAAAATTTAACAAGCAAACAAAGCAGATAAAGAATAACTAAATAATTATTAAATAATAATAATAAAGGACAAGCCCTTGGCCAAACCATTTTGCAACAAACTTAACATCTGGATTTCTTGCTCCCAACACCATGTCTAAAACCCTCTCCACACTCTACTATAAGAGAGAGAGGAAGACGCCTTTCTGGTTAGCAGCAATGTAGTGATAACTGCCTCAGAATATCCTCTATTTCTCAATCTCCTCCTTTCAAAAGCCAGGCTGCTAGACAAAAGCGGGCTGCCTGGTTGAAATATATAGGACCTTGACGGAGAAGATGTGGAAGATGTCCGAGTTACAGAGGTCCTTCCATGGCCAGATTGATTAGATCCGCAAACCACGGACGTCGGGGCCACTCTGGAGCTACCAGGTTTACCCTCCCTAGGTGGACCCCTCTATCCTGCGAAGTACCTTGTCCGCTAGAGACCAAGGAGGGAACACATACAGGAGAATTGATGTTGGCCAGGGAAGCACTAGTGAATCGACCCCCTCTGCGCTGTGATCTCTCCTGCAACTGAAGAAGCGAGGAGCCCTGGCATTGTCCCGCATTGCCATCAAGTCCAGATGAGGAGTCCCCCATCTGCGAGAAATGAGATCCACTGCCCAGTCTGAGAACTCCCACTCTCTGGGATCTATGCGCCTGCGACTTAGAAAGTCCGCTTGTATGTTGTCCTTCCTGGCGATGTGAGAGGCCGCTATTATAGCCAGATTTTGCTCTGCCCAATCCATGAGCCATTCTGCCTCGGCTACAGCTTGGCTTCTGGTGCCTCCTTGACGATTGATATAGGCCACCGTCGTCGCATTGTCAGAGAGGATGCGAACCGCCTGATGGCGTAAGTGTGGAAGGAAGTGTTGCAAAGCCAAGCGAACCGCTCTGGTCTCTAGGCAATTGATTGACCATCCGGACTCCTCCAGTGACCAACTGCCCTGCACAGAATGATATTGGCAGACAGCTCTCCAGCTGGAGAGGCTGGCTTCCATAGTCACCACTGTCCATCTCGGAATCTCCAGATCCATTCCTGAAGACAGGTTGTGCGGGTAAAGCCACCACCCAAGATTGGACTTGGCATGATCGGTGAGTGGTAGAAGGAATTGAAAATTCTCTGACTTGGGATCCCACCGGGAAAATAATGCTCGTTGTAACGATCTCATATGAGCGAAAGCCCAAGGAACCTCCAGAGTGGATGCCATCGAACCGAGCACCTGAAGGTAGTCCCAGGCCTTGGGCAAGGGAAGATCCAACAAGTGCTGAACTTGGCCCATCAGTTTGTTTCTCCGGTCAGGCGGAAGAAAAAAAGCTTTCCTGACTGCCGTGTCGAACCTGGCTCCCAGAAATTCCAATGACTGAGAGGGAACTAGGTTGCTCTTGGCCTGATTGATGACTCAACCGAGGGATTCCAGAAGAGTGGTCACCTTGTGGACCGCTTCCACACAGCCATCCCTGGACTTTGCCCTGATAAGCCAATTGTCCAGGAATGGGTGAAAAAGCAGGCCTTGCCTCCGGAGAAGTGCCGTCACAACCACCATGACCTCCTTCGTGAACGTCCGGGGCATGGTCACAAGCCCAAAGGGTAGTGCGTAGAATTGGTAAATCATTCCCAGGATCATAAATCGAAAAAAAAAACTTTTGATGATCTTCGCTTATGGGAATGTGCAAGTAGGCTTCCATCAGATCCAGAGAGGCCAGGAATTCCCCCTTGCGTACCGCCATGATGACGGATCGCAGGGACCCCTCATACGAAAGTGTGGCACCTTGAGAGACTTGTTTACCAGCTTGAGGTCCAAAATTGGCCGGAAGGACCCCGCTTTCTTTGGAAATACAAAGTAAATGGAGTACCTCCCTTTCTCCCAGTGCCCTGGGGAAGACTGGCTTCACCGCTCCCAGAGCCACTAGGCACTCGAGAGTCTGACAAAATCTGCATTTTTGACTTGTGGGCCACAAGGAGATATTAGGTAGAAGTCTCTTAAGAGGACGAGCAAATTCCAAAGCGTAGCCTCGTTTGATTATACTTAGCACCCACCAGCTGCCCAGTTCCGGAGACACAAAAGCCTTCTTGCCGACACAGACGACGACAGAGTACGAGAAGTGCGGATCAGGTCATATAATGCATCCGCCCCATATGCCACTGCAGCTTCCAAATGCTGCGCCTGCACAGACTCTGCCAGAGGGAGATCATCACGAGACGTGAGCAATTGCTGTACCCAGTGCAGGCTCGCACGCAGCATATAACTGCTACACACCAATCCCCAGATACCAGGGCCAACACCTCAAAAATGCGTTTGAGCAGCACTTCCAGCTTGCGGTCCTGCAGGCCCTTGAGAGCAGTCGAGCCTGCTACCGGGATCAAGGTTCTTTTTGGCAATCGCCGAAACCAAAGTGTCCACCTTAGGAGACCGCAATAGATCCAAAAAATCATCCACTAAGGGATAAAGCTTATCCATGGCTCGTCCAACCCACAGACCAGCATCCAGAGCATCCCACTCCCTGGTCATCAGCTGCTGCAGCATGGCATGGACCGGAAAAACCCGGGTCTGCATTCGAAATCCCGGTAGGAATGGGTCCACCGAGTCCTGCGGCGGAGCTCCACCCCGAGCTCTGAAAGAACTGCAGGAATGAGAGGCTCTAATTCCTCTCTCTGAAACAGGTAGACCACCTTAAGGTCATCGCCATCCAGGGGATTCTGTTTCCCCTGATCCTCATCCAATCCCCCCCCCCCCCCGCCGCGGGAGGGGTCAGAGAGGCCCCTGCATCAGCTGCCACATGTCCTGGCACCACCGGGGCGGCAGAGCCATCTAAAGCCACAGCGCCTTTTAACTTGACTACCTGTAAAGATGTGGGTCAGTCCGTGCGCTTGGCTACCTTGGGAGCCAGTCCCTGCACAGGTCTCACAGGCAAAGCAGTAGCTTGCAGAGGCCAAAAATGCTTTGTGCATAAGGAGGACAAAATCTAAAGAAAAAGAATCAGGATCAACATCCTATCCCCCTTGGAAAAAATCCTGGTCCTGATCAAACAATCAACAGGACTGGCAGGGACCGGTGACAGGGCTGGAAGAAACAGCCCCTCCCTCGTAGCATCAGCCTGAGCTGCTGCACATGTGCTTAAGATGGCTGCTGACCCTGCACTGAGGGAAAAGGGATCAGCACTGAAATCTCGCTGAGCAGGGCATTTGGAAGCCCCTCGAGGCTTGGGCAATGCTGCAGACCCTGAAAAGGAGCTGCCTTCCCCATCAGGTAAGCATCGGGAGCAAATCTCAGTTCTAGAAAGCCGCACAATGGATTCACCACATGCTACACACAAAGATGGCTGCGGCATAATGAGGGGAGAAAAACGGCCCAAAAAAGCGCGAAAAAAAGCAGCAAAATTAGTCCAATATGCGGCGATTCCGATGGGTAGGGGGGTCCTGGATCGTAACTAACCAAAAAAGAATTTTTTTTTTTTCAAAGCCAAAGCAGCCCAGGATAAGAGGGTCTGGAGCACCAGTAATCACTTACCCTGCTTCTTATCTGCCTGGAGCCCCGTGGGGTTACCAACCCCAGCTCCTTTAACCTGCCACCAGAGAGGATGACCCCGCAGGATCTAACAACCCCCCTGGAAGGATAGAGAAAACTTCTCAGCAGAAGAACTGTTTTTTTTTTTTTGTTTTTTGTTTTTTTTTAAACTTGCTTGATTCAGAACTTATAGCTAGTTAAATTTTAGTGATAGCCTAACCCCACCTCCATCTGCTGGAGACAGAGAAATACTGAAGGGATGCAGGAGGCACACCAGGTTAAACGAGGGTGCCTTTCAAGTTTTTCTCTGTCTCCGCCTGCTGGAAGGGAGGCATAACCCATGCTTTGGACTGATCCAGGTACGTACAGGGAAATAACAGGTCGAGGGTTATGTCCAGCCTTGTGAGTAGAATTTGTTACAATCTGTTCCCAGCCTAACGCAGACAAAATGTCAAGAAATGATTCACATGCAAAGGAACATGGTTGGGTATCTACATGCAGATTGAAATCACCTAAAATTATCGACGGGGAGTCTATCTAAATTATTTGCTAGTAATTCAATAAGAAGAAAGCTATTATGATCTAAAAGACCCGGGAGCAGTAAACTAGGCATACCTGAAGTGCTTTTGATTTGAAAAAGGCTACTTCAAATGGTGAGGGCAATAGAAATTGAGATATGATTTAGGCTTAAATCTTTGGCTATTAACATCAAACCACCACCCTTGTGATTTGTTCTTGTTATTGAAAAAGTCTCAAAGTGAATTACCAATTTGACTTGCTAACACTTGAGTTATAAGTTTTTAACCATGTTTCTGTAATACACATTAAGGTAGGATGAAAATCATCTAACATATCATTAATCACTGGAATTTTTTTGACAATCAACTGCGCATTAATTAGAAGAATGGACAAGACAAGACAGGTAGGCACAAAACTTTGTCAAATCCCTATTAATTTAGAAAGATCTCTGCCTTTTTTGTTTTAAGCTAATAAAGTCCCATGTCTTCTTTTGTTTAATATAGTGCTAATAGGGTTAACATAAAAGATGAGCCATAATAACACTTACATGTAACATCCAAAATTCAAGGGAGGGAGGTGGGAACCTTAAAATGCTTTCATCTAAAGGTGCGACACTAAGGGGCACACAAAGGAGCCTGCTCCTTGTGTACGCTCCTTTGGCGCACGGTGCGCCTCCAGCATCATGCCCGTGCTTCTATCCCCCTCGCTCCCCAAGATGATGTCAGCGGGGTGGGGGGGGGAGGAGCCTAGTGCAGCAGGTGTTCCGAGGTCGTGGAGGAGCTGCAGGGAACGCTGTCAAACCTCAGCTGGTAACAGGAGGCGGCAAGATGATTCAAGCCTCTGGCATCACGCTCCTATCCCCCTTGCACCCCAAGATGTCAGCCTGGGGGTGGAGACAATGCCCGAGGGGGAGCCTAGCGTGGCAGATGCCCCGAGGTTGTGGAGGAGCAGTAGAGAACGCTGTAAAGCCTCAGTTGGTAACAGGAGGCAGTGGCATTTCACAGAAAAATACTGTTGGAAATGTTATGATTTCAAGATAAAAAGGCAGAAGAACTTTCTTAAAATGGGTAAAGATGTCTGTTTACCTGGTGAAAAGTGTATTTGAAAAGCAGTGCCAGAAATTCAACCACTGGGAACTGGGAGTTGCACTCAATCCTCCTCAGGTGTACACTCACAAAGAGGCGCAGGAAGTCTGTAAACTTTTCCACGTAACTAAAATAAATCAAAGAGGGAAAAGAAATAAATGATCATAGAAGAAACAAGGATGCAAAAAAAATAAATGATATGAAATATAAAGTTTACAATCCCTTTGCATTAAAAATAAAAAGAAAGAAAATGCAACAGGCAGGTTACAGTTAAAATATAAAGCCCTGCAACAATTACCTACATGTTGGGCAACCCTTCATTCCATTAACACCTGAAATATAGCAGAAAAGACAACCTAGTCAAAAGGGACTTAACGTTCAGATAACAAAATCCTATCACCTTCAGGTGGCATACGCAAGCAAACAAAAGAATTCCATGCTAAATGGCGGTCCAGGTCGGGCTCAACACCATGGCTGTGACTGAACACAGCTGGCACCCTGAGCAGCGAGAGTCACAGGACAGGGAAGCTAAGAGGCAATAGCACTACTTACTATCTATAAAACACCTATTGATACCGGTATATTTTTGCTTAAAAAACAAAAAACCCCCACACAAACATCCCCATCAAAACCCCATAATGCTCCCCTATAAAGTGATAACTCTAGAGGGTCACAGTGAATCCCTAATTTAAAAAAAACAAAACAAAAAACACAGATGACACCCACTTGCATCCTAGCTTATGTACCAACATAGAACGTAGCTTCTTCTTAGAGCTGGAACTGATCGTGATGAAATGTCAAAACATCTCACTATCTGAAGGATTACCCATGAGAAGAAGATAATGGGAAAGGTGATATGTTCAGGCCACATCCTCCACAGAGCAATGAGAGCTCAGTTTATCTAGTACTCAGATATGGTGACGACAACCTTACAGAAAAACTACTGGCCCTTTTTTTGCTCCCTAACTCTCCCTCCAGGGTGCCAATCTAAATGTTCTGTTTGATCTGTTTATCCCTGGTAATCTAACTTCAAACTCTGGTTTTGTCTTTTTGGTACAGTTTTTCCAATATATTAAGGACAAATATTTCTAAAAAGAAAGCGCCGTCTGGCTCTGTTTTAGAGAGAACAAGTCTGGACCTTAACAATCTTGGGTCACACACACTTGCATTTAGCTTTGGAGAATTTTGATGTGTGTGGGCTCATGCACTAGCAGTAATGTGTATGGCAGCAGAGTATAAATTGTATGAATCATTATACCCTGCAATTAAAGGAGATAAGAATGGTGGTTGGGCTTCTTTTCCCTCTCTCAGAAAATGTATAGGGAAATTTAAAAGTAGACCTCTGGGCCATTCATTGTAATGTCTATATGATGTGATGTGGAACTTACATGATATGTTAAAAGGTCATAGTATTGTTTAATTTGATACATTTTGTCCATGTAGTAAACTTTTTTTCCCCCCAAAGAGATTAAAAATAAATATCTATCTATAACTCAAATAAATGAAAAGAAAATGAATTCACTGATCTCCTGGTACCAAGTCTACCGATAACTGAAGTATCTAGTAATACGGTCTTACAGCCAGATGCCCTTAAGTACAGACGTCACTGTAGTTCACAACCATATCGCGTGGAGGTTCTTCTTTTGCACACTCAATTCAACCTCTGCTTAAAAAAACAGGAGCCACAAAAACAAACAGAGGAAATAAAAACCCTTCAGCTAGTTTTTGTATCTACAAGGAATATCCCATTTCAGCCAAAGGCAGCAGCTAGACCAGGCTGCGTGGTCCACTATACATTACAACTCTGTAGCTTGATGAGCGAGATCTCATAGGCTGTCATACTTGCCATTGAACACAGGACTACATGGACTGCTCTTTTTGGAGCAGCCTGGGAAGTTTTACCCAGAATATTTGACTTTGGGCTCCAGGAGTTTCCTTCACCACCTCAGGAAAATAAAATGTTCTTAAGCTCCAAAGCTGAGGAACAGTGACACTGCCACATTAGTCCAGTTATTGTGTAAAAGAATTCTCAACTTTTCTCAACAAAAGGCCTGCAGGATACGATGAGTATCCTGACACTGAATTCAAGATTAAAATGCACATCTGACTGCCCAAATCTTCCAAGGCAGATACTATACAGGCAAGGACTATTTCTGAGAAACGCAGCAGCCAGGCTCTGCCCCAGGGAATTCAAAAGTCCAGAGAGTGTGAGATAATTAACCAAGGGAATTATTTCATAGCGGAGATGACTTCTGAAGTTCACGGATGTGATCTCATCGTTTCTATTACATCTGTCCCTGGTGTCCAGGCAGAGCAGGATTAGGGCTGGGCAGCAGCAGTAGAGGAACATGACATACATCAAGAGCATCTTCTGCTTCCACAGGGACGGTTTTCCCACTAAAACTGGTCACTATTGTGTGACCTCAGGATGCACGCAACATCTACAGGATTTATTAAACAATAAGACACAAGAAGGAATATTTAGGTGAATATGGTCAGGCCTCAGCTGTTTTTCAACCATCCAAGAAATAACATTCGACTTGGAGCATACACTCTGAAGTATCTTGTTTCAACCATAAAAATGTTTAAGTCGTTCATTTTAAGTATTTGATTCTAACCCCCACTATTATCTCTGATATTCCAGGAATGTTTCCTATTATATTATAATTTACATTAAAAGTACGTCTTGTGCAATAGAACAGTTCCGAAATAACTATGAAATTACAGGTATTCCGTACCAAGAGCAACGTCAGCAGGACCATTAACAAGAAAAGCTAAACTGGCCTGGGAGGCCAAATCCTTGGTGGAAGCAGCAGAAATCTGTCAAGAAAATATTTCACAAATAGCGGAGGTGGAACCAAATCAGGCCAGGAAGAGAAGTACACTCACGTTCTCCTAGTAATTTCTTAGTGTTGTTGAGAAATAAGTTAAGACCTGGTGGTATACTCAAACCACATCAAGAAAAATGTCAAGAATAAGAACAGAGCACACTGAGCAGCAGAGTCCATCAACTCACATGAAGGGTGAAGTATTCTTCGGGATCAACCAACAAGGGACTGCAAACATAACAACTTGGTAAATGAACAGAAAATAATTGTATACTAAGAAAGTACCAGAGCTCCAGGTTACAACTGTCAGCTGCTTTGGTTTTTTTTTTTTTTTTTTTTTTAACCTAGAAGTTGGGTAAACCTCTCTGCTTTTCCAACTGATGGACTAACAGAATTAGCAAGAGTAAACGCTCAGTGCGATTCTACATACAACAGCTTTAAACATCTCACGTTTGCCTTGCAGCAGCCTTTTCCAGTACTGAGACCCCCACACTTAGCTTTGCCAATCCACTTCAATCCTGCCCTGTAGCACCCTTTCCTTTTCTACTACAAATACCCCAATGCCTCACTTTATTCGTGTCTAGTAACATTCTTTTCTACCACAGTTTAAGTGATTTTCCAGAACCAACACTCAGTGATGGGCTGACAGATGCACAACGTGCACACATTTTCCTGATGTTCTGGGCAGACATCAAACTAGGTATACTGAATGCCTAAATCAGATCTGAATCCAAGTCTCTAAAAAAAATAAAAATAGTTAGTATTTTAATTCACTATGCTAGTTATCCCACCATCAAAAAACCACAATGCAATCCGCATCCCAATTACTATATACAGTATCTTGAGCAAAATGGACTCCGCTCTAACCCTTCACAAGTCTACTATCCTTTTTCTCTCTCTTTATTGCTTGAGACAGGAGAAAAAGATAAGACACGGATTGGAAAAAGAATTCAGGATTCCTTTACCTCATGGTGTCTCTTCTGCTGCTCACTGCCACAGCCAAATGAGGTGCCTTATCCAGCTCCTTCACCACCTCATACCTGCAGTCAAATAGCAAGGGGATGGGGAGACGAAAGGAAGGGTGTCGAGAGTAGAAAGATGGAGACAAGAGCAAGACCTAGAACACCAAACACTACTTAAAGCATAAACCCCTTAAACGACGCACTCTTACCTGGGCACACTTACCTTCTGGTCCCTTCATCTCTTAGCAGTTCAGCTCTCTGAAATTTAAAAGGATTATGGACATACCAAATAACGTAAGCTAATGGAGATCGGAAACAATTTTAGCGACTATACACCTTATTATGCTATCATTCTGCTTTGGATTATAGTCTTACCTTTCATCCAGCTCCTCTAGCCGACTCTTCACTGTATGGGCATTTGTCTCCTTAGTGATTTTCTGCAGCAAATAGAAAGTTTGCTGGAACATTCTCAGCAAATACTCCTCAAACTCCATGGGTACACAGTTCTTGGACATGAGTTCATTGATGCAGGACATGGCCAGAACCCCAAGCCGGCCTCGTTCCTGCTGCCATATGCAGTTCTGGCTGCTACCATTGACTGACGATGCCATTTTCCTGACCCGAGTATCACAACCAAAACGAGCAAAATGGAATATGGTAGTAAGAAGGGATGGCGTGATGCTGGTGGACAGAGGGATCCAGCTGAAGAGGTGGGCCAAGCACTCCAATGCCAGTGAACCAACGTACTCTCCCTCCGCATCCAGAATGGGGATTGGCTGGTTCAACAGTTTGAGTGCACTGGGAGTCTGCAACAGGTTACTTAAAATGTCACCTAGGAAAGAAAGGCAGTGTTTGAGATGCAGTGCCACATACCATTTCTGTTTCCCTACAAAAGATGATTTGCTATGTCTCCAAAAAATTCAGAAACAGACTTAGAATAAACACAAATTTATCACCTAACTTTGCAAGGATCAAACAAATGTGCATCCCTTCAGGCTAAGGGGAAACAATTGTGTTACGTTCAGAGTACAGGGTTATTCTGAGCAAAAACTTTTAAACAATCTGCAAATGGAAACAAAATCATAGTCACTACATTAAATAAACTGCAGGAGAGAGAGATCAATGTAAGTAGATTCTAGGGAAAGGTGCTATCCAAGAGCTTGTGATAACTGCCTTTCTTGAGGCCAGGAAGGAATCTAATTTTTTACTCTGCAATTGAATTGAATGCAGAAAGGGTTTCTTCACTTTTCTCTGTAGAAAATGCTAAGCTTAATCTCTAGGGAAACACCAGATTTTTTTGGTACTAGAAAACAGGCATAAATCTCTGGAAACATCATTGCTTCATGTACAAGAAGCAAGATATTGCTACCCTGCAGATGTTAAACTCGCTAGAGACTTTTGTGAGTTCCTAAATTCCACTTTGGAATTTAGGAACTCACAAAAGGGTACATGAGGAAGACTTGAAAATGTTATAACTATTTTCTGATATCTAGGTCCCACTTGGCTAAAATCTATAGAGTCCTTCTCTGGCATTTGAGTGTTTCTTTGATTTGTCCTGCCCTGAAAATCCTCCCCATTTTCAGGAGCTGCCACCTTGATAAAGCCCATTAAAACGGGATGATGGGTTCTACTGAAATGAAAATTATCTTTTTCTGAAATCCCATCCCTGGAATTAGAAGTTACACTGAGGTTGGCATTATATCGAAGGAGAAAAGTTTTCCCCCCTCCATCTGCTCTCTTTTTGACAATGTTTTCCAGTTCAGATCAATCCAAACTCCTGGATTCAGCCTTCCTGCCACCATATGGAGATAGAGAAGAAAAGCTTCACTGACACTGCTACTTAACCTACTGTGCCACTTGCAGTCCCCTCAGTATTTCTCTGACTCCAGCAGATGGTAGAGGTATAGAATCTGAAGTCTGGAGTGGAAACACACAAAAGACCAACAGGAGCTACCTCCTAGGAGTTTAGGTCCCTGGTGGGGGCCCATCCTCCCGGATTGAGATGGATGGGTTGGTGACCCTTGGTGTGTCTCGTCCCTGGACATGGAGGGGATTTTGATTAGCTGGTGGTCCAGTGCCCTTGATTCCCCGGAGAACCCTCGGAAATCAGTTGCTGCTTTACAGCATTCAGGAAAGACAGCAGGAGAGAAGTGCTCTCATACCCAGGGTCAGTGGCAAAGTGGCTCGTGGCCTCCTAAATAGCCAAGATGACTAGCAAGGAGGCATCGGCTAGCATCTGTAGGGTGCTGGGCGACACAGCGGCCCCATTGGAGCCTAAGATCTCCAAAGACTAGACTGGTCTGCCGGATAGGTCTCTGGGGGGCAGAATTCAAGTTGGACCTGGGTTTGGAGGAGGTGCCAGTGACCGAAGGGGACAACGCTAAGGTGGACCGTCTATTTCTCAGGGAAGAGACGTGGTTCTGAATTTCACATGCTTGAAGAGTTAGGAACAAAACTTCCTTAGGAAGAGTCAGATCTGGACAGAATGGACCAGTCATGGATGGCTTGAGAGTTCCAGTTAAGGCTTTTCCCTTCCACCAGTAAGAAACTGGATTTTTTAGGTTTCTGCCTTGGGTATACAACTGCCGTATTTATTTCTTTTATTTAAAAGAATTTATTACCCATGCCCTCCAACATTCGGGGTGCTTTACAAGTAATACAATCGCAATCAAGTGTGTAAAAATACAATATAAATAAAAACATGAGTACTAGAATATAACACACAGTAAAATACTGGGTTAGATGAAAAAGACAATAGAAATGAAAATGGGAAAGGAAATAAGAATAAAATTAGTACAATATAAATAAGAAATAAAAGTCTGGGAGGGAATAGCTGAGGAGATGAGGGATAAAAAGAAGATGGACTAGAGTGATTATGCTTCACATAGGCCTTTTAAAGCTTGCTTGAATAAATATTGCTTTAGGGATTTCTTGCAGTTTTGCTACAGTTTTAGGCCGAGAGCTCGTTTGCACTGGGTTCAGCAGTTGCAGGCGAAGGAAATGTCTTCATTATCCTCCACAAAGCAGGTGGAGCACTTGGAAGCAGCAGTAGCCTATATGGTAGATGCTTGGTGTGGCTTGATTAAGATGATGCAGCAATTATGTTGTCAGCGGTCTCAGCCAAGCAGTGGTTATAGTTAAGAAACAAGCCTGCGGATGTATGCTCAAAGTCTTAGTTAGGGTTCAAAGGCAAGCTTATTCAGGGAGGATTTAGAGCAATTGGTGAAGCATCTGGAATAGTCCAGAGGGGATAGGTTGCAGGAGGACAAGCCAAAGATGGGAAGAAATCCTTTGTGGCCCTTTTGCATTTTAGAAACTATAGGAGATATCTGCAGAACAGAAGCCCTTCAGCAGTACAGAGGCAAAGCTCGGGCAGCACTCAGTCCTTATTGAGGTGGGTGGAATGCTCAGAGATACCCTTGACCACTCTTTTCTTCTGACTGTCAGGGGGTGTGATTAGCCCACTTTACAAGGAGTGGACCAGAATCACAACAGACCAGTGGGTCATAGAAGTGATAAAAAATGGCTAAGAGTTAAAATTTGCTCATCTGTTGCAGGAAGCCTACATCCTCTCCATTAGCTCTCCCTATGCCAAGCAGGTGGCAGTTCATGACATGGTGAACCTCTTGCAGCAGCTAAGAGCAGTCCCTCAAAAGGAATAGGGGGAAACTGTCATTCTATTGATTTCATGGGACCATTTGTGGGGTCTGAAGGCACAACTCAGTCTGTCCGCCACATTCTCTGTACCTGCAGATACGTTGCCTTGAGCACCATCGTGTGGGACAGGGTCCATGACCAAATCTGGACCACCTTGACACAGAAGGTACAATCCCATATCTCCCTGCTTGTTGACATACCACATTGCTGCCTGGTTGTCTGTTTGGATCAGGACAAATTTGTTGGACAGCCGATCTCTGAAAGCCCATAGTGTGTATCTGATCGCCTTGAGCTCCAGGAAGTTTATCTGGCAACAGCTTTCGTGGGTGGACCAGAGGCCCTGGGGTACAGACCCCTCTACTACATGAGCTGCCCAGCCAGGGTGGATGCATTCGTAGTTAGGACAATTTGCGTAGGACAACTCCGGAAAGAAATCCCCATTCCAGATTGGAGAGTACCCACCACCAGGCCAGAGTCCCAGAGAGACGGGGTGACTAACGCAAGCCTGGAGGCTCTGTGTGGCCTGGCACCATTGCGACCTCAGGGTCCACTGGGCTCTGTGCATGTGTAAACATGCCAAGAGTGACATGGAGGGTTGCAACCATTTGATCCAACAACCTGAACAGGTGTTGTGCTGACACCTGCTGGCTCCTCTGGATCTCTGCTTCAATGGACGCCAGGGTGGCGGCCCGTGAACAAGGTAGGAAGGCTCTTGCCCGAGTCATGTCTAGCAGGGCTCCTATAAAGTTCAATTGAGGTGAAAGACTGCGATGACTTTGCATAGTTGATGACAAACCCTAGTGACTCCAACAACTGGATAATTAAGCTCATGGACTGAATAGCCCACGCCTGAGACATGCTCCTGACTAGCCAATCATCCAGAGGGAGGGAAGACATGCAGTCCTAGCCTGCGGAGGTGTGCCGCCTCCACGGCTAGGCATTTTGTGAAGACACGTGGTGCTGAAGCTAGCTCAAATGGCAACACAGGCAATCTTACCTGCTCATTCTTTTGGATCTTTCCGCTGCATTTGATACGGTAAAACACTCTACTCTAATAGACCAACTAGCCAACATAGGGATCAAAGGCATAGCCCTTAGATGGTTCCATTCCTTCTTAAGCAACAGATACTACAAAGTAAGGATAAACAACAAAGAATCGCACCCAATCCTGACAGAGCAAGGAGTCCCACAAGGATCATCACTTTCACCCACCCTCTTCAATATCTACCTCCTCCCTCTCTGCCATCTACTCTCAAACCTTAAGCTTACCCATTACCTCTATGCAGACGACATACAAATCCTCCTTCCGATCACAGAATCCCTTCAAAAAACCATCACGTACTGGAACGAATGCCTACAGCCCATCAAAAACCTACTCTCAAGCCTTAACTTAGTATTAAATGCTAATAAAACCGAAATGCTCATTGTCTCCCAGGATCCATGCACAATCTCTTCCAGCCTTTCTCTACCTAACACAAACAACTCGTTCTCATCTGACGTCAGAGACCTTGGAGCATGGCTAGATAATCATCTAAACCTAAAAAAGTTCGTAAACAATACTACAAAGGACTGCTTTTACAAACTGCAAGTCCTTAAAAAACTTAAACCCCTCCTTCACTTCTCCGACTTCAGGCTAGTACTGCAATCCATCATTCTTTCCAAGCTCGACTACTGCAACTCCCTGCTACTAGGTATTCCCGCCAACACTATCAAGCCATTACAGATGGTTCAGAATTCAGCGGCTAGAATTCTAACTAGCACTAACAAAAAAGACCATATCACCCCAATCCTTCGGAGCTTACATTGGCTCCCCATTAAACAAAGGATACTCTATAAGGTACTCACTATCATCCACAAAGCGACAAACAATCTAGCCCCCATCACATTAAGCTCTCAACTCCAACCGCACACTTCCTCCAGACCAATCAGAAGCGCATACAGAGGAACACTGCATGCTCCGCAAATAAAATCATCATTGAGCAAACGTGCGCTATCTTCAGCAGGCCCACACCAGTGGAACACGCTTCCCCCAGATCTTAGACTAGAACCCAGTTATCAAGAATTCAAAAAAAAGACTGAAAACTTTTCTCTTCCAACAAGCTTTCCCAGACGCTTAATCTTACTATGACTGACAGACTTCCATCCCTTAACTATGGACACTGTATAAAGTACTACTTTTAAGAATCTGCAACTGGACAATTATCTGTGAGCTCAAAAATTCACTTTATTTCATATATATATTAGGCATTGCTTATATTTATTGCTACGTTAAATAGTTATACTTCTTATATAAAATATTATATTTCTTTATTTATTACCAGTTAAAATATTATCACTTTATTTAGCACTATGTTAAATTGTCAACCAGTTATACTGTTCCATATGTTATACGGTTCCATGTAAAGCTCCGCTATCTGTTGAGCAGTTCTTCGTTTTATGTAAACCGGAGTGATTTGTAGTCCCTACTAGAACTTCGGTATATAAAAATTAAAAATAAATAAATAAATAAAACACACTGTACTGGATGTGCTGTTTCTCCACCACGAATTGGAGGTACTTTCGGTGACCTGGGAAGATCTCAATATGGGTGTATACATCCTTTAGATTGAGGGAGCACAGCCAGTCCCCACTTTGCAGAAGGGGGATCAAGGTGCCCAGGGAAACCATCTTGAACTTTTATTTATTTTTAGAAACTTGTTCAAGGCCCTTAGGTCTAGGATGGGACGGAGTTCTCCTGTTCTTTGCAATCAGGAAATACCTGGAGTAGAATCCCCGTCCTCACTGCCTTGGCGGAACAGGCTCAACTGCCCTGGCTGATAGGAGGGTGGAGAGCTCCACAAGCAGTACTTTCTGATGCACTACCGGCCGCCAAAATGGGCACAGAGGACAATGTGGCGGGACACCAAATAAATTTAATTTGTACCCCTTACGGATGATGGACAGAATCCATTGATCCGAGGTTATACTGGGCACTGATGCAGTTCTTGTCTGTTTTGGAATCGCTGCCAGTCCCCGGATCCCTGATGTGGATCAGCGACTGGCACCAGGACCGGTGGAGACTGTTGCAGGATAGGTGCTCCTCACCACAGGGTAGCTTCGGGGGGCATCATGGCATGAGCCAGTGGATTCCCTTGCCCGGCACTGTGCAAAGGCAACCGGTGCCGATGCTTCCTCGGCTTCCCTCAGTGCCAAGGTCGCAGATGAGGAACCAAACTTTCTTGACCTGGAGGAGACCAAGCATGGCCAGTCTCTGGCGCACTTATCCACCGGTGGCATGAGCAGAACGAACGGTCCCACCAATATTGATGGCGTGGTGTCCATCTGTGAAGCTCCAAGGTCCATCAGTATCTATGCCACCAATGCCAAAGTCGATAGCTCAGATGTGCCCGACCCAAAGAGTTTCTCCATCTTGTCGAGTGGGGCACAACGGCCCTTCTGGGTCATTTGGGCACACCTGCGACAACCCCAGATGTCATGTGATGCCCCCAGGCAGAGGACATATATCGTGGTGGTCTGTGACAGGCATGGCCCTCAGACACTGGGGGCATCGATGAAACATAGAAACATAGAAATGACGGCAGAAGACGACCAAACGGCCCATCCAGTTTCACACTTTTTTTCTTACTTATCTGTTTCTCTTGGCTCTTAGTAACCTTTTGGTTCTATTACCCTTCCACCCCCACCATTAATGTAGAGAGCAGTGTTGGAGCTGCATCTAAATGAAATATCTAGCTTAGACAGGGGTAGTAACTGCCGCAATAAGCAAACTACACCCATGCTTGTTTACCCCGACTATGTAATTCAATCTTTGTTGGTTGTCTGTATATAGATCCACTTTTCTTCATTCCCCCTGCCGTTGAAGCTGGGGAAACTGGAAGTAGCTATGATGAAGTGAAAAAAGAGGGATGCAAAATGGCAACGATGGTAGCAGGCAACAAGGCACTGCTGCCATGGGGAAGGTTGAAATGAAAGAAAATGTATTCTAAAACTTCAAGACACCTATCTAAAACAATTGAAGAGCTCCACTCAACGCAATGAAAAAACTGTGGAAAAAAAACCAGACTGAACATAAGAACATAAATTGCCATGCTGGGTCAGACCAAGGGTCCATCAAGCCCAGCATCCTGTTTCCAACAGAGGCCAAACCAAGCCACAAGAACCTGGCAATTACCCAAACACTAAGAAGATCCCATGCTACTGATGCAATTAATAGCAGTGGCTATTCCCTAAGTAAATTTGATTAATAGCCGTTAATGGACTTCTCCTCCAAGAACGTATCCAAACCTTTTTTGAACCCAGCTACATTAACCTCACTAACCACATCCTCTGGCAACAAATTCCAGAGCTTTATTGTGCGTTGAGTGAAAAAGAATTTTCTTCGATTAGTCTTAAATGTGCTACTTGCTAACTTCATGGAATGCTCCCTAGTCCTTCTATTATTTGGAAGTATAAATAACCAATTCACATCTACTCATTCAAGACCTCTCATGATCTTAAAGACCTCCATCATATCCCCCCCTCAGCCGTCTCTTCTCCAAGCTGAACAACCCTAACCTCTTTAGCCTTTCCTCAAAGGGGAACTGTTCCATCCCCTTTATCATTTTGGTTGCCCTTCTCTGTACCTTCTCCATCACAACTATATCTTTTTTGAGATGCGGCGACCAGAATTGTACACAGTATTCCAGGTGTGGTCTCACCATGGAGCGAAATAGAGGCATTATGACATTTTCCGTTTTATTAACCATTCCCTTCCTAATAATTCCTAACATTGTTTGCTTTTTTGACTGCTGCAGCACACTGAGCCGACGATTTTAAAGTATTATCCACTATGATGCCTAGATCTTTTTCCTGGGTGGTAGCTCCCAATATGGAACATAACATCGTGTAACTACAGCAAGGGTTATTTTTCCCTATATGCAACACCTTGCACTTGTCCACATTAAATATCATCTGCCATTTGGATGCCCAATCTTCCGGTCTTGCAAGGTCCTCCTGTAATGTATCACAATCCGCTTGTGATTTAACTAGTCTAAATAATTTTGTATCATCCGCAAATTTGATAACCTCACTCGTCGTATTCCTTTCCAGATCATCTAACGAGATAAATGAAGCTTGACCTACATGCCGCAAATGTGCAGTAGAGAGCAGCTCTACCGCGCATTTGTGGGCGAGCACGTCGGTCAAGCGGAGCGTCAGCTGTTAAAAAACATGGCGACGGCGAGGAGCTCTATCAGCGGTGAGGAGCAGCGGTGGCGACAGCGAGGAGCGGCGGCGAACTCGGTGGTGAGGGAGGGAGGGGCGGCAAGGAGCAGCGAACTCGGTGGTGAGGGAGAGTGAGGGGCGGAGGCGGGGAGGAGCTGTGAACTCTGGTGAGAGTTAGGGGGTGATAGTTAGGGAGGGTGAGGGGAAGGTGAGGAGAGAGGGGGAGGTGGGAGGGGTTGTGCTTGAAAATGGACTGAAAAAAAAAAGTAATGTAGCCCGTTTTAACGGGCTTAACGGCTTGTTTATATATATATTGAAAAGCACTGGTCCAAGTACAGATCCCTGAGGCACTCCATTGTTTATCCTTTTCCACTGAGAAAATTTTAACCAGTTTGTACTCCACGAAAGGACATCGCCTCCTATCCCATGACTTTTTAGTTTTCTTAGAAGCCTCTCATGACGGACTTTGTCAAATGCCTTCTGAAAATCCAAATACACTACATCTACCGGTTCACCTTTATCCACATGTTTATTAACCCCTTCAAAAAAATGAAGCAGATTTGTTAGGCAAGGCTTCCCTTGGGTAAATCCATGTTGACTGTGTCCCATTAAATCATGTCTTTCTATAAGCTCTACGATTTTGATCTTGAGAACAGTTTCCACTATTTTTCCCAGCACTGACGTCAGGCTCACTGGTCTATAGTTACCCGGATCACCCCTGGAGCCTTGATTTTTTTTCCTGAAGTGCAGCCCTGGCTCCATGAGCCATGAGCATTAGACATACAGTTCTTCAGCACACAAAAAACAACTGTTAGGAAGTACTGTACTGTGTGCAGTGAGAAGGAACAGATGGGAAAGCACTGAGAGATGTGAAACAGTACGGGTTGAGATTACACAAAATATGGGGGGGGGGGGGGGGGGTAGAGTCAATGCTCATCTTGTGCTTCCTTTCACAAATTGTGGGTAATCAGATGCTGCAATAGCATTTTTATTTACAGGAAGAATTGTGCTCAAGAAACAAGCAGTAGAGAAAACCAGTTTTAGAACTATTTAAAAACAAACAAAAAAACAGAAAGCCATTATGTTGTAAGCTTACTACAGGTAACAGTCAAAAGGTAAGGGACCAAATCTTAATGTCCACCAATTAATGCTGTTCAAAGAATGGTCAATTTATTGTAATTTTATAACGAGTCAATACAATTAGCAACACTGATTGCATTTCGAAGAACTGCATCAAGAGGGACCAAACCAGATATCTGAAACATACATACATGGTATAACGACAAAAGATTTCCAGAACTTCAAGATTTGCAAATATAAAGAACAGCATAAGCTTTTTACAAACTAAGGAGGCAGCATGTCTTCTTTAAGATATGCAGCTAAAGCTATGCCCCACCTCCGACAGCAAATCCTGTTGATATTTCAGGAACGGAAATTGCGGTGTTCTGAACATAGCAATACTACTTCCACTTTTTCACTTCTTGTAAAGGGGATTTTAATCTAAAGCATTTAAATGAAACTCCTAAACATAGCTACCTTTAACAAGGTCGCTCTTGCTCTCCAGGTTTCTACTTCTAGAATAGCAGTCCGGCTCCTACGCAACAGCATATGCCACTATCACAATAGAACTCTAGTGGTCTTGGATTAAAAAACGAAGGGAGAGGTGAATAGAGCGGCACTTGCTGCTGGAACCAGATCTGTCAGATAATTTTGAAATGAAAAAAAAAAGGGAAGAATATACATGTCCCCAAATATCATGGCATAGAGTTTGCATATGTTTCAGAACAGTGGTCCCCAACCCTGTCCTAGGGACCCACCAGTTTTCAGGATAACCACAATGAATATGCATGAGAGAAAATTTGCATGCACTGCCCCCATAACATGCAAATTTTCTCTCATGCATATTCATTGTGGACATCCTGAAAACCAGACTGGCTGGTGGGCCCCAGGACAGGGTTGGAGACCACTGCCTCAGAGTATACACATACAAATTACAAATCTGTAGTTAACAGATGCTGCATTTATAACATGGTAGCTGACGGAAGACAAAGATCAATCTGCCCATTTAATCCTATCCCCACAGCTAAGGATAAACTTGGCAGCTATAAAACATAATTGCTTGTAAGATATCACTCCTTAAGAACATTATATGATGCCATACTGGGTCAGACCAAGGGTCCATCAAGCCCAGCATCCTGTTTCCAACAGTGGCCAATCCAGGCCATAAGAACTTGGCAAGTTCCCAAAAACTAAGTCTATTCCATGTTACTGCTGCCAGTAATAGCAGTGGCTATTTCAAGACAACTTAATTAATAGCAGGTAATGGACTTCTCCCTCCAAGAACTTATCCAATCCTTTTTTAAACTCAGCTACACTAACTGAACTAACCACATCCCCTGGCAACAAATTCCAAAGTTTAATTGTGCATTGAGTAAAAAAGAACTTTCTCCGATTGGTTTTAAATGTGCCACATGCTAACTTCATGGAGTGCCCCCTAGTCTTTCTATTATCCGAAAGAGTAAATAACCAATTCACATTTACCCGCTCTAGACATCATGATTTTAAACACCTCTATCAAATCCCCCCTCAGCAGTCTCTTCTCATGTATAATCTTATAAGATATCTATGACATTCTGCACCTTACACTTTACCTCAGGGTGATCTTAATAAAAAATCTGCTCCATGTACTTCACAACATTTAAAAAGTACCATACTCTGTAGATCTCAATATAATGCAGTTGATAGTCTCACTTATGTGGACCACATTTTTGGACCCTATGTAATATAACATTTATAAATTTTGCTGTAAAAGATGAGAACGATGAGATAATTTCATACTGTACAATTTTTTAGATAATGGAAATAAAGATTTCATGGAATTAAAGATTTTATTGCTAGGAACAAAAATGCTAAGAACAAACCACCTGCACTCTGATTTTTCTACACTAGAAGCAGAGTTGCTGCATTGAGAAAAAACCTTTGCACTGAAGATGGCTCCACGCGTTTGCTTGCACATGGTGACAATTTGTCCGACCTGAAAAGGGAGTCTGCAAAAGGGACTCGCCTTGCACTGATGAAGTGCCTGTTGGCACAGAGGTGTCTGCTTTAGTTCCAAGGCACTGGCCTTACCTCCACAGTCTTTGGAGGGTGAATGGCGCCTATGACAAGACTGTCAGTCATGGCGCCACTCATAAGATGACTGCACCTTTATTGGTTTAGGTAACAGCCTCAGCACCAAAGAGTGTTTCACCTTAATTGCTGCACTGGAAGCCTGTGGAGACCCTAGAAAATCTTGCAATGTGTAGCTTCTTGATCTTCTGGCCCATAGAGGCATATCAGCACAGGTTAGAGACATTGTAGAACAATCCAAGACCCTGCACGCATCAGTCATGCTGACCTGAAGAGACATTTTAAAGGAGCAACAGGGACCTCTCTTGAAGCTCAGCTTGCTGTCAGTCATTTTGGAAAGGATTGCTGCTAAATCAAACTCGATTTTTTATTTACAGAAAATAAAATTGTTTTTCTAAGTAGATGAATGAAAAAAGAAAAAAACACAAATTAAAAGGAAAGGGAAAAAAAACTTACAAACAGCTAGAAAGAGTTCCAAAAAAACCTGTCCTTTTCAAACTAGTGACAGAATGACTGAGAAGACTTGTGTTGCAACTGCACGGAAGGTCCACATGCTCAAAGACCTCAGTTTTTGAGCTCTGAAAAAGCTCTGTCTCATGCTGTCTGTCGTCACCACTTGCATGGCTGATCCTTGTCCTTTGTGTCTACAGAGAAAGATCTGATTCTAAACTATTTAGGACTCTAAAAAGGTGTTCTCAGAGCTCTGTAATTCTTATTGTTCCTGCTCTTCTAATTAAAGGAACCAAGTTTCAAGGTGAAATCTGATTCCTGACCATGCAGGAATCATGCAATATATTTGATTCAATACCTGCCTGTAATTAAGCCCATAGTCACAGTACAGGTTTCTGAGTTGATTAAACTGGACTGTGCTCAGATATATCAGCATCAATGAAACAATCAAAACTAGTGACAACATGCCTAAAATCTAAAGGAATTCTGAAACAAAATTGCAGGACGATGAAAGAAGACTCGCAGCCTTGTTTATCTCTATAGTGCTCTTTTTCCAAGGGAAAACTGGGAAATACCTTAGAACTGACTTGAAAGACACAAGAAAAATTGAGGAAGGGCAACAGGAAGCTGGTCCTGCCTTCACTAGGAGTCCATATGTTCTAAATATCAAAATCACAGAACATATAGAAAGGCATGGTTTAATGGAACAAAGTCAGCATGGCTTTACTCAAGGCAAGTCTTGCCTCACAAATCTGCTTCACTTTTTTGAAGGAGTTAATAAACATGTGGATAAAGGTGAACCGGTAGATGTAGTATACTTGGACTTTCAGAAGGCGTTTGACAAAGTTCCTCATGAGAGGCTTCTAGGAAAAGTAAAAAGTCATGGGATAGGTAGTGATGTCCTTTCGTGGATTGCAAACTGGCTAAAAGACAGGAAACAGAGAGTAGGATTAAATGGACAATTTTCTCAGTGGAAGGGAGTGGACAGTGGAATGCCTCAGGGATCTGTATTGGGACCCTTACTTTTCAATATATTTATAAATGATCTGGAAAGAAATACGATGAATGAGATAATCAAATTTGTAGATGACACAAAATTGTTCAGAGTAGTTAAATCACAAGCAGATTGTGATAAATTGCAGGAAGACCTTGTGAGACTGGAAAACTGGGCATCCAAATGGCAGATGAAATTTAATGTGGATAAGTGCAAAGTGATGCATATAGGGAAAAATAACCCATGCTATAATTACACAATGTTGGGTTCCATCCCAAGAAAGATCTAGGCATCATAGTGGATAACACATTGAAATCGTTGGTTCAGTGTGCTGCGGCAGTCAAAAAAGCAAACAAACAATGTTGGGAATTATTAGAAAGGGAATGGTGAATAAAACGGAAAATGTCATAATGCCTCTGTATCGCTCCTTGGTGAGACCACACCTTGAATACTGTGTACAATTCTGGTCGCCGCATCTCAAAAAAGATATAATTGCGATGGAGAAGGTACAGAGAAGGGCTGCCAAAATGATAAGGGGAATGGAACAACTCCCCTATGAGGAAAGACTAAAGAGGTTAGGACTTTTCAGCTTGGAGAAGAGACGGCTGAGGGGGGATATGATAGAGATGTTTAAAATCATGAGAGGTCTAGAACGGGTAGATGTGAATCGGTTATTTACTCTTTCGGATAGTAGAAAGACTAGGGGGCACTCCATGAAGTTAGCATGGGGCACATTTAAAACTAATCGGAGAAAGTTCTTTTTTACTCAATCCCACAATTAAACTCTGGAATTTGTTGCCAGAGGATGTGGTTAGTGCAGTTAGTATAGCTGTGTTTAAAAAAGGATTGGATAAGTTCTTGGAGGAGAAGTCCATTACCTGCTATTAAGTTCACTTAGAGAATAGCCACTGCCATTAGCAATGGTAACATGGAATAGACTTAGTTTTTGGGTACTTGCCAGGTTCTTATGGCCTGGATTGGCCACTGTTGGAAACAGGATGCTGGGCTTGGATGGACCCTTGGTCTGACCCAGTATGGCATTTTCTTGTGTTCTTATATTAACTTGAGCTAAATATGGTAAAGTGAACAAGCTTCCAGGTATAGCCATTTCAGAGCATGGGATGACCACATCCCATGCTCTGAATCCATCAGCATCATGCACCAAAAAGAATGAAGAATCATCATAGCTGTGTCCTGATGCTGGGCAGTCATCCACTTGAACCCAAGCTTAGAACCCTTTGAAAAAGTCTCTAACTATGGGAACAAGAGGAGTCTTCACTCGAGGCCCTAGCCTCATAGTAAGCCATCACAGCTGAAGAAAAAAAAATAACACACACAACTTTGGTGGTCTAGACTGCCAGCTTCAGTAGTCTTTGAGAGATACACAAAGCTGGGCTTACCTTTTAGTTTTTTTAAACCTTCTCTTGAGCTTTCAGTTCAATCAGAACCAGCCTCTACTGGGATATGGTACCATGAGCTTCATTCACAACTACCTAGTGTTTGCCCCTATATTTTACACCCTTCTCCCATCTATTCCAGTGAGTTCTATGTCACTGACAACAAACCATAGTTTGTGGAACTTGACAAATATGCATCCTAAATCTGTACAACGGAGACACATATTAGCCAATGGCAGAAACTTCTTCCCTCCAGAGACTGTGAAGATGATCTCTGAAGGGTTTATCCTCTTTCGGCAGGTAGGCATAGAGTTTTTCCTGATGGATTTAGACAGCAGGAGGCAACATTCTTAAGAAAATGATGCAAACAGCTACGTGTCCTGCCTCAAGGCAGAAGTAGAAGTATTTAGGATGACCCATAATTAGCTACATTATTTTTAGCAGTTGGCCTGATTTGTTGACATCTTGAAACAAAATTTAATGAAGTGAAGCTTAAGGAGATTTTAATGAAGTAGATTTGCTGCTGAAAAGAAAAGGTTGAATCCACAGACTCAGCTTGATGCAATGCAAGTAAACTTTGCAAGAAATATCACTACCCAGCAAAATGGTTGACAAAACTCTACAATTCACTAAAATGTTAGATTTGCCAAAAACCTAAATACGGAAACTATTAGACTAGAAACAGAATCAGACAAAAGCACAATTGGAGAGGCACTTAGCATCCTCTCCCCTAAGGGTGGCAGCATTCTCTGCCTCCTAGTTCACTTCTTTTGCACAGAAGAGAAAAAATAGCAGTGAACAGCAGTCAGTGGGCCACCCTGTAGCTCATCAGGACATGGCTTCATGGGCCTCACAAAACCCTTGACGGTTGCATTTCTCAGGCAGTGATGGGGATTGTAAAGCTAAATTAGTTGGGTGGATAGGCCATATGACCTTTTTCTGCCAGTATGTTTCTGTGTGTCATACCAAAGAATGTCATCACAGCTCTAGATGATCCTCTAACAACTCACAACATTTATGTAACTTTGTGTGGCTCTATCACGGATAAATATGCTTAGAATAAAGCAGCAGCACTTACTTTCCATAATAGTGAAAATTCTATTCTGAAGTTCTTGAGGTAACAGCTATGTATTTCCCCAGCAGGCTCACGTATCACATGCATGCACTTTTCACTAGTCATATACAAGAATACATAATATCTGGGACGCGCTCTCTCAATATGACTAACAAGAGTCAAAAACAGTAACTTTGAAGGAAATGTTATAGACCTACCGGGCACAAAATGTGGAACTCTTCTAAAACTCAATTCAATTATTTGTTTTTTTAACTGCAAGACTAGACTAGTGTACTCTGAGTAAGAGGATGGATATTACATTTGTACACTGTACACTAGCTGCCTGTTACTCAAGTTCAGTAGTTTATATCTTTTTACAGATAGTTTTAACAAACTGCACATTTTGCTTCTCTCCTCTGATTTGTGTTTGTAGGAGTAGGCCAGTCAAGATATGGGAGACCAAAAAACACAGTTGGAGGGGTTTGGTTTTTCAAATTTAAAAAAAAAAAAAAAGTTAATCTTCAGAAACCAGATAAATTAAGACGACTTCATGCAATACCCTGCTTGTGAGATCCTATTTTGCCCTATGTTTCTTGGAAAAGAAAGGGATTGAACCTGACTTCCATCAGTCTGAGATGCAAGGAATAAGGCAATGAGAAGAACAAAGGAGTGAAGTTACTTTAAAAGCCGAAGCATTTAAGTGTCAGAATGATCAGAACATTTTTGAAAATAAGAACGACAATTTAAAAAAAATAAAATAAAATAACTGAGCCCACAGATTCACTTACCACGGTCTCCTGAAGTTGGGGATGGTGGTGGAGTGGCAGCAGTAACACTGTTTTTGTCCCAGATGGTCTCCAAAATACCTAGTGTAAAAGGGAGCGGGAAAAATGAAGTATGGGGAAATTTTCCTAATGATTTCTGACTTATTTGGTTGAGTCAACAATTGCAAACCAAGTGCTCCAAAAATGGTACAACAAATAACCAAAAAAGTAAAGACATACGCTTTCTGATCAACATCTCAGTCTTAAAAACCTTCATGAGCGTACACACACACAAAGCACAACATGTTTATAACATCTGTAAAGACCCCACCAGTGATTTTCTCCTTGCGCCACCATTAGTTATGAATTTCACAAAAGCTCTGTATCAAAATACCAACTGCCAACATAGGGAACACTGCCACTAACAGCTCACCTCCCTGGGTAATCCTTGTATTTTAGTAACAAGCGTCTTGTGCAGGGACTTGCAAACTGTTTCAAGATCAGCATCAACACAACAAATCATAATCCTGAACCACTAGTTCAAAAATTGTGATTTGCAAATCAATCTTCCCATCTCTGGTTACACAAAATAAGCATGGCAATAACTGCTGATCGACGGCAAAAGGAAAGCAAATGACACTAAGGCAGAGTCTAATCAGAAAAGAAAAGCAGGAATCACAAATGTCACTCTCAGCAGTACCTGTAAGAAGACCGAGTACGGTTGGCACCTGATCAAGCAGCAATTTCCGCAACTCCTCTTTCCGTGCCACGCTAAGGTCCTCGCGTGGGCAGGCTAACTCTTCCGACGTAGTCTTCAGCATGATTAGCCCCAGAGGAGTAGTGGCAGAGGACTGTATCAACTAGAGAGAAGAGCGGAGCTTAACGTAATACCAACAGCTGGGCAAATTACAGAAAGTATATCTTTTTTTTTTTTGGAGGGTGGGAGGCAGCAGTTTCATCCTGCTTCTCTGAGCTTCCAGCTCAAATCGGAACTTAGGTACCATGAGCCTTTATTAAGGATTTCCTCCCCCCCCCACCCACTTATTTTAGTCCACTGGACAGGGCCATGCAATCAGGGAAATTGAATCAAGGATTGCTAAACAGAGATGGGATCCACTTGTCAAATAAGGGGCGCAGAATGGCAAGTCCGAGGGCAGCTTTAAACTAGAATCATCGGGATGAGTGAACAAAACCCCAAGATAAGTAAAACATAGAAATGGGAAATATGGGGGAAAAAGGTACTATTTGGAAAACTATATACACTAATGCTCATAGTATGGGGAATAAACTCCCAGATCTAGAGGCAGTCATGGAAGAAGCTGATTTAGTTATAGCAACTGTCATGGAGTCCTGGCTACAATCTATTCAGGAAGGACCATGAAGAAAGGAGAGGAGGCGGCATTATATATAGAGAACAGTATTAAAACTTGGGCTTACAAGGTAAGCCCAGCAATGGTAAGGTAAGGAGGTAAGGACATCCCTACTACAGTATCAACCTAATAAATGAAGCTTGACCAACGTGCCGCAAATGCGCAGTAGAGAGCAGCTCTACTGTGCATGTGTGGGCAAGCACGTCGGACTCAGCGAGCGCCAGCTGAATATCAACATGGCGGCGTCGAGCGGCGGCGACCAGTAGAGAGGAAGGAGACCGTGAGAGAGGGAGGGAGGAGAGAGTGGGTGGGAGGGATGAGAGAGTGTGTGGGTGGGTGGGAGAGGTGGGGAGGAGTGAGGGCAGAGGGAGAATGAGGGGGGAGAATGAGGGTGAGGTGAGAGACAGAGGGATGTGAGTAAGTGGAAGAGTAAGAAGTTGTGGAGCAGAGAAAAAGGGAGGGCTGAGGGAGAGGGGATGGGATTGAGAGAGGGTGGGAGTGACTCAGGGAAGGGGAGGGAGGTGAGAGTGGCAGTGAGAGACAGAGGGTAAGACTGAGTGGAGGGAAAGGGGTGAGTGAACGAGGGGAAGGGGAAGTGAGGGAGAAAAAGTGTAGAAGGGTGCTGTGTTCGAAAATGGACTGAAAACAAATTTAATGTAGCGCTTAATGGCTTGTCTTCTAGAAGCAGGGCGATTCTGGATTCTCTGCAAGGAGAACGTTCTGTCAGCTGGTAAAGGAACCCACATGGGAGGGAGCAATATGGATCTTGTGCTTACCAACAGGGACAGTATTTCTGAAGTTGTAGTGGATAATCATCTGGGAACCAGTGACCACCGGAAGGTGTGGTTCAATATTAGGACGCAAGAGATGAAGATTCATTGTAAGGCAAGGTCCAAGACTTCAGGAAAACTACGGTAACTTTCTCAAAATGGAGAAGAACCTCAAGGAGTTGTTATAGCGCGATGACAAAATAGAGGGGAAGTAGAAGGACAGTGGGCAAAACTAAAATGAGATAAGGGTAACTCATTTTTTTAGGAATGTAAATAAAGGGAAGAAAAGAGAGACCATTATGGATTTCTAAAGGGAGTAAAGGTTAGCATCTATAAACTACAAGAGATCGCACAAAGAGGAAGATGGTGACAATATCTGGAAAAATTAAGGAAGCTGGGAAAGTAGTCAGGAATGCAAAAATTCAAATAGAAGAAAAAATAGCAAATATGGTAAAATGGGGGGGGGGGGGCAAGACTTTTTTTCTTTAAGATATGTTAGTGATAGAAGGCAGGGGAAAGTGGCATTGTGAGACTCAGAGGTGAAAGGGAGGAATATATGTAGAGGCTGATGAGGGAAAAGCAAAATTGCTTAACACATATTTCTGATTGGTGTTCATTGTGGAAGGGCCTGGAGCTGGACCACATAAAACACAAATAAGACTGAAAGTGAGGTAAAAATTCAGAACAGTTTGTTCATGAGGAACAAACTAAAATAGATAAGGCAATGGGACCAAATGGAATACATCTGAGGGTACTAAGATGTCCTGGCAGCTTCGCTGGTTGATCTTTTCAGTGTCTTTAGAGTATGGGGAGTCCCGGAGTACTGGAAAAGGGCGGATGTGGTTCCTATTCATAAAAGGGGAAAATAAGGAGGATGGGAACTACAGGTCAGTCTGAACAAAGTAATGGAATTGCTGCTAAAAGAGGATGGTGCAATTTTTGGAATTCAATGGATTGCAAGATCCAAGGCAGCATGGTTTTATCAGAGAGAAATCTTGTCAGACAAATCTGATCAATTTCTTTGATTGGGTGACCAAAGTGCTGCATCAAGGAAGAGCGCTAGACATAGTGTACTTTGATTTCAGCAAAGCTTTTGACATGGTGCTGCACAGAAAGGTAATAAATTATGCACTCTTGGTATGGATCCTAGAGCGACTGACTGGGTTAGAAACTGAGTGGGAGGCGACAAAGGGTAGTGGTAAATGGAGTTTTCTGTGAGGAGGGGGATGTTACTAAAGTGTGCCACAGGGATCGGTCCTTGGACTGGTTCTTTTCAACATTTTTGTGAGCGACAGAACGGAAGACTTGTCAGGAAAGGTTTGTCTTTTTGCTGACAATACCAACTCTTAACACAGTTGACAGCCAGAAAGGAGTGGAAAACATGAGGGATCTAGAAAAGCTCAAAGAATGGGCAACGGTCTGGCAACTAAGATTTAATGCAAAAACAAAATGCAGATCAATGCATTTAAGATGTAAAAACCAAAGAGGTGAAATTCTTCTAAGTGCAAAGGAAGAGTGTGATCTGGGGGTAATTGTATCTGATGATGTAAAGGTGGCCAAATAGGTGGATAAAGCAACGGTAAAAATAAAAAAGATGCTTGGCTACATAGGGAGAGGAATGGTCTGAAGAAAAAGGGAGGCAATATTGCTCCTGTATAGAAATACTGTGTACAATTCTGGAGACCACACCTTCACAAAAGGATATAAACAGGATGGTGGCTACTAAAATGGTCAGTGGTCTTTGTTCAAAAGCATAAGGGGACAGATAAAGATCTAAACATGAATACCCTAGAGGAAAGGCAAGATAAGGGAGATATGATAGAGACATTCAAATATCTCCAAGGTTTCCATGCACAGGAAGGGAGCCTTTTTCAATGGAAAGCAGGCTCTGGAATGAGGAGAGGTCATGAGATAAGGTTGATAGGAGTAGACTCAGGAATAATCTGAAGAAATATTTCTATATAGAGAGCATGGTGGATGTGTGGAATAGCCTTCCAGTGGTGAAGACAAACAATATGTGAATTCAAGAAAGCATGGGATAAATATAGGAGATCTAAGGAAGTGATAAGAATTATAATGCTAAATTAATTCAACAGGTGGGCAGACTGGATGAACCATACAATCTTTTTTTGCCATCATTTTTCTATGTTTCTATCAATCTGGCCATGGGTGTTCACACTGTGCCATGACTGGGGCAACCTTCCTCTAAGAGGCTGTGAATACTGCTTCTGCAGCATCCACAGCCTCAGTCAACCTAGGCAGCAGAAGATCATATGGCGGTGTGCATAACTACCCCAGAGACACTCCAGGACAGGGCTTTCCAAACCTGTCCCGGAGACCCCACAGCCAGTCAAGTTTTCAGGATATCCACAATGAATATGCATGAGAGACATTTAGATATACTGAATCTCCATGATATGTAAATTTATCTCATGCATATTCATTGTGGAAATCCTGAAAATCCAACTGGATGATGGGTCCCCAGCACTGGTTAAAGTCCTGCACTAGGGGATACATATTGAAAACCTATCCATTTTTCTAAGTTAGCTGGATAGACGTATTACTTATCCGGCTAAATAGTGCCACTCCAATCTGCTCCCAACTTATCTGGCTATATAGCAGCCGTGGAAGACATGGGGGGAATTAATGAGCATAATGCCTACATGCAACATCTACTCAAAATACAAGAATTAAGGTCAGTTGCCTTTATCTGTTGGCATTTACTATGTTACAATAAAATCCTCATGTAGTTTGCAATCTAATACTTTGGAAACATACGTGCAGCACATTTCTGACATATGTATGGCATGAAAGCCACCCAAGGTGGGGTGGGAGAAGGATATTACTACCCTATGATAGTTGGATAAAATGAAGCACAGAAAGACCACTTCCCCCAAGGTCAGTCAGCAGCCCACATCTTATGATTTCTTTTAATCAATAGTTTAAAACTAATTCAGGGTGGCCAACTTCAGTTCTTGAGAGCCACAAACAGGCCTTGTTTTCAGGATATCCACAATGAAAATGCATGAGATAGATTTGCATACAATAGTGGTAGTGCATGGGTGGCCACTCCTGTTCTAATTGCTATTACTGTTTGACATGAAACCTGTAAATTAGGTCCTGTCAGTCACACAGACATTTGAAACATTTTAAAATTTGATTGCTAGCTTTCCTTAAAAAGTCCAGTTAAGTCGGTGGTTTATTGTACTTAAAAATAAAACAATTAAGAACATAAACATAATTAAGAAATTTTAGCAGACTGATTAACAGCTACGCAGTATAAACCCATGCTCTAAATTAAGGAAAATTCTCTTTACAATTTCTCTAATAGCAACAAAACAGACGATGGAATATTATTTTTGATTTGTTTCTATGATGGGAAGATATTTGAGTCCACACATGTGTTATTACCAGTGCTTGTTACTCACAATAGCATGTGCAATTTCAATCAAGCCCTAGTTTCTAACCTGCAAGATGTTGGTAAAGAAGTCATGGTAAAACATGGGCCAGTCTTGCCTGCCAATGTCTACGATGACTTTGCAGAGTTTGTTGCGGATGAAATATGGCAGCGTCTTGTGGTGGGCCAGCAGGAGCTTAGGCAGGCAATTCCGAATCTCCATCTTATCTGGAGAGGGGACCCCCAGCCACATCTTATTGATCAGATTCTGAAAGACAGAAGATGTATAACAAACAAGGGTTAGGAATTTTAAGGGTCAAGACAGACAAATCTCTGAAAGGCATGTGTAACTCTACCCCGCAACCCCTAGAATGGCGTACAAAGAGCACTGAAGCATTACTGGTGACAGACAAGCTCTCATACAGGCCTCTCAGTGGGGCTGGTATATGTGTTGGCAATGCTACTGCTTGTACACAATGAAGACAAGCTCCATCTTCAGAAAAGGGTGGGAGGTGGAGGGGGATCTAGCATAGAAAGCCTGCCAAGGGATAACATGCCTTATACTAGGAAAATTAGGAGGTGGATAGAACTTTACCCACAACTGGAGATTATTATGGCTTCATGTATGAAAACATCTTTTAATCCTAAGTAAACAAAAGTTTAATCATCCAAATTCAACCAGGACAAGCAGCAATGAAACCTTCAGATTCACAGCTTCCTGACTGCATATAACATCCAATGAGCTCCAGCAAGAACATCAGAACTTTCATAAGCATGTTCAAGTTAGTGGCATTAAGCATTTAACCAGTGAAATTAGGCACTGCATTAAAGACTTTTTTCACAAAAAAAAAAACCATTTACTGAATCACAAATAGTTATGAAATGAACTTCTTGGTTCTCAATCAATCTGCAATTTTCAACACTCTAAACCATATTCTTCTGGGTCATCTCGAATCTCTGGGTATTGTTTCTACTGTCCTTCACTGTCTTTTCATATTATCCTAGCAGGTCCTCTCTCACCTGCCATTTTTATAGTCCCAAACTGATCCTGTCATCCCCTCCCTCTCTCACCTTCCAGCCTCCCCTCCAACTCTTCTCTCATATCCCTCCCACCCCTGGCTCCTCTTACATACACCCCCCCCCCCCCCTCACCCTCCACAGCTGATCCATCCCTCAAACACTTCCTGCATCTGATCCCTCCCTTCTAAACACCCCCATGTTGAGTGTCAGAGGCAACATTTTTCTTTTCACCCTGGTCCAAATGTGGATGATAACTGGTAAGAAGAGGGCAGGCTGCTGACAGGGTCAATATTTTTCTCTTGTGTAGGTTCAGTAGTGGGTGAGGGGTGAAAAGCAGTGGCAATCTCCCTGTGCACACTTGGCCTACCCCTTCCCCCAAGGCTGATCCTGAACATGACTAATCTGCAAGTGGCAGCAGCATTAGGAATGAAAGTCAGCATGGGGCCTGTGAGCTAGTGCAAGTTCATTGACCCTACAGTGGGGTCCTGATCTCAATTCATGAAAGGCTTCCCGTTCTCACAGGACCCATACTGACTTCTACTACTAATGCTGGTGCTGATGCCTGAAGACTTCTGTCCTTTGAGGCACTCGGGACTCCAGCTAAAGGTTTAGTGACCCCATTTGGGGTCCTGACCCCCAGTTTGGGAAACCCTGCCATAAGAAGTTCTGAAAATTGCATCAGCTTTAAAGTAATAATCATTTTATACTTTGTAACAGTTTGGTGACTGGGAACTTGCCTTTAATGTTGTGACTTCAACTCTAAACATGAAGCCATATTCCTGCAGAGGTAAGGATGTAAATATTGTTTAAACAGTTAACTGTTTACATTAGTGGTGGGCAATTCCAGACTTCAAAGGCTAATGGGTATGAATGAAAACTCTGCATGCACACTGCTTAGATGTCCATACAATTGATCTCATGTATATTCATGAGAGATATCCTGCAAACCCATCCAGTTAGGGGACCTCAAAAAATGAAGTTGACTGGCTAGGTATGTCCCAAAAATGGGCTGAGAACTACTGATTTAAATTATAGTTCAAGTCACCTATAGTTGCAGGGGGAGGTGGGTGTCAGGGGTTGAGACCCAATATGCCCCTGTGATCTCTGCTCTCCCCCCAACTATGCCCACATGCCCCTTTCACCCCTAAACATGCCTGAACACACTTCCCAAACTGGCCAACAGATGCCCATTGTGCTGAAACATATAGTACACCAGGAAACAAATCTGGAAGTCAGCCATGGACCAACTTGAGCCTCTTCCTGGCTCGCTACAAGAGTACTCGCTATTATTAAATTGTTAAAAGGACTAAACAATACTTTACTTACGTTTTAGTTTTATAACCTTAATATAAAGCCATGTTCCTGCGACACCACTGCAGCTCTATACAGTCCTATCCCTGCAGTGAAATCAGCTACTTAGTTTCCCCTACTGCTGTTTGAACTGGAAGTACCGTATTTTTTGCTCCATAAGACGCACTTTTTTTCCCCCAAAAGTGGGGGGAAAATGTATGTGCGTCTTATGGAGCGAATATAAAAAAAAACTAAAAAACTAAAAAACTTACAAACCCCCCCCCCACCCTCCTGACCCCCCCAAGACCTGCCAAACGTCCCTGGTGGTCCAGTGGGGGTCCAGGAGCGGTCCGGGAGCGATCTCCTGGGCTTGGGCTGTCGGCTGCCAGTAATCAAAATGGCACCGACGGTCCTTTGCCCTCACTATGTCACTGGGACCGACCAATGGCAGCGGTAGTCCCTGTGACATAGTAAGGGCAAAGGGCCGTCGGCTGCCAGTAATCAAAATGGCGCCGACGGCCCTTTGCCCTCACTATGTCACTGGGACCGACCGCTGCTATTGGTCGGTCTCAGTGACATATGAGGGCAAAGGGCCGTCGGTGCCATTTTGTTTACTGGCAGCCGACGGCCGAAGCCGAGGAGATCGTTCCCGGACCGCTCCTGGACCCCCGCTGGACCACCAGGGACATTTGGCAGGTCTTGGGAGGGTCAGGAGGGTGGGGGGTTGTAGTAAATTAAGTCGGCAGGTCTTGGAGGTGGGTCAGGAGAGTGGGGGTTAATTAATTTAAAGGGTTGGGATTCCCAGAGAAAGAAATGTTTTCTGATCTGGGGAGTGGCCTGAAATGGCCCTCCCCAGACCCGAAAACAAAATGGGGAGAAAAAAAAAAAAGCTATGCACTCCCCTAATTTGCTCCATAAGACGCCCAGACACTGGTTTAGCACAAATTTATTTTTTTTTTTAATTTTCCCCCATCTGAATCCTAGGTGCATCTTATGGTCAGGTGCGTCTTATGGAGCAAAAAATACGGTAGTTACTAGCACCATTTTAATAGAGTGGAATATTGTTTTTAAAAACAGATGCAGTTTCCAAAATCACTCATGATTACAGGGTTCATTTACAGAAGCATTTTTAGCAAAAAAAAAAAAGAAAAAAAAAGTGTCTCTTCTTAATGGATTTTGAAGTATGGTCACATGATGCCATCTGGAAAATCACAATGTGATTTTTACTAACCACTTTATAAGCAGGATTGCTATATATAGAGGGAAGTGAGAAATTAGGCTTACTTTAGATATCAAATTTGCATCAGCTGCCATCACGTTCTAGAAACTGAGCCAGTTAAAAGGCATTTCTTGTAATGACCAGCTCAGTCTGCATAATGGGGTACGAGAAAATGGTCAACCACCACATGTTAAACCAATCAACAAAAACATCCTCCAATTAGTATTTAAATATCCATTGGCTAAATTACACCACATGGGAACTAGTAGTGAGAAACAAAAAAAAAAGAAAAAACCCATATAAAATGTGTACACTTTATTTAGGTTCTTCATTTTAAACCAATTTTTACCCTAATTTTAGGCTGATTAAAGAGCAGCTCCAGAATTGATGATGCAGCATTCCAAATTTTTTTCTCCTGTTTTTTGTTCTTATCATAATAAACCCTGATAAATTACCAGGAAAAAAAACCCCAAATCCCAAAAACGAAATTCCCCATGTTTATCCCAAAATATCGTGCAGTGGTAGCTCTAACTTTAAGATCCAAATAAGGGAGCACACCAAAGGTTTGATAGTAATCATTGACCTGGAACAAGTGGCCAAGTTAAGGTTTATGCAGCCAAAATCAATGGTCAAAAAATGCAAACAAAATTTACTTAAAAAAATCTCTGGTAATGTAGATATGAAAAAAATTAGTTAATATATACAAATGAGTAATGGGTACAAATGGGAAATTGCCAGATTCTTGTGGCCTGGTTTGGCCTCTGTTGGATGCTGGGCTTGATGGACCCTTGATCTGACCCAGCATGGCAATTTCTTATGTTCTTAGGAGACACTCAGATGAATCTACACGAATAATTCTTATATTTAAAACCCAAACACATGGGATCTTCACAGCATTATGAGATCAGTTGGTTCAAAAGAAATTAAGGAGATTCTGGTTTTTGGTTTGTTTGGTTTTTTTTAAAAAACAGCAGCCCTTGGTACAGATCACAGGCTCGGCTGGTTACTGCTGCACTTTAATTCATGCCACACTAAACAACTCCTTTTGACAACAAAGACAGAAGTAAAAAAGCATTCATAGTTATTGTTGGTGGAATTCATGCTGCTCCAAACGGCCCGTTTTGACAAAGACAGACATCTTAAGCTGTACTAACTGCTCATTAATGAGGATGGCGTACTCTGTATGAGAATGTTTCTGTGTCAGATTAGAAGCATGCTGGTTTGCCACATGATGTGTGTGCACAAACAATTTAACTGGGTTCTTGTTATAGGTCAAGGACTACTCAGCCTTTAGTGTGAAAATCTAGGTTTGTGGGTAGTGTGATGCCCTGAAATACATGCATTGTACTCACTTTATATTTCATCATCTGGTTCAGAGTGTGTGTGTGTGTAAGTAAACCAATTAAGATGTCAAAAACTGTAAAATTATGGGGGTGAAGGGACTTGTATTTGTTTAATACAGATGTTTCAGCAAATAAAACAATCACAGAATAGTACTGTTAACCCTGTAGGCTTTGTTTATACAAATATGTCAGTAGCAGGATTCTCGTGGCTCACCTCAAATACTGTCAGGCTGTACATCATTACATAATCATTTCGGGTGCTGGACAGAAAATACAGGCAGAATCTCCAAGCGCCAATCTGCTGGGCAAAGTTATTCAGAAGCTCCTCTATAAGGGCAAAACAAAGGGACCGTAAGAATTCATAAATAAAACAGACCATATGCTATAGACTCTGCAATTCAACTTTCCCTGTAGAATTACTGGTGCAAACGGTATAAGTGTCAGATTCACATCTGACTCCTTTGCAATTAAAGGAAGATGCTACACACAAGTTGCATGATATTCTGTATAAATGTAATCACAACTAAAAGGTTTGGTAAAATAAGAGCTACAGTACAAACTAAAGCAAAAACAAAATTGAAACCAATACAATGATAAGTTATTTTATATTCTGCTTTTCAGCCACTTCAAAGTGGATCACATGCAGGTACTGTAAGTATTTCCCTGCCCCTAGAGGGCTTACCATCTTTGAACTGGAGGCAATGGCAGGTAAAGTAACTTGCCCTAGGTCACAAGGAATAGCAGGGATCTGAACCCTGGTTTCTCTTTATAGCCTGCTGCTCTAACCACTAAGCTGCTCCTCCACTCGGCACAAGTTTCCAGGAAGTACTTATCTTTGTTAGTGGTGGACACCAAGCACCCTTTACTCTATAGCAACTGCTTTTCGGTTGCCTTCATTCTGAGGTGATACTTGTCTATAAGCAGAGGGAGGATAGGATACCCCATTTCTGCAGCTTCAGTCTCGCTTCCTCTTTTCTTACTCAATTCCCTCTTCCACCTCATTCACTTTCCCTTCTCTGTTTCCCTCCCCTCTCACTCACCCCACTTCCTTTATCTCCTCACTCATATTCCCTTCCTCTCCCTCCCATTTTGATTCACACCTCCCCTCCAAATTGGGTCTTTTTTTCTTCCTCCTGCTGGTGGGATGTGGGAACCCCGCAAGCAGAGCATCAAGAGGTGCCAGCGGGCAGGTGTTCATCCTGTTATCTGGATGTGGGAACCCCGCAGCATCTCACCATGTGGGTTTTCCTGCCAGTGGGGGAGAGGAACTCCATGGCTTTTCAAACTTGTGCCGCTTGGATGCAGGATTGAAAAGGTCATGCGAAGCAGCCACCGCAGGTCTGTCATGGGGGTGGGGGGCATTTGCTGCAGTCCCAAAATTCTGCCTGAGGTGGCCGCCTCACTCTGCCTAATTACAGAACAGCCCCTGCAGGTATGCCATGGAAACGTTGTCACTGCCTGATATGCTCAGATACAGGCCAGCACCGGGGCTCTGCTCTCAGCATTGAGAGTCAGCAGTGGTGGCTCTCCTGCCTGAGAACATGTGTAATCAAGCATGCCTCTTCTCCCTAGTTATCACACAATACTGGAGTGTGGTAATCTGTGGATAACATAGTGCACCCGTAGCTGGGCCCCGCTTTGTGTGGTGCACACATTACACGAAACACCTCATCTTCCCCATCCTGAACTCCCAGTCTCCTTCTATCCCCAGATTGTGTGAGATAGGGAGTGTGCGCGGTGAACCCTTGGCAGCCACAAGGGGCAGCCACCTGATCCAGCAATGTGTACTGCACAGATTTCTCTCTTCTCCTGCACTGGTCCATGTGTCTCCCCCCCCTCCTTTTGTTTTAAAATTTGGTGGGGCATTCAGTGCTTTCCTAGCTCTTCTTAGCTATATCAGACCTCTGCCTGCACTGCCTGCTTTGAGGAGGTTGGTGTGCCACACATTTTGGTTAATGTTAAGTGTGCCTCGGGTTGAAAAAGGTTGGGCAACTGCCTTATATGTCCTAAATGTTTGTACTTTACATGCACTTGTAAGCTAGGATGTCACATCGTGTGTACTTGAAAATAGTCCCAAATTATTTACCCTATATGTTTGTACTTTGAACGTAGCTGTTATCTACTGTGCCATACCTCATGTACCTGAATGTAGACCTAAATCTGTAACATTTATTTATTTATTTAAGGTTTTTATATACCGGCATTCATGAAATGATCACATCATGCTGGTTTACAAATAAACAGGGGTGCTATAAAACATGGTTTGAGCTCTGCTAGTTGGAAAAGTGCAAAATAAATGAACATATGAATCACTATGCTGGGTGAGACCAAGGGTCCATTAAGTCCTATATCCTGTTTCCTATGGGGGTCAATCCAGATGACAAGTACTTGGCAAGATCCCAAACAGTAAACAGATCCCATGCTGCTATCGCACAGTGATAAGTAGTGGCTATTCTCTTAGTTTACTTGGTCAATAACACTTCTCCCTCCAGGAACTTGCCCAAACCTTTTTTTTTTCTTATACCCAGCTACGCTAATTGCCTTAATCATATTCTCCTGCAATGAATTCTAGAGTTTAATTGTGCTTTAAATGAAAGAATTTCTTCAATTTGTTTTGAATGTGCTACTTACTAACTTTCTGGAGTGTCCCCTAGTATTTGTAATTTTTGAAAGCATAAATAACAGATTTACATTTGCCTGTCCTATTCCACTTATGATTTTTATACTTCTAGCATATCCTCCCCCTCAGCCATATCTTCTCCAAGCTGAACAGCCCCAACCTCTTTAGACTTTTCTCATAGAGGAGCCATGCCATCCCCTTTATCATTTTGGTTGTGCTTCTCTGAACCTTTTCCAATGCAACTATATCTTTGAGATGCAATGACTAGAACTGCACAAAGTACTCCAGATGTGGCCTCACCATGGAGCGATACAGAGGCATTATGATATTTTATTATCCATTCTTTTCCTAATAACTTCTAGCATTGTTTGCTTTTTTTTTTTTTTTTTGACTGCTGCCACACACTGAACCGAGGATTTGTGAGGCCCAGGTCCTTTTCCTGGGTAGTAACTCCTAATTTGAACTCAACATCGTGTATCTATAGTATGGATTTTTCCCTATGTGCATCACTTTGCACTTGTCCACATTAAATTTTATATGCCATTTGGATGCTCAGTTTTCCAGTCTTGCAATGTCCTTCTGTGATTTTTTCACAATCCATATGTGATTTAATTCAGAATAATTTTATGTCTGCAAATTTAAATCACCTCACTCATCATTCCCTTAAGATCATATATCCCTGAAGCATTCCATTGTTTACCCTTCTCCACTGAGAAAACTGACCATTTAGCCCGACTGTTTCCCATCTTTAACCAGTTTAAAATCCACAATAGGTCATGGCCTATCCCATGACCTTAATTTTCTCAAGAGTTATATAGCTTGTCAAATGCCCCTGCAACCCATGCTATGTGGGGAAGACTTTATGACCGTACGAGTGCACATGCTAGAGAACCGTAGTTTGTGAAGGTCTCATTTGGATGCCCCTTTGGTAACCCATTGTGTAGCTAACACTCATGTTTTTGCAGCCATCAATAACATTTTACCTTTACATCAAGGATGATTACAACAGACTTATTTTACTATGTGAAGCATATTGGCTCTTTACTTTACAGACCATGGCTTAAATACCAGAATTAGATTTTTCAGTTTATTGGTTTTTTTTTTTTTATGAAGGATCCTTGAGGTTTTTGTCATCAGTTTCTTTTGACAGTTTGAATATGATTGACAATCTGTACTAGCCAACAGATAGAGTTCTATCATCCACTTATATTAAGATGGTGTTTTTTCTGCTCCCAGAATGAAGACTGTTGGAGAGAAGCATACACCAGTTTTGACGAAAGATTGTATTGTTTGCCAACATCCTGGATCTAACTTTTCACATTCAGCAACTGAATGAACTGTGTAGTATGGTGTAGGACAGTGGTTCTCAACCTTTTTCCCCATCGTGACACACCTGACAGGCCAAGCTCAAAACGTGTGACACACTGCTCATTACAATTCACGGCGGAAATAAAAAGTAAAGGTTCGGTAATTATTTTTGTTTAAAATGACACAAGGAAAAGATACGTATTCTGTATGAACAAAAATTGCATAAATAGTAAACATCCCACACCAAAACAGCACCAATTTCCAGCACTTAAACAGTAACCACCTTACCTAAGAAAAGGCAACACTGAAAATATTACACCAGGCCTAGGAAAACAGACCAAGTCAGGCTGCTATAGAGCCCTACACAGAAACTATACGCCAGTAGAAAACCTCACCTAAATCACATGTGCTGACCCTCACCTAACAAAGAATAAAGAGATCAAAACATAACTAGAAGCATGCAAAAAAACAAACAAAACTGAATTGGAAACTGCAACAAGCCAGAGTCTCTGTATGCAGTGTAATAAAGGAAAAAAGAAACATCACCCATCCTTATAAAACAAATCAAGAAATATTAAATCAGTAGCAGTAAAACCATACTAACAAAAAGAACAGATTTCAAAACAGCTGATGAGTGGAATATCCAATAATTAAAAACTCATAAAAAATTTCTAGATATCAACAAAATATTTCAAAATAGCAGACACAAAGACCCAGTAATGAAAAATAAGGATACAAAAATTTTTTTGCTCTGCATACCTGGGAACGTTTGATATCCAGATGTCCTGAGATTGTTCTGAATTAGCAGGAGGAGGGGTGGTTTGCTTGGAACTTTCTTCTCTCTCAGTCACATACCAGCGCTCTCTCTCACACTGGCTCTCAATTACACACTTATCCACACATGCTCTCAGTCACTCACATATACACATGCTTTTTCTTTCACTTATATAGGCTCTTACACATTTACACACATGCTGTCTATCTTTTCACGCTTACACACACAGGCTTTTAATCACACACATACATGCTGTCTTTTTCTCTCACACAGACTCATTCACATGCTTACAAACATGTTCTCTTTCTCTCATTTACACACATGCTCTCAATCACATACTCATGCTCCCTCACCTAAACCAGCTGTCAATCACACACAGACACACATGCTCTCTCTTACTACACAGGCTCTCAATCACATACTGACATGCTCTCTCACCTAAACCAGCTTTCAATCAGACAGACATGCTCTCTCTCTTACTTATACACACAGGCTCTCAATCATACATACACATGATCTCTGTCACACACAAAGGATCTCAATCATACACATACTCTTTCACACAAACAGGTTTTCAATCTCAAACTTACACATACAGGTTCCCAATCGTAAACTTGCATTCATGCTCTCTCATAGGCAGGCTCTCAATCACAGACATACTCTTTCACATATACAGGCTCTCAATCATTCACAAACATGCTATCTCACTCACACACAGGATCTCAAACATACATGCTTGCTCATTCACCCTCCCTCCCTCCCCAGAACTAGCGGCGGCAGCAGCAGCCTCCTTCATTTTCAGCCCTTGCGCGGAGAAAGGAGTCTCATCTGCCGCGGGGATTGACGTTCTTCATTTTTCTCTGAGCCGCGCTACTCATTCCTCCAGCTGCATCTCTCTTCTGTTTTTCGGGCCGATGCTGCCCACACTAGCATGGTCTCTTCTTCCTGCACACGCACCCGCTGCTCACCACTTCCTCTTCCGGTCCACGCGGGGGGGGGGGGGGGGGGGGGGGGGGGGGGGGGGGGGGGTGGGAAGAAGAGACCATGCCGGTGCCGCTGACTCCAGCTGTTCTGTTTCATTCCGCTCTGGCAGACAGCATTTTAAGCCTGGGCGGAGGAGGACCAGGGAGCAGCTGGGTCAGCGGGGGACCGGGAAGTGTGGCGACACACCGGTTGAGAATCACTGGTGTAGGATATGCTCAGCTAACTGAATAGATTGTGTGATATAGGACATATTCAGCACAGAAGTGTTTACAATAGGCAAGTACAAACTTTTCACTTTTGAGGCAGGTTGGTGGCCACATATGAAAGGTTATGAGTTCTAATATGCAGGCATAACATTATTAAACCTGGGCTGCTTAGCTATCTTGATTTTTTTTTTGCAATAGAAAGCTTTTATGCACCTGTTTATATGACACCTAATTTTTTTTTTAATTCAACTACTTTAGCATTTACAAGATACATCTGTGATACAAATTCACATTAAAGCGTCCCCTTTTCTCAATAATTGTGTCATCTGCAAATTTGATCACCTCACTTGTTGTACCCCTTTCCAGATCATTTATAAATATATTAAAAAGCACTGGTCCAAGTACAGATCCCTTGAGGCACTCCACTGTTTACCTTTTTTACTGTGAAAACTGAACATTTAATCCTACTCTATTTCCTGTCTTTTTACCAGCTTGCAATCCAAAAGAGGACATCACTTCCTATCCCATGACCTTTTAGTTTCTTTAGAAGCCTCTCATGTGGGACTTTGTTGAACGCCTTCTGAAAATCCAAATACCATCTACAGGTTCATCTTTGCCCACATGTTTATTCACCCCCTTCAAAAAAAAAAAATAAAAAATTGTATGTTTTGTGATTATATTCTTTATAACAGTATCCATGATTTTCCCAGCACTGAAGTCAGGCTCACTGGTTTATAGTTTCCCGGATCACCCCGTATTTCTTTTTAAATATCGGGATTACACTGGCCAACTTCCAATCTTCAAGTACATTGAATGATTTTAATATATTTCAAATTAATTGAAATAGGTCTGAAATTTCATTTTTTAGTTCTTTCAGAATCCTGGGGTGTATACCATCCGGTCCAGGTGATTTACTACTCTTCAGTTTGTCAATCAGGCCTACCACATCTTCCAGGTTCACCATGATTTGGTTCAGTCCATCTGAACCATTACTCATGAAAACCTCCGGAACGAGTATCCCCCAACATCCTCTTCAGTAAACACCAAAGCAAATAAATCATTTAATCTTTCTGCAATGGCCTTACCTTCTCTAAGCACCCCTTTAACTCCTCGATCATCCAAACAGTCCAACCAACTCCCTCTGCTTCGGATATATTTAAATGTTTTTGTAAATTTTTGCCTCTGTGGCCAACTTCTTTCCAAATTCTCTCTTAGCCTGTCTTATCAATATCTTACATTTAACTTACCAATGTTTATGCTTTATTTCTGAATGAAGATCTTTCGGCTAAAATAGCCTCTTTCACCTCACATTTTAACCATGTGGTAATCGTTTTGCCTTCCTTCCATTTTTCTTAATGCATGGAATACATCTGGACTGTGCTTCTAGGATTTTTTTTTTTTTTTTTTTTTTTAAACAATGTCCACGCCTGTTGCACACCTTTTACCTTTGTAGCTGCACCTTTCATTTTTTTTTCTATTTTTCTCATTTTATCAAAGTTTCCCTTTTGAAAGCTTAGCTAGAACTGTGGATTTACTTACTGTCTTCCTTCCAGTCATTAAATCAAATTTCATCATATTATGATCACTATTGCCATGCAGCCCCATCAGTTACCTCTCTCACCAAATCCTACTCTCCACTGAGAATTAGATCTAAAATTGCTCACTCTCTCGTTGGGTCCTGAACCAATTGCTCCATAAAACTGTCATTTATTCCATCTAGGAACTTTATCTCTCTAGCATGTCCTGATGTTACATTTACTCAGTCAATATTGGGGTAATTGAAATCTCCCTTTACTGCACTACCAATTTGGTTAGTTTTCCTAATATCTCTTAGCATTTCACTGTCCGTCTCACCATCTTGGCCAGGTGGATGGTAGTATACTCCTAACACTATACTCTTCCTCAACACATAAGAGGTAACTACCCATAAAGATTCGATTGTGCATTTAGTCTCATGCAAGATAGTTATCCTGTTGGACTCTATGCCATCCCGGACATAAAGCGCCACCCCCGCCATCAAGATGCTCCTCTCTATCATTGAGATCATTTGTACCCTGGTTTAGCACTATTCTATTGGTTATCTTCTTTCCACCAAGACTCTGAGATGCCAATTAAGATTTAATTAAATCTCAAGCAGATTGTGATGAATTGCAGGAGGACCTTGCGAGACTGGAAGATTGGGCTTCCAAATGGCAGATGAAATTTAACGTGGACAAGTGCAAAGTGATGCATATAGGAAAAATAACCCTTGCTGTAGTTACACAATGTTAGGTTCTATCTTAGGAGTTATCACCCAGGAAAGATCTAGGCTTCATAGTGGAAAACACATTGAAACTGTCGGCTCAGTGTGCTGTGTCGATCAAAAAAGTAAACAGATAGAGGTCTAACAAAATCATGAAAGGACTTGAACAAGTTAATGTAAATCAATTTACTCTCTCAGATAAGAGAAGGACCAGGGAGCACTCCATGAAGCTAGCAAGTAGCCCATTTAAAACAAATTGAAGAAAGCAAAATCGCTTACCTTGTAATAGGTGTTATCCCAGGACAGCAGAATGTAGTCCTCACATATGGGTGACATCGATAATGGAGCCCTATACGGAAAAACTTCTGTCAAAGTTTCTATTAAACTTTTGACTGGCACAGAGAGTGCCCACTGAGCATGCCCAGCATGCCATTATATTCTCTACCACAGGGGTCTCCCTTCAGTCACTTTTGTAGCAGTTAGCGTTAGCCAAAAATAAAATAATAAAGCGTATCGGAACCAACTCCGTGGTGTGGCGGGTGGGTTTCGTGAGGAATACATCCTGCTGTCCTGGGATAACACCTATTACAAGCAGGTCGATCCAGTAAAGTGTGCTCCGTCAGAGCGCACTGTCACCCTGCTCTGGACGCGTGTTTTCCCTTACCCCTTATTCAGTAAGGGGAGGAAAACATGCGGCCCACCCGCGGCACCTAATAGCGCCCTCAACATGCAAATGCATGTTGATGGCCCTATTAGGTATGCCCGAGCGATCCAGTAAGTAAAATGTGCAGCCAAGCCGCACATTTTACTCTAAGAAATTAGCGCCGCCCAAAGGTCGGCGCTAATTTCTTCCGGCGTCAGGGAAGTGCACAGAAAAGCAGTAAAAACTGCTTTTCTGTGCACCCTCCGACTTAATATCATAGCGATATTAAGTCGGAGGTCCCCAAAAGTAAAAAAAAAGTAAAAAAAAAAAAATAAATAAATTTTGAATTCGGCCCGCGGCTGTCGGGCCGAAAACCGGACGCTCAATTTTGCCGGCGTCCGGTTTCCGAGCCCGTGGCTGTCAGCGGGCTCGAGAACCGACGCCGGCAAAATTGAGCGTCGGCTGTCAAACCCGCTGACAGCCGCCGCTCCAGGCCAAAAGGAGGCGCTAGGGACACGCTAGTGTCCCTAGCGCCTCCTTTTCCTCGTTTGCACCGCGTCAGCTCATTTGCATTCTGGATCGCTCGCACCGGCCAAGGGCCGGTGCGTGCGCCGGGAGAGCGGGCGTTCGTCCGCTCTCCCACGGACTTTACTGGATCGACCTGAAGGTAAGCAATTTTGCTTTATCCCAGGACAAGCAGGATGCTAGTCCTCACATATGGGTGATTAGCAAGCTAGAGGCTGAGTCATTTTGTAGTAAAGCAACAGTAATATTGTGGTTGAAATGAATCAGCCGAAGATCACAGCAGATTGGATGTAGAAGGAGTTGGGATTAAACTGGAAACAAATTCTTTAAGACAGATTGTCCATAGGATGAATCCTGTCGTCCTTCTTTGTCCAAACAGTAATGAGCTGCAAAGGTGTGAAGAGAACTCCATGTTGCTGCTTTACATATGTCAATTATTGGCACTGAACGATAGTGTGCTACTGAGGTGGACATTGATCTTACTGAATGTGCCTTTACTCGCCCTTGGAGAGGAAGGCCTGCTTTTTTATAGCAAAACTGTATGCAATCTGCTAACCAGTTAGATAGAGTATGTTTACCCACTGCTTTACCCGGTTTGTTTGGGTCATAAGAAACAAAAAGTTGATTTGATTTTCTGTGGACTGCAGTGCGGTTCAAATAAAAGGATAGGGCACACTTACAATCCAAGGTATGTAAGGCCCTTTCTCCTTGGTGAGAATGTGGCCTTGGAAAAAATGTGGGTAAAACTATGGATTGGTTCAAGTGGAATTCTGTAACTACTTTGGGAAGGAATTTTGGATGTGTATGGAGAACCACTCTGTCATGTAGGAACTTCGTATAAGGTTCGTATGTGACAAGTGCTTGTAACTCACTAACTCTCCTAGCCGAGGTAATGGCTATGAGGAAGATAGTCTTCCATGTGAGAAATTTAAGATCACAGGCATCTATGGGTTCGAATGGAGAACGCATGAGTCTTGTTAAGACCACGTTCAGGTCCCATTGTGTGACTGGTGATCGAACTGGTGGTTTAAGTTGAGTTAAGCCTCTCATAAACCTGACGAGGGGTTGTGTTGAGATTGGTGCATCTCCCAGTTTGTTATGGTAAGCTGAGATTGCACTTAAGTGTACTCTTACAGATGAAGTCTGGAGACCAGATTCTGAAAGAAAGTATAAATAATCTAGAAGAGAAGTAGTGGAGCAAGTGAAAGGATCAGTATTGTTTTGCTTGCATCACAAGGTGAATCTTTTCCATTTGGAAGAATAATTCTTCTGGGTGGAGGGTTTACGTGAAGCTACAAGCTACATTGGCTGAGAGATTGAATGGTTGTAAAATCAAGCTTTCAACATCCATGCTGTCAGGGATAGGGATTGAAGGTTGGGATGGCGCAAGCGACCCTGATCCTGCGTTATGAGAGTGGTAGCTACACCCAGGCAAATTGGATCCCTGACTGAGAGGTCTAGAAGTGTGGGAAACCATACTTGTCGAGGCCAATACGGGGCTATGAGTATCATGGACCCCTTGTCCTGTTGTAGTTGCACTGGAGTTTTGGTTATGAGCTGAATCTGAGGATACGCATATAGAAGACCTGAGTTCCAGTGGCGAGCAAAGGCGTCCCTGGGTAAGCGGTTTGTCTGCTTGAAGAGGGAGCAGTAATTGTTCACTTTGTAATTCAGTTGTGATGCAAAGAGGTCTACTGTTGGTTGGCCCCAACGTTGAAAGATTTTGGTCGCCACGTCTGGATCCAGAGACCATTAGTGTGGTTGGAACTGACGACTGAGGAGATCGGCTACCACGTTGTGAATTCCTGCTAGATAAGTGGTCCTTAAGAGTATTGAGTGTGCTAGAGCCCAGTCCCAAATCTGCGCTGCTTCTTGGCAAAGGAGATATGAGCCCGTACCTCCCTGTTTGTTGATGTACCACATTGCAACCGTGTTGTCTGTTTGTATCAGAACAGTCTTCTGTGAAAGGCAGTCCTTGAATGCATGCAGCGCATAACGTATAGCTCGAAGCTCGAGGAAGTTTATAAGAAATGTTGTTTCGAGCTTTGTCCAAGTACCTTGAGTCTGCAGATGACCAATGTGTGCTCCCCAGCCTAAGGTGGATGCATCTGTAGTTAATGTTACTTGTGGAATCGGTTGCTGGAAAGGTAGGCCTTTGAGCAAGTTGTTCACAGTTGTCCACCACAGGAGTGACGAACGTAGTTTCTGAGTTATTTGAATTGGAGAAGACAGTGGCTGGATGGCCTGTATCCATTGTGTTTTGAGAGACCATTGCATAAGCCTCATGGCCAATCTGGCCATAGGAGTGGCGTGAACTGTAGAGGCCATGTGACCCAGAAGTATGAGGCACTGGTGAGCTGTCACTTGTGACTGAGCACGTAGAGAGTTCGCTAGGGTAACAAGTGTCTGTGCGCGGTCTCTTGGAAGGAAAGCTTTTGCTGTTATGGTGTTTAATTCTGCTCCGATGAATTGTAACAGGCGAGATGGTGTGAAGTGGGATTTCTGGTAAGTGAAGAGGAATCCCAAGGAATGGAGTAGATTGATTGTGAGCTTGAGAGAGTTGAGAGCTCCTGCTTTCGTTTGGCTCTTGATGAGCCAATCGTCGAGATAAGGAAACACATGCACCCCCTGCTTGTGTAGGTGGGCCACCGCCACTGCTAGACACTTTGTGAATACTCGGGGTACTGAGGCAAGGCCGAATGGAAGCACCCTGTATTGGAAATGTTGACCTACTAGGAATCGTAGATACTTGCGATGAGGAGGGAAAATGGGAATGTGAGCGTAAGCATCTTGAAGATCCAGAGATCAGAGCCAATCTCCTTTTTGAAGTAGATGTAACATGGTGCTTAATGATACCATCCTGAATTTTTCCTTTTTGAGAAACTTGTTGAGATTTCTGAGGTCTAGGATGGGACGTAAGCCTCCTGTTTTCTTTGGAATGAGGAAATATCGGGAGTAGAATCCTCTGCCCTGCTGAGGCCAGGGAACTGGTTCTATGGCCCTGACTCTCAGAAGGGTGGATAATTCTGTTTGCAAGAGTGTGGATTGGTTGTTTGCTGTCCAAGACGAGGTGGGTGGAGTCTCGTTTGGTATCGTGAGGAAATCCAATCGGTACCCTTGAGATGTGATGGAGAGTACCCATTGGTCTGTGGTAATGGAATTCCAGTTTTGATGAAAGAAAGCAATCCGACCTCCTACCGGTAAATTTGGGATCAGATTGATAGATAGGGCTGCTGTTCTCTGGTATTGACTCAAAACTCCGAAGTGGATGCAGTCCGAGGATGGGGTTGAGGTCTGGTTGGTCTTTGTTGCCTAGACTGTGAACATTGAACTGGCCTAGATGAGCATCCACGGGATGGAGGTGGATAGTAACGCCTCTGTCTATAATATGGGCGTTTTGCATCCTTCCGTGGTATTCTCAAGGAAGGTTGAGATTCTTGAGGAATCAAAGACAATTGTCTCAGAGTTTCCGAGTGCTCCTTTAATAAGGCAACCGCTTCCTTTACCTTTTCTCCAAAGAGACTGTCTCCGAGAAAAGGGAGATCGGCCAGTTTCTCCTGTACCTTCGGTCTTAAATCCGAGGCCTTAAGCCATGCCCATCTCAGAGAACTGATAGCCGTGGCCGATAGTCGAGATGCTGTTTCAAAACTATCGTACGCTGCACGAACTTCGTGTTTACCAGCTTCCAGGCCTTTATGTATGATATTAGAAAAAGGTTCCTGGAGGTGATCAGGGAGTGATTGAGTAATCTCTTGTACTTGTTTCCAGAGATTACGCTGGTATTGCGTCATAAATAGCTGGTAGGCAGCAATCCTGGAGACCAGCATAGATCCTTGAAACATTTTCCTTCCTAGATTGTCTAGGAATCTGTTATCCTTCCCTGGTGGAACTGAGGAGTGTGTTTTTACTCTTTTGGCCTTCTTTTGTGCAGACTCAACTACCACTGATTGGTGAGACAGTTGAGCCTTCTGGAAACATGGGATGTGCTGAACCAGGTATGTTGCATCAGTCCTTTTGACGACTGGAGGAATGGAGCAAGGGTGTTGCCATAGTCTATACATCAGTTCTTGAAGGACTTCATGGACTGGTATAGCTAAGACCCCCTTTTGGTGGGTCGACGAACTGTAAAACCTGCCTCTGATTTCTGCCTCTTACTGTAGCTGGAATGGTCTCCGCCATTTCCTTAACGAAATTAGAGAATGATAAGTCCTCTGGAGGAGATTTCCTGCATTCCTCCGGTGGAGAAGGCGCCGAGAGGACTTCTTCATCTGTAGAGACATCAGTATCTGTGTCCGTCCATGTGTCAGGTGTATGAGTTTATTTATTTATTTATTTAGGGTTTTTATATACCGGCATTCGAGAACGCAGTCCCATCATGCTGGTTCACATTAAAACAAGTGTGCATCGTAAACAAAACTAAAACAATGGTGCGGAAAAAGGCAGTTACAAATAACAGGGAGATTAGAACTTGGCAGAGAGAGAAGAGAAAGGACAGGTTATTAATTCAAACATGTAACGATAGTGTAAAATAATATAAAATTCAAACAAGAAGGTTTGTCATGGTGTATGTGAAGGTAAGGATTGGCGTGGAAGGTAGATCAGTTTGAGTCCGGGAATGCTTGTGTGAATATCCATGTCTTTAGTCTTTTTTTGAAGGTTGAGATGCATGTTTCAAGTCTGAGGTTTGAAGGGATAGAGTTCCATAACGGTGGAATGGCTGTAGAGAATGCCCGATCTCTTAGTGTGATGTGTCTGGTAGATTTGGACGGTGGTACCTGTAGCGATCCTTTGTATGCATCTCTTGTTGGTCTTGTTGAATTATGTAGTTGGAGAGGGATCTGTATGTCGATGGGAGCCAGTAGGTGGATATTTTTGTATGTGGTAAGGATGGCCTTGTAAAGTTGTAGGCTTGGGCTTTGAAGGCATCAATGGATGGGTCTTAGCCATCGATGGAAACAATGGAGACGTTGGAGGCATCGGTCTGGGAATCCTGGAAGGACCCGGTGTGTGTTCAGGAATCTGTGCTTCCTCAATAATAGCTGGTGTCCTCGGTGGCAATGGTGTTTGAGGTTTTATAGGAAGAGCACCGATAAGAGTGCCCAATTTTGCCAAAATGGGTGCAAAAATGGATGTCAGGGTCCGGCATCGGTGGAATCGCTGATGGAACCGATATTGGCTTCGGAATCGGTCCCGATGGCATCGGTGACACGATTGGCGATGGTCTCGGTAACGGCATCGATGGCGTCTCCGATGGAACCGGGAACGCGGTAGATATCGGCGTTGATGGAAGGCTTGGTGTCGATGGCGCTGGTCTCGAAAGTTGTGCCAGTCCCGGCAGGGTGTCAAGAAGCGCATTCCTGACTGCCTGGCAGATATATCCATCCAGTTCCACCCGCATAGCTGGTGAAACCAGAGCAGCTATGGGGGGAGGCAGTGACGGCAATTCCGGTACCTCCGCAGAGCCCTAGGGAGGTACGGTTCCCATCACCGGTATCGGTGGGGATCACCGTGGAGTCGAAGGCCTCTGAGAAGCCTCATCCGTCCGAGGTTTCTTAGATGGAGATCCGGGATCCTTCGATGACATACCGGATAGATGCCAGAACCGTGCGGCCTTCGATGCCAATGCTTTTCCTTGTGTTTTTCGCTGCCAGATGTCGATGCTCTTGAAGAAGGAGAGGGGGAAGGTAAGGATGTATCTCCCACCTCATCCGGAACTCGTTTTTTAAGTATTACTTTACGAATCGCTCCAGCCGGAGACGATTGTGCAGACGTCGATGCTGAAGGGAGCAACTGAAGGTGGAAAAGTTGCTCCATTTTTTCCATCCGGAGTCGTCCTTTTGTTGTCATCTCAGCGCACTTTGGGCAGGACTGGACGTCATGTTCTCCGCCGAGACAGAGCACACACTCTAAGTGTGGGTCTGTGATGGACATGGTCCTACCACAATTAGGGCATTTTTTTGAAGCCCGTAGCCACAGTTATTCGGACAGCCATCGATGACTTAGGCTAAGAAGAAAAAACGGTACGGAACAGACGGAAAAAAATCAGAAAACTTACTTCGATGTTATATATAGGGAGACCCTTGTGGAAAGAAGTTTTCCTAAAATTTTTGTTAAACTTTTTAAAGTATGGTGAAATCACCACAGGACTCCAAATTAACTGCAAGGCTAACGGCTCCGCGGAAAAAAGAAGACTGAAGGGAGACCCCTGTGCCAGAGAATATAATGGCATGCTGGGCATGCTCAGTGGGCACTCTCTGTGCCAGTCAAAAGTTTAATAGAAACTTTGACAGAAGTTTTTCCGTATAGGGCTCCATTATCGATGTCACCCGTATGTGAGGACTAGCATCCTGCTTGTCCTGGGATAACGTTTTTTCACTCAGTGCATAGTTAAGCTCTAGAATTCACTGCCAGAGGATGTGGTTACAGCAGATAGTGTAACTAGGTTCAAAAAAGGTTTGGATAAATTTCTAGAGGAAAAATCCATGAACTGCTATTACGGTAATTAATAAGCAATAGTAGCTTGTGATTTATTTAATGTTTGGGTACTTGCTAGGTACTTGTGACTTGGATTGGCCATTGTTGGAAACAGGATACTGGGCTTGATGGACCCTTGGTCTGACCCAGTATGGCATATCTTATATGCTTATGTAAATTAGTGACTGAATTTGTTAAGGAGCAGAAAGATGTCCTTGGATGCATTTTGAGCAACTCTGAGACAAAGCTGCGCAAAATTTAGCTTTCTACAGCATGCGCCACCAATAATTTTCTCTAAAATCGATACATCAGAGATCTGGAGCGGCTGTGATAAACAGCCCCTTCCAGGCCAACCAGATATTTAGCAGCTAAACATCATGCTTCAAAATAGAGATTTACTGCTTAGTTTGTGTGTATTATTGGGCAGTACATGCTAGCCAAATAACAATGTTTTCACTTTTAAAGGGTAACTTCAAAGTCCCTTTATAAAACTGGATTTCATAACAGTAAAGTATTGTGGTAGTCTATGACTGTGCACAACATTCACTCTAATGTAGCCTATAAATAAACAGAATCAATGCAACTTTATCACCCACTTAACATCCCATGCATCTTAACATCAAATAAATCACTAAAACTGAACAGCCAAGATCTGCAACCACAAAGCAGTTAAAAATGGAAATCTAAGTGTACATAAAATGGGTCTTTTTCTTAATCTTTTCTTCAAAAGACCAGCAACATTTTTTTTGCAAGTACAAGGTTGGGGAAGATAGAATTTCTCCTTTCCATTCCCTTTTATCTATTAATTTTCTTGCCATGAATCCTACTACACCATCAGGTAAGTCCTTACAGGTAGGTTGCCTGGACTGGTGTACTGGCAGATGAAGGCAGAACACAGATTCTCTTTGTGACATTATCGCCACTATGTATTGGTAGCGCAGAAAAGAGAAACTACAGTATATCCTCGACAAAGCACCTAGAAGAAACTGCATTAGCAAATTTGGAAAAATTAACATATGTCTGGAGTCAGAAACCTTCAGAACTGTTCCTCTCCCTATCTTCACAGACAAGAGACAAAAGGAGGGGACAGTAAAAGAGCAGAACGACAACTAGAGAAACAACCAATCAGAAACCTGGCTCTTCAAACAAGCTTTCAACAAAGACAAAGAGAAGGAAAAAAACAATTGATTGATAAGGACGCACCAAAAAAAAAACCCAGTTATTTTTGTTTTTAAAACCTACAAGTGCACTTTAATGTTAAATTTGAACCGTTATACAATTTCTTACCAAACAGATAAACTCAATTTAAACAAATAGATTAGTGTACTATATTGTTACTGTACTATGATGGCATGTGCTTAATTTGTAACCTATACCACTCATTTTTTATCGTGCCTATATGTAAACCGTTGTGATGGTTACCTAACTTGACGGTATAGAAGAGTGTTTAAATAAATAAAATAAATATTTACATACAGCAATCATGACCACAAATGATCTAGGCAGGTCTAACTTCCCAGGATGTGTCGAAACTGATGTAGCAGGATTCATGGAAAGAAAATTAACAGGTAACAAAATTTCTCCTTCCATTTCATCCTGCTACACTAGACCAGTGAATCCTTACAGATGGGAAGTACCAAAGCCCCACTAATTTGGGAGGAAAGACGTTAGAGCCGCCCAAAGGACTCTAGCTCCATAAATTGCATGGTCGTTACACATCCAAGCAATAATGTGTTACAAAAAGTATGCAAGGCAAACCAAGGAGCTGCCCTGCCGATATCCTCTGGTGCCACAGCAATAACTTCCACCCAGGATGAAGATTGCACCCTAGTCAAATGGACACGAATAAACTTAGGAGTCTGCCAGTTACTTAGCAAATAGGTAGAAGAAACTATGTTCCTAATCCAATAGTCCCAAGTAGGATGAGTCCGCTTGGCCTCTATGCAGACCACCAAACAGTCTATCTGTCCTCCGAAAGGAATTGGTCACCTCCAAATACTGAATGAGAATACAGTGAACATCCAGATATTTCAGAAACCTGTTCACCTGATAACACTTCTTTAGAGAAAGCTGGCAAAGTAATAGATTGGTTCAAATGAAACACTGATACCACCTTATGTAAAAAGGAGCAAGTTGAAATGATATTGAATCAGAAGAAATGACCAAGAAAAGATCCCTACAGGATACAGCCTGCATCTCGGATATGATGAGCAGAACAAGTCACCACCAAAAATACTGCCTTCAGCATACGATCCTTCAAAGAAGTCTGTTTCAGCAGCTCAAAAGGAGATTGAGATCCCACTGAAGAACCAGGAGCTTAAAAGGCAATCTCAGCTCCACATAGGAAACAAATCACACGGGCTGCTACCAAAGGTCCCTGAATCTTAACTCGTAACAGAAAGTAGCTGCGCCCTGCACTTTGAGAATTCAAGGCTAAGCCCTTCTGCCTGAAGGGAAGTAAAGATACTCAACAGATCAGAACTCCAAGAAGAAGTTGATCACACTTTGCAGAAGGTTTCAAAACAAGCCAGAGCTAAATAGAAGACAGAGATCTAGAGCATTTACGAGCTTCCAACAAAATGGAAATCACAGAGGGAGAACACTTCTTCCTCAAATGAGATCTCTCATATGCCAAGCGAGAATGGAGACAGGTCATCCATGTCGATCGGACCCTGAATATACAGTAGACAGAAAGGAGGTTCAAACTGAAGTTTTATTAGATATACATATCATTGTCTCCAGGGCCAATCTGGTACCAGGAGGATCACCCAATTGGGTTTGGTCTCCTGAACCCAACAGAGGCAAGCCCTCTGCATAAAGCTGGCGCAAACCGCCACCCGAAGATTCAGAGCGGCGACCTCAAAGACCTGTTTCAACTGGATCTCCAGCTTGCGGTCCAGCATGTCCTTCAAGGACCCTGCTCCTCACACCAGACCTTGAAAACTCTCCAAACTCTAACATAAGCCAGAGACATAGAAAAGTTTCTGCCCCAGAGCAAAGTGGAAATCACTGCAGAAGAATAACTATGCTTCAATGACCAAGCCCTCTCAAGGGCCAAACCATTACACAAAACTGACCCAGATAGTCATGCAAAATGGGTTCCTGATGCAACAGATCCTTCATAAGTGATAGTCTGAGAGGACTGCCCACCAGCAGCCTCTACAGACCGTCTCTTACGATGGCCGCCGGGACCAGAAGTACGGTTTCAGTCTGACTTGTAATCTTTTGAACAATCCTGCCTATCAGTTGCCATGATGGAAAGGCATACAACAGCCCAACCCACAGCCACACCTGAACAAGAACATCGATACACAGTGCTCTAGGATCCTGTGACTGAAAAACCTAGAACCTTCGTGTTGCCAGAGGTTGCCAGTAAATCCAGACATGGGTGACCCCAGTGTACTACAATGAGTTGAAAAGCTTCATCTGCTAACTCCTATTCGTCTGGGTCCAAGCTCTGCCTGCTGAGAAAGTTGGCCCTTACATTGTCCTTTCTGGCAAAGTGAGAGGTGGATATGTCTTGAAGATGTTGCTCTACCCATACCATGAACGCATTTATCTCTTCAGACACCTGTTGGCTTCTGGTTCCGCCTTGACTACTGATGAAAGCCACCATAGCCTCTAGACGCTCAGTGAACTTCAAATACGCCAGCCAAACTGCATGTGCTTCCAATCAATTGATGCTCCATTGCCACTCCTCATTCGGCACTCCAGTGGCCTTGCACCAACTCCTGAATGTGAGCCCCCCAATCCAAGGCTTGCATCTGTCGTGAGCACTAACCAATCTGGTGTCTTCAAGGAAACACCCTTCCTGACAATCTGCCTGTAACCACCATTGCAATTGAACGCTCACCTCCAATGGCAAGTGAAGCCTCACTGTGTATTCCTATGACTATGGACTCTCCCAGGAAAGCAATGAACACTGAAGAGGTCACAGGTGCTTAAAGACTAAGATTTTATTTTACCAACACAATAGTGGAAGTCAAACACACAAAAACAATAGTAAAGAAGCAGGGGATGTGTTAAATCTCTTTGCACTCATCCGCAATGCATGAATAACTTCATAGAGAAAAAGACTGACTTTAAGCACAGTGTATGCTGTTTTGAAAGATTATCACTCTTACCCTTTTGAAGAACCGTGTGGTCCGACTCAGTCCCACCCAACGCAGCCAATGCGAAACATGGCCCATGTCAGGGGACCAATGGCGCTATAAATAGACTATAACCTGTTTTCAGTTTGGAGATGTTTAGACTGCCTGTTTGCATGATTACTCATAAATAAATGAACATTTTCTCTATGAAGAATTTCATGTTTTGCCGACGAGTGCAAAGTGATTTAACAAATCCCCCGTTTCGATACTGATTTTATTTTGCCAAAAGACAGAAAAACTTAACATGCCATACTGGGTCAGACCAAGGGTCCATCAAGCCCAGCATCCTGTTTCCAACAGTGGCCAATCCAGGCCATAAGAACCTGGCAACTTGTAGGGAATCAAGCCTCTGTACTCATTCTGCTTACCCAGTAATGAACCACTTTAAAAAGCTCCTGCACACTGTCACCACCCCTTTAATCAAAGATACATAAATCTGTCCTAACAGACAAAAATGAGATTAATGGCAGTAGTTTGTGGTTGCACAATTCCCTTAATGCACATGCTCAATTTTTTTTTTTAAACTACATATTCCTTCAATGCATGCAGTTTACATGATCGATGTGTTTATGTCCAAGAAGGCTGCTTGTAATTTGAGAATGCTGGACTTCAATGGATAAGAACAGGTTAAATTTTTGCAATCCTCCTCCCCCCAAAAAAGGAATCCAGTGATAACATGGCATCAAGCATCTAGAGATGCAGAGAAAATATACACAGTCCTGTATGTTTGTGCTAATCTGAATTGAGCTTTGGAATCTACTTTGTAATTGTCCCTCCCAATGCAATCTTTTGGCAAGGGGGACCCACTTTAAAACCATCTTTGTTATTAAGAAGCAGTGCAGGTGCTATGTTTAATAAAATTTACATTGTAATTGCTTTCTAAATATAAGGACTGCGTATATTTTCTCTGCATCTCTTTTTGATGTGTGGCTTGATTCTGAGTGCAGATCCTTTTTCCGTCTGCTTGTGGATCAAGCGTCTAAAGACATCATGATTACTGAAGAGAGGAAGGGGCCATAGCATACTTCCTGCAAGAGATCCCTTTCCAGCAGTGTCACTAGGCATAAGGGCTCAGACTCAAAATCTATTAGCTATGTCTAATCTCACTTAGCAGAAAATAGCCTTTTGCTTCCTGCTCCAGCCCCTCCCTCGTCAGGCAGCCTGCAGGGAACAGGAGAAGGATGAGAGTGAAAGTCACTATTTGGCTCCCCAATTAAAAAAAAAAACGTCTCTTCTGCAGGGAAAAGGAGGTGAGGGGAGAAAAGATGAAGAGGAGAGACAAGCAGGGAAAACAAGCTGGAAGGAGAGAGGAGAATATACAGGAGGAAGACAAAAAAGGGAAAGAAAGGAGCAGAAAAACAAGGCAGGAAAAGAGATAAAGAGTAATGAAAATTTTTGCAATCCTCCTCCCCCAAAAAAAGAATCCAGTGGTAACATGGCATCAAGCATCTAGAGATGCAGAGAAAATATACACAGTCCTGTATGTTTGTGCTAATCTGAATTGAGCTTTGGAATCTACTTTGTAATTGTCCCTCCCAATGCAGTCTTTTGACGAGGGGGGACCCGTACTGGAGAAGGTTTTCATGGGTAATGATTCAGATGGACTGAACCAAATCACGGTGAACCTAGAAGATGTGGTAGACCTGATTGACAAACTGAAGAGTAGTAAATCACATGGACCAGATGGTATACACCCCAGAATTCTGAAGGAACTAAAAAATGGAATTTCAGACCTATTAGTAAAAATTTGTAACTTATTAAAATCATCCATTGTACCTGAAGACTGGAGGATAGCTAATGTAACCCCAATATTTAAAAAGGGCTCCAGGGGCGATCCGGGAAACTACAGACCGGTTAGCCTGACTTCAATGCCAGGAAAAATAGTGGAATGTGTTCTAAACATCAAAATCACAGAACATATAGAAAGACATGGTTTAATGGAACACAGTCTTGCCTCTCAAATCTGCTTCACTTTTTTGAAGGAGTTAATAAACATGTGGATAAAGGTGAACCGGAAGATGTAGCATACTTGGATTTTCAGAAGGCGTTTGACAAAGTTCCTCATGAGAGGCTTCTAGGAAAAGTAAAAAAAAGTCATGGGATAGGTAGTGATGTCCTTTCGTGGATTACAAACTGGCTAAAAGACAGGAAACAGAGAGTAGGATTAAATGGACAATTTTCTCAGTGGAAGGGAGTGGACAGTGGAGTGCCTCAGGGATCTGTATTGGGACCCTTACTTTTCAATATATTTATAAATGATCTGGAAAGAAATACAATGAGTGAGGTAATCAAATTTGCAGATGATACAAAATTGTTCAGAGTAGTTAAATCACAAGCAGATTGTGATAAATTGCAGGAAGACCTTGTGAGACTGGAAAATTGGACATCAAAATGGCAGATGAAATTTAATGTGGATAAGTGCAAGGTGATGCATATAGGGAAAAATAACCCATGCTATAGTTACACAATGTTAGGTTCTATTACTCAAGAAAGATCTAGGCATCATAGCGGATAACACATTGAAATCGTCAGTTCAGTGTGCTGCGGCAGTCAAAAAAGCAAACAGAATGTTGGGAATTATTAGGAAGGGAATGGTGAATAAAACAGAAAATGTCATAATGCCTCTGTATCGCTCCATGGTGAGACCGCACCTTGAATACTGTGTACAATTCTGGTCGCCGCATCTCAGAAAAGATATAATTGCGATGGAGAAGGTACAGAGAAGGGCTACCAAATAAGGGGAATGGAACAGCTCCCCTATGAGGAAAGACTAAAGAAGTTAGGACTTTTCAGCTTGGAGAAGAGACGCCTGTGGGGGGATATGATAGAGGTGTTTAAAATCATGAGAGGTCTAGAACAGGTAGATGTGAATCGGTTATTTACACTTTCAGATAATAGAAAGACTAGGGGGCACTCCATGAAGTTAGCATGTGGCACATTTAAAACTAATCGAAGAAAGTTCTTTTTCACTCAATGCACAATTAAACTCTGGAATTTGTTGCCAGAGGATGGGGTTAGTGCAGTTAGTATAGCTGTGTTTAAAAAAGGATTGCATAAATTCTTGGAGGAGAAGTCCATTACCTGCTATTAAGTTGACTTAAAAATTAGCCACTGCTATTACTAGCAACGGTAACATGGAATAGACTTAGTTTTTGGGTACTTGCCAGGTTCTTATGGCCTGGATTGGCCACTGTTGGAAACAGGATGCTGGGCTTGATGGACCCTTGGTCTGACCCAGTATGGCATGTTCTTATGTTCTTAAAAATACACAGCTGAAGGAAAGTGAGTCAAAGAAAAAGATAGATATCTGAAAGAAAAGAAAAAGGAAGAAGCACACGAAAAAGAAGAGACATTACCAGAGAATGAGAAGAGACATGCCAAGCCCCAGAAAATCAAGTCAAAGAGGGCAAAGATTGGAAACTAGGTTATTGCCTGAAAGCTAAATGTAAAACAACCCGAGACCAGATTCAAAGTATCATGACCTGAAGGTGGGAGAATTAACGAGTAGAAAACTGTTGAATTTAATTGGTTGATTTGGCTTTTCTTGGCCCACAATTCCCTTCTCTGCAGACTATATCCTCCAGCTTGCCCCAAAGGTTTGCACTGGGTCCTTATAGCTATAGTAACAAAATGTGCTTGAATCACAAAATTGCCTGATTTGAGAGTAGATTACAATTTTTTTCTCTGGTCTTCTTGTAAACTACCTGCCCTCACTGCTACCACTTTAAATTAAAATTGTTATATATTTTATTGCATGCACATTTTTAGGCAGGAGAAACGATATGAACATGCATGAGTAAGACTGTGTGCGCAGGAGAAGCAGCTTGCCTATGGGTTTGTGCTCCAAATTGTTTTTTAAGTACCCAGCAATACCTTTTGTCCCTTTTCATCCTGGACTTACCTATTTCACGTTTTCGTTCATTGGTTGTGCAATTGTGGAAAAACTCAGTCATCAGACTTTCCAAAGCTCGAAGGGAGGCCTCTTCAGAAGCCTGGAAAAGAAAGCAGAGATCATGTCATTGATTTATCACAAATTAATTTCTAGTTTTTGCTGGATAACATTTATAACAAAATGTTTTTCAGCCACAGTCTAACTCATCATGGGAAAGGGTGAGTACAGAGAATCATTTAAATATTTGAGGAAACAGTATGTAATATTTAAACAAGTTAAAAAAAAAATAAAGCCAATCTATACAACTCTGGCTATATTATTACAGCCTTTTCATTAATCCACCAATCACAAGAGCTCACTTTATTAGTCAAAGTATACCATAGCTAATTTCTAATACAGTACTACAAAGTCAACATGACTGAAGAATTTTCTGGGGGTTTTTTGCTCCATACACCTATATTATATTCCACAAAATATCAATTCTTCTACTGAACATCAGACAAAATGTATTTTTACAGTGATGACAATCAGCACTGATACAGTGGCATTGTTTCTAGATTGAACATTAGAAACACAAGCTCATTCAAGTATCTTGATTTCCCAGAGCAACTTAAAATTATTTTTGTTGTAAATCCCTTGCAAGTTTCCTAATATCTAGATTCTCAACTTACTTTAACAAGACAATCATAGTGAAAAACTGCTGGCACAAATTGTTGATTTTTAAATAGCGATGTAACCTTCAATTTTCATGTGCTCTAGTCTTATTTAAAAAGGCACAAGCTCAGTATAAAAGACTTGCATTCTTGTATCAGGCTTAGTGAGGGTGCAGGTTCATCACAGAGGTGTCATGTTTGAGCGTCAAAAAGGAAAGCGGATGCTACTGCCACTTGCCCTTACAAGCACAAAGGGCAGTGCTTGATGAGATGTCTTTCAGTCCAGGACCACCTGGAAAATGTTCTGGGGGCTGATAGAAAGGAAGACAACGGAAAGGATTAAAAAAAAAAACCAAAAAAAAAAACCTAAGTGAACCCTAAGAAACAATCGGTGAATGGCACAAGCTCATGTGTGTGTACTTTACTCAAAATAGCATGTGGCAGATGTGTCTCTCTCACTTCAGACAGGACTTAGAAAGAAATGTAGTCACCCAAAACCATTTCCTGCAATAGGTAAACTTATCTTTCAGAAAGAGCAATTTAAGCAGAGGAAATTCAACAAGCTGAATTATCTGCAGCCTTATTAAAACAAGTTTGGCTTTGTTATATTTTGGTTGAAATTGGTTTACATTCTTTTCTTTTGTTCTTTGTAAAGGCCATGCCTATTTATACTTTTGTTCTAAGTTATCTGAAAACAGATACGATGTGCAAACGGTTGTCGGTATATAAAATCTTTAAAATAAATAAATAAATATTGCCTTTCTGCAGAATGCATGTTCTGAAAGTTTCCTAACCTATTTTCCAGATTGGATAATCTGAAAAAAAATGTCATAATGCCAACACTTTAGTGTAAACTTTAATGGCTTTGTCACTCCCTGCTGCCAGGCTCTATGCTGGCTTGTTCCACATGTCAAATTTAGCAAGATTAACAGCAAGGAAATGCTGGTAACACTGGGTCACTTCAGCTGCAATTGCAGCCATGGTCAACCTGGGCTTTGGTTAGAAATAAAACTCAGGGCTCCCACTTAGTGGCACTGACAAACCCTGGGCCACTGAACTAGTGCCTGTCTTGTTAAAAGTATCTCCCAGTGAGAAAGGTCACGGTATAAAAGCAAAAAAAAAAAAAACTGTAGGAGGTGCCTCTCCTTGTACTGTTTAAAATCATTTTTATACAGTCATCATGCAGAAATGGAATATGAAGCTCAGAGAGCTTTTTATGAAGTTGAGAGCAGGAAAGCCATTATTTTGGAGTTATTAAGAGAGCTAAGAGTTTGTCAGTTCCACTGACAGTTCTGTTCAATCAGTCTTTGGAGGTAGGTGTCATCCTCTTCATCAAAGTGGTAATAGGGTGGTGGTTAGTAACTACAGATCAGTGAAGTATCCTGAATCCAACAAGTTTTAGGGTCAGAGCTAGCACAGTTTTACCAGCGAGAGATTGTATCAAATCTGATAGATTCCTTTGATTATGTAACCAGAGAATTAAATTAGAGGTAAGCGACGTCCAGTTCAATCAGAACCACTCTACTGGGTCATGGCATCATATGCCTTTATTTGCAGCTACCCAGGGTTTCCCCTCCATTTTAAACCCTCTCCTATCTAGTCCAGCCTTCAGAGCAATTGCTCTCTAGCTGATAAGCACAAACTATAAATCCCTTCAGAATTCAGCACAACGTTTTCCACTATCTGGAGTCAACTACTGCTAACCTCTATGTCCTCCTTCCTAGATTCAGCGGAATATAACAATGCAGTTATGTGATTAATACATTCACTTCAACAGCTCCATTGTATACTGTATTTTACTAATACATTGGAAGTTAACTCTACTGCAAGTCTTGACTAGTGAGCATAAATCATTGTACATGATGGCTGGGATACTTGACCCAACCAGTCAAAAGAGCAGATGGACTTAGGAAGTGAACCCAGGATCTCTTGCAGGTATCAGCAAGTCAGCCCATCTAAATTTTTTAAAAACTTGTTCAATCATTTCCTACACAAACACATGAATTCATAAAATAGTGTATATAAAAAATAACCATGTTACTTACCATTTATACAGACTTTCACCTCTTCCATTTATTTCTAGTTAATACCTAAAATGAAGTGATCTTCACATGAGCTATGATATTTACAGTAGAATTCTTTTTTGGATTCAGCAATTTCATCCTGCTCCTTTGGGCTTCCAGTTGCATTCAAACCAAGACTGAGATCTGGCACCATGAGCTTTCCCTCCCCCAACCGTGCCTCCACAACTAACCAGGGATTTTTCCCTCTATTTCATATCCCTTTTTCCAACTCACTTAGGCCAGTCATTGCAGTGACAGCTCTTGGCCAAAGGGCAAATACAAGGCTCCTTCTAGAACCCTGCAATTATGGATCTCAAGTCCAGCCACTTGGTGTCACTATGGTCTCAAAACTACTTCCCTCCACCAACAGGCTGTGAATGCAGCTTTTGGCTGTTCCAGATCCTCTACACAGCAGCGCACAGCACTGTCACTGAGCCACGAGACAAGCTAATCTTTATCTGAATTGTCAAGTTTGATCACAACAGAAAACTTGTTAGAATATTTCTAGCTTATACCTCTTATGGTGACTCACAGCAGCAGCGTATAATGTTTATAATGAAGTATCAGGACCCTGTACAGCATGTGGTTGCTGTATCAATACCAGCACCTTTACTGTTCTTAATGTCATCTTCCAGCACCAGCAGAGACACTGCAAGCTTCAAACGGCTCAAAGTTAAAACAGTCATGTGACCACAAGACAAAGACAGAAGAAAAGCAAATCTCATAGGATGATGGAAAGAGGCTAGTTTATAGAAGGCAATGGCTTTGTGGAGAAAGGAAAAAATGGGAAGAGGACAGAAAAGCTAGGATAAAATGGAGACAGATGCTGGAACAAGGACAGTGAAGAGTCATGGAGGGAGGAAGGAAGGAAAAACAGATTGGGGTAACGAGGGGAAAGAAAGAGGAGAAAAATGAAGGAGAAAAAGTGAAAGTCAGCAATAAAATCAGAAGAAAACCAGCCAGAAGAACACAGCTGGAAAACTACTGAAAAACTGAATTGGTTTTCTTTTGTAAATAAATTAACAAAAAAACCCCACAAAACCATTAACACTAGCTATCAGTAAAACAACACATTAGGTGAAGCACTGCATATACAGGAGCCCTGATGAGCATGTTACACATCTAGGTTTAAAAAACTGCATTTTAACTGTTCCTCATTATTACACAAACACCTTTCATCAATGTGAACATGCAAAAGCTGAAAAACCCCACAGCATGCCCATCTACAGCTGGTGCCCGTACAGATGAGGTTATACTGTTAAGCCCCTGGAAATTCTGAATGGATGACAAGACCTATTTCTTTAAAAAAAAAAGTTTTCAGAGTCTCAAAATTCTTGAAAAACAGTTTCAAAATATGTATTTTAGAGCTTTAAGATGAGGCACATAAAAAAAAAAAGGTTTGAATCTCAGGGATGCAAAGCAGTATGTAGGAAGGATTTCTACCAAACACCACTTCTGCTGCAAAGTGGATAAAAAAAGCCCAGTCATTTGCACTCCCAGCATGAGATGGTCATAGGCAGCAAATTTCACACGACATTAGCTCTCGCAGCCAGTGTCTGTGCATCAGAAAAACCCACCCACCTTCAGCCATTTCTCTCGCTGACTTGTGCCAGGCTCCAGAGGAAATAATGACCCGTGCTAATTAGCCAGACAACTGCCACTGCTAAATCTGGGTTAGACAGGAGGAGGAAATGTAATTAAAAATGGAGAAAAATAAAGCTCTGGGTAGTCACAAAATTAAGACTCATGGTGCCTTATCTTTGGACTAGCACAAATGGCTGTGTGTATATGACTGAGGAAAGCTCTGAATGGGCAAGGTAGCTTATAGAAGCTGGCTACCACCTGACAAAAAAATAAATAAAATAAAGCTTAATTCAAAATTTCATCTAAAAAAATCCCAAAAACCTCAACATCCCAGCTGCACATCTGCTCAAGGAAATTCAAGTACAGAAGAGTGAAAATATCCATAGAAAAAGGAAGTTCAAGGACAAGGTGGTCACAATCTGAAGTTATAATGGAGAAAGGTTCAGAGGAAACAAGAGAAAGCAAGTGGCAAGCTTGCTTACCTATAAACAAGGTTTTCCTTAAGAGAGCAAGATGAATTAGCTACAAAGCGTAAGTGTCATCCAATGGTGCCGACACAGAGCTCAGTAAATATTTTACTGAGCTTGTATGGGAGTTTCCACGCACACATACTGCCTCATGAGCCCCTTAGTCTCTTCTAGTGTTCAAGCTTCAGCGAGCTAGTCAACTCTTCAGGGAGCCAGGTGGGAATTTAGCATGGTTGATTCATCACACTGTCTATGGAGAACCCTGCTTACAATTAAGTAAACTTGCTTTCTTTCTTGACAAGCTCCAAGTTGAGGCTTGCAGCATGGAGCAACTACTGAAACAAAGCCAGTGGAGAGAAGACTATTGGGGGGAACAGGCTGCACAAAACCGCTTGTCCAAAGTTATTGCCCCTCGCAAGACATGTTGTCTAGACAGTAGTGGAACATGTAGGTGTGCTTTTCAAATGTCTTCAATGAAAGTGGCCCTTAGAAGAGCCACTGAATTCATGATGGCTCTCACTTGAGCCTTGACAGAATCTGTAAACCTGCAAGACAGCCAGTATACTGCAGTGCACAATACACTCCATTAGCCAATTAGATAAAATTCTTTTGGCAACTACCTGTTCCAATCTATTGGAATCAAAGGATATGAATAGCTGAGAAGCTTGATGAGGCAGAGTCCTTCAAGTAATATCCTAGGGCTCTTTTACAGTCCAAAGAATGAAGAGAATTTGTTCCCCTGTGTAAATGTGGTCTCAGAAAGAAAGTAGGCAGCACAATAGTATGGTTTATGTTGAATGTAGATACCGCTTTTGGAAGTACGAGTGCTTAGAACTAGCCTTTTGTGAAAGAACTGCTTGTACGGTGAATATAAAACCAGAGCCTGCAATCTGCCTATTCTTTGTACCAAAGTGACAGCAACAAGAAATTTTCCAGGTGAAAAGTTTCACGTTCATTCACTCAAGAGGTTCGAAAGGTTACATCAGCTGTGCCAAGGATCTCATTATGGTTCCAAGGCATTGGAAATTTACTGACCGGAGGCTTGAAATGCCACAAACTTAATGAACGTTGATACTAGTGGTTGGAGCTCCTTCCACCTGCTGGTGATACACCACAATGGCATTCAGAGGAACTTTAATTGAGGACAAGAGGAAGAATAAATATTGAAGTCCCTCGCAGCACAAGGAAAAAATAAAAAGGAGGGTATAGCTGGCTGATCCCACACCAAGAGAAGAACCTCTCCCAGGTGAAGCTGAAATCAGCATGTCCTCCAATTTCTTAGCAAAGCGTAAGAAGGAGATTACTGCACATTCAACATTCACGCCATGAAGGACAGCGATGGTAGATAGCACAATCTGCAGCTCACTTGTGTGATGAGAGTTGGGAGTGCCCCGCCAAACTGGAAACTGAGCTGACAGACAAGATATGGATATCGCTCTTGATGTGGCCATGCTAATGCTATCACAATTAATCTCACCTTGCCCTGAATGACCTTCTAGAAAGTCTCGGCAATGAGAGGAATTGGCAGGTATGCATAAAATAAACCAGTGTTCCAGTTCAGCACAAAAAACATTGGGAGCTGAACTGTACCTGCTTGGAAGCATGGAGCAAAATCACTGAACCTTTTTGTCGTCATTTGAAATGAATAGGTCGATGACCAGCATTCCCCAAAACTTGAACACATCAGCAACCCTTGGATCCAAGGACCACTCATGATATTGCGGCACTCTGTTTAGACTGCCCACCAAAATGGTTTTGGGCTCCTGTGCTGTGATAACCAGCCCACAACCAGATTTGGAGGGCATCCTCACAGAGGGAGTATGAGCTCGAGCCTCCCTGCTTACTCATGTAGAACATAGTCACCTGGTTGTTCATCTGAATCAATATTCTTTTGCCTGAGAGCAGATGAGAGAACACTCCCAATGCATAATGATAGCTTGCAGCTCCAGCAGGTCGATTTGCAGATGGATCTCTGATATGGACCAAGACTTCTGGATCCATGGCAACCTCTGTGTGCCCCCCCACTTCTTGGTGGGGTCATGAGTAGACAGGATTCACTTGATGCATGGGAACATGCAATGAGATGTCCATCCCGAGAGCCTACAAATTTATCTATCATGAACAGGATGCCATCAACTCAGGGATTACAAAGATCTGTTAGGATAATGGTTGACAGAACAGACCCCACTAACTTCAGAAGGTCCACTGAAGGCTGTGCATGTGCAGATGAGCCAAGGAAATTTCATGCACTGCTACAGCCATGTGTCCCAGAAGACCTATGTGGTCAATCACATTGGTGCTCAAGTCCTGTTGTAGAAGAGCTTACAAGGCCAATCGGTAATATGACTCTGAGCTGGGTCTTTGTGGGTGCCATTGGATGACATTACCTATGTTATAGCTAATTCCTTCCTTTTAATAGAATATGCTTCTTTTCTGAGAGGGCGGTAGATGCCTGGAATAAACTATCAGTAAAGGTGATAGAAACAAGTTCTGTGATAGAATTCAAGCATGTTTTGCTTGGGAGAGACAGAACAGTAATAGGAACAAGTTAGGAAGTTGAGTATTACAAAACCACACTTCACTCCCATTGCCTTGTGGAAAATTATTTTAAGCTGTTAAGCTTGCGGAAGAATATTGTACCACGATAGGAAGCAATGAAGCAGAGAATCGCTGATATTTTATTTATTTATTTATTTATTAATTAATTTCTATACCGGCTTTCACGACCAAAGGTTGCATCAAGTCTGTTTACATTTAACAAGTCGTGTAATAAACATAGAACTAGGGTAATTGAACTGGTGCAGAAAATAATAGTTACAATGAACAAGGAAATTACCAACTGGGATAGGAGGAGAAAAGAGAAAAGGGACAGGAATATTTACATAGTAAAACGCATTTACAGTGAATATTTACATGGTATGCAATAAAGGATCTGTGTCAAGAGGATGTCAAGAGCTAAATGTAGTCAAGGACGGGGAGGGGTATGGGCTGGTGGGGTTTACACTAGGATAGAGGGAAGAGGGAGGTTAGGGGTGACAGATGGTGGTTGAAAGGGAACCTGGATCAATCTGAACTCTGGTAGGCTTTTTTGAAAAGCCAGGTTTTTAGTCTTTTCCTAAAAGTAGGTAGGCATGGTTCCTGGCGAAGCTCTGAAGGGATGGAGTTCCATAGGCGCGGTCCTGCTGTGGATAGAGCTCTGTCTTCGAGAGATTTGTGTTGGAATGTTTTGGCTTTTGGAACATTAAGTGATTCTTTGTAGTGTTCTCTAGTTGGTCTGACAGAGGTGTGTTTCTTGAGTGGTATTTGTAGATTTAATGGTGCGAGTTGATGTATGACTTTGAAAATGATGGTTATAGATTTGTACATGATTCTGTAGTGAATGGGAAGCCAATGAAGGGTTTTCAAGATGGGGGTGATTATTTGATATAAGGCCTATAAGTTTTGAGAATAAATATGCTAATTTTCTTAGCCTGCTTGAAACAAAACAAGTCATGATCATATATATTAAAGAGCAGTTACTCAGAAGGCTAACTGCAGATAGAGGAAAATAGGACAGTAGCCACTTAGCTACACTAAACTGCTTGCTGATGTGATAACATACAACTGGGGCCCCAAGACACATGGGAGTGGCCCAGAGAAGAAACCAGAGCAAAGGTCAGAAAAATTAACTTAAAAAAAGCAACATGAGACAAGCTGTTTGAAATCAGAGAAAAGAATAGCTCACAAGAATAGCTTTGGACATTACCAGTGGTTAATGAAGTGCCTGATGAGCTGTTGCTGATTTCTCAGATCTACAAAAATATAAGACTCAAATTGGAGAACTAAGAACATAAGAACATAAGAAACTGTCAGGGGATGTATTTTTGTGAATTTTCTTTAATGCAAACTATAATTTTGCATGCGTTTATTGCTTATTCTCAGACTTATAAGTAAAACTTCTATACTTATAAATATATTGTGTAATATATGACAAAATCACCAATTTTCCTACCCACTACATGCCTCTGCTCTTGAAGTAAAGGTGAAAAGTAGATAAAGAAAGTATAATTTGGTGCCAAGGCAAGCTACAGGGTAGCCAGATGGGACATGGCTGACTAACTCCCCAGAAACTAGAATTAATACTAGCAAGTTAGTGCTGACCAGGTACCATGCAGCAAAGAGACAGGAATATAGATGGCCAGATGTTCAGTCAACAAGTTCTTTTATTTTGGTAAGTGTTTAGATTATAAATCCTTCTGGTAAAACAAAGAGGGTGGGAAGGTCTGTGTGCTGGATTAAGTATGACAACTTGTATGTTTCAAAATGGGAAGACAACAAAAATTAAGATAAGGAGCAATATGCTTCAAGGGGGTCAAGCTTTTACAGATTGATATATACAAGTAGGATATATCCTTAGAAAGCAGATCAAAATAAGTGGGCACACTAGAAAGAATAATTTGTTTTTAATCTGCCATGTTACTATAAAGTAAAAACCCTCACACAGCATGCCAAGGATTTTTTTTTTTGTTTATATATCAGAGTGCTCACTTTTTCCAGCGCCTCCTGAAGGATCATCAACCTAGACATAGGCCTAATCAAACCAGAGGGCCGTAATTTGACAAAAATCTCAAATTTTTGTTTAGCATGATGTTTAAACCTTATGCTTTGGCAATGGTTGTTACATCATCATGACCCCAGTAGTATCAGGTGGTAGGGCATTAACCTCTCTTTCACCCCATATTATACAGCAGGGGTGGCCAACTGATTCTTGGAAGTCAAAAACAGGCCAGGTTTTCAGGATATCCATAATGAACATGCATGAGATAGATTTGCATACAATGGAAGCAGCGCATGCAACTCTCATGCTTATTCATTGTGGATATCCTGAAAATCTAGCCTGTTGGTGGCTCTTGAGAACTGTTGGCCACCCCTGTTATACAGGTTTTCAAACAAAGTCAAAAGGCCAAGGGATTGCCCTCAGCTTACGGCTCACATATTACACAGATGCAGTGTTGCCGCCATGTTAATGCATTTGAATGTGTGGAAATAATGGTTAAATAAAAATCGCAAGTCTTTAAAAAGGCGATACCTTTTCATTGGACTAAATAGATACATTTTTTGACTAGTTTTTTGGCAGATAATACTCCCTTCTTCAGGTCAAAACAGAATGAGCATAAGATATTGCCAGAAATTATAACCACCATAAAACTTATTCCAATGGTAGTTTGAAAGTGTGCCTGTCACCTTCTGATCACTCATTAACCCTCCCTTGCCTTTCTGCTATCACTGGAACACTTTTCATAATTCACTTATATTTTCTGGTATTATCTTTTGCTCATTTTCTTCTGACCAGACGAAGAGTGCTAGTCAAGACGTGTATTAAGTTAAGATGATAGTCCAATAAAAAAAGTTACCTACTTTGTTTTTAATTTAACATTTCTCTGAAAACAGATGCAGGAATGATGGGCATCAAATAGAAGAAACCGGACTGAGTTGGCAGATATATTTAGATCTACAGGTCAATAAATAAAAGGGAAATAAAACCAAACAGTAAATGTCAATATTGTGGAGTCTTTGCATTGCATCTAGTCAGCAATTGTTACAGCAAAGAAGTAGAAGAGACAGGAAAGGTTGTGCCACACTCAGCAGTCACAGTAAAGGGAAGTCTTCTTTAATCTTAGGAGCCACAGCTACTTGGGCAAGAGTACTCCCAGCCAGAGGCAATTTCAGCTAAAATCAATAAAGGGATTGCTTCCTTTCTCGGCTGGTCTATAACAGGTATTTCTTGCTTAGCTCCATGTACTGCTTGCCTGGAATTTTTTTTTTTTTTTAGCAGAAGTGAGGAGCTTACAACTCCAATTGGCAATATTAGATATGACTGTCATGCTAAACTTACACACTATTTTTGCAACTCCTTTTATCCACCTAGGAACCCACCACACCTTTAAATATAGGTCTCTCAAGCCATATGATGCCTCTCCTGGCCTTTAGAAAGAATGCACTTATTTAAAAAAATAAAATAATGGAAGTGTTTATATCCCAGCAGTAAATTAGTTTACAAACCAACAGGAGACTAGCAAAAGCAAGAAGCAGCCATGTGATGTTCTAGGATTATTTCTACATAGAATCCCCAGTGCTTTTCAAAGGTTTATGAAAAAAAATAAACAGCAAGCCTGGGATGCCAATGCATGCATATTGTCACAAAACTTTAAAATAAAATGTCATGCTGTATATACTCCCTGAGAACCCAGTATTTTCTTTTAAAGCTAAGGAAGACAATGGTGTAAGGCAGCTCACATGAAGGAAGGGTTACTTTTAACACTTCAGATACAAACATGCAGCCCACTTCTTGGCTGGACAATTTGGCAGCATGCTGACTGCATGAAAGCCTCCTGAGGTGTGAGAAGAGAATAACCAGCATTATTTAGTTTTAGCTGGAAATAAGAGGACTTACACTAAGTCACACAATTGATGGTAGAGCACAATTGGAACATTTGCCACAGGGATCCTTTAAACCTGTAATTTCAATACTCTAGACCAGTGGTTCTCAACCAGTGTGTCGCCACATTTCCCAGTCCCCCACTGGTCCAGCTGCTCCTTTACTCCAGTGAGATCTGGGCTTAAAATGCTGATAGTCCGGGTGGGATGCGGCAGGATAGCTGGTGTCAGCAGCACTAGCAGCATGATCTCTTCTTCCTGCCCCCACATCCCGGAAGAGGAAGTTGGATGCAGCTGCCACATGTGAAAGAAGAGATCATGGTAATTTAAAAGTACGAGCAACATTGGCCTGGGGCAAAAAGAGGACTAGTCAGCCTCAGCAGCAGATGGGACACCTTTCTCAAGGCCACGAGGGTTGGAAGAAGAGGAAGCTGTTGTTGCTGCTACCAGTTCTTCTGTTTTGGGGGGAGGGGGTGGGGGAAGAGCCTGTCCACATGCATGCAATTGAGAGCCTGTGTCTGTGTGCGATTTACATCCTTTGTGTGAGTGAGAGCACGTGTATGTATGATTAAGAGCCCGTGTGTCCATGTGTGATTGAGAGTCTGTATGTAAGTGAAAGAAAGAGACAGCATGTAAGTGTGTGACTGAAAGCCTGTGTGGGTATAAATGTGAAAACGACAGCATGTGTGTAAGTGTGTGATTAAGAGCCTGTATGTGCAAGTGAGAGAGCATGTTATGTATGATTAAGAGAGCATGTGTGTAAATGTTTGATTATTATTAAAGGCCTATGTAAGTGAGGGAAAGTGCATGGGTATATGAGCTTGATAGAGAGCCTATGTAAGTAAGAACATGTGTGCAGGGCACCTGGATATCAAAAGTTCTCAGGTATGGAGAGCATTTTATTTTTATCATTTTTAATTATTTGGTTTTTGTGGCTGCTGTTTTGAAATATTTTATTGATGTCTGGAAATTTTTTTTGAGTTTTTAGATATTCAACAGCTGTTTTGAAATAATCTGTTCTTTTTATTAGTATGTTTTACTGCTATTGATTTTTATATTTCTTGATTTGTTTTGAGGACTGGTGATGTTCCTCTTTTTCCTTTGTTACACTGCATACAGTCTCTCTGGCTTGTTGCAGTTTCCAGTCCAGTTTCTGCCTGCATGTTTCTAGTTATGTTTTATGGTCTTTTTATTCTTTGTTAGGTGAGGGTCTGAACACATGACAGAGGTGAGGTATTCTGCTGGCATGCAGTTTGTGTTGGGCTCTAGGAGGTACATTGTTGTTTTAACACCTGGTGCCTTTTCTTAGGTAAGATGGTTACTGTTTGAGTGCTGGAAGTTAGTGATGTTCTGGTATGGGAGGTTTACTATTTAAGTACTGTGTCTGAACAGAAATTACATATCTTTCCCTTGTATCATTCTTAAAAATAATACCGGGCCTTTATTTCTTATTTCTGCCATGGATTGTAACGAGCAGTGTGTCATAGATGTGAGCGTTGTCCTTCAGGTGTCACGATGGGAAAACGGTTGAGAACTATTGCTCTAGACATACCTCCTCCTGACATGGACATGAGGGACCTGCTTGCAAATACCATAGTGGAAAAAAAAACACCCCAAAATGCTGAAAAAGCATTCAACCATGTTGAGTGGTCAAGTAAGAAGAGATGGATCCTGAAAAATTATAATTTGAGAACAGTTTATACAATAGGTACAACTGCTGTATCTAATGCTTTTCCCTTAAACAGAGGTACCCATCATGGGTGCCATTTGTCTCCAGTGTTACCGTAAATGTCTCGGTATTGGAACCTTTACCTATCAAGCTACCATGCCTATATTCCATGGCATTTCCATTAAAACAAAAAACAGGTCAAATTAAGTTTATTTGCCGATGTGTTAAATCTTTGTGGGCAACCCCTTGACTAGCCTCATGAAAATTATGGACACTATAAAAACATTTAGATCTTTTTCCAGGTCTGAAAATTTTATAATAAATCAGAGGAGATTCCTTTAGACCCAACTATACCTAACAGATGGCATGGACCCTTTCTGCTAAAATGGACCTTAGAAACTAAGATATTTGGGCGTATGGCTTACGCATACCACACAAAATTTAAACTACTGCAACATCATCACTACTTTACAAACATTGATAGCTCTACTGCATGAATAGAGTCCTTTTCCTTTGTCAATTATAGGGGAATGAGCAGTGATGAAGAGGTTATTCTCCCCCAAAATACTTTATCGCTTGCAAATGCTTCCCCTGTGGATAAAAAGGAAGGACATTCACTTTTTTAGATCCATCAGTATTTATTTGGAGTAATAAGCATGCTTGCTTAAAAGATAGATGTCCTGATGGGGGATGCAAAGTTTGGAGATCTGGGGTATGTTTGTGGCTATCATAGAGGGGCAGACAAAAAGGCTAAGACCCTAAAATCTTCTGGAAGACTACATTCTCACTTAACATCCAAGACAACCTGTCCCTTGTAGTAACAATACAGAACTAGAAAAGCCATAAAAAGGCCTATAGTTAACTTCCACTAGAGAATGAATCACTGAAATCTTCTCTTACTCGCCCAGTTCCAGCTTTCTGGAAGCTCTCTAACCTGAAGCAAAAGCTAGTAAAAATCAAGCAACTAAAACTCAAAAGAAAAATGGTACAAATCCTTCTACAGATCATACTGCAAACTATGCCAATATACATTTTACAGGACTCTACCATTACCCACACTGGAAAGACCTTTAACAAAAAAAGGGAACTCTTATGCCTGTTCCTCCTCTAATGCAGTACATATTATTCAATGCAGAAAATGTAAAGAGAGATGCTACAATAGCAAAGGAAACCAGAAATTAGAGATAAGAGGAAACCTAAACAAGAGATGAGCAAAGCAACATCTCCCAGGAAGAACCTTTTTTGAAACCAAGCCACTACATCAATGACCTTATGAATAGGATTATTAAACAGACATTCAGAACTATTCAAGAATGTAAGACATTCAAAATAAAAATGATCAGACATTTCAAACAAACAAAAAGGCCTTCAGAGACATGAGCTTTAACTCACTACCAATCTGGCTGCTTCTCATTCTTCTTCTATCTCCCCTCCATTCCATTCCTTGTTTCTACCATTAAAATGTAATCTAATTCACTTGTATATTCAACCCTCATCTTCTCCCTTCAGGGCTTCTCAGAAGTATCCCGGTTACCCCATAACCAGTCAGGTTTTCAGGATATCCGCAATGAATATGCACGAAATCAATCTGTACACATTGGAGACATCATATGCGTATTCCTTATTGCTATCCTAAAATCCAGGTCACCAGAACAGCTTTAGGAAGCCTCACTTTATCTGCTCATTGTTTCTTTGGACCCAATGAAGGGAGTAGAGCTCCTCAAAATTAATCAAGAAATAGAGACATAACCTAATATTTTATTGACATTTATTTCCACACAAAAGAATGAGGCAAAACCATTTTTGGAGCTGGTAATCAGCCAGCACTCAGGTTATATACTTGTCATAACTGGTAAGGAACTCTTGGAATCCAAAATTTTCAAAAACATTGTATGATTTTTTTTTCATAACCTCCTAGTAATTCCTTATTTTTAAGAGTTGAAATAAAGGTATGGATTCACAAAAACCTGAATCCTATTGCTAGACTGAAAAGCACCACAAATTCCTGCACCTCGTGTGCCTTAAACCCATCGTGTTGGCTATCTGGGCATGAGGGGGGAGGGAATGAAGAAACAGTGAGGCAGCAACATCAGCAGAGCCTACAGGCTTGACACCAATATCTGGGACATTGAATGTAAAGGACGTTATCTCCACTGCTAACGTGATCAGAGCCAAGCTAAGATTTCCAGTATGCTACAATGCTGGCAAAGGTAGCTGTCAATTTCTCAATGCTCAGATGACTGAAATGTGCTGGAGAACAGGAACAGACTGGAAACGTGCCATATAAGACTTGCTTGCCATTTGAAAAACTAATGTGAAGTTGCTACCAATGGGCCTGATTTTAAAAAGCATTTACATACTTAAAACTGAGTTTTACATATGTAAATGCACTTTACCCATGTAAGTAGGCTTTTCCATATTGCTATAATATATGCTGTTGAACTGTCCATAGGATATTCATGTATAAGCGCACTTTATATGTGTAAATGGTTTTTTAAAATTGCTATGACAGTATGTTATATTTACTTGTGTAACTTTTTTAAATTACCTCCAAAGTGAGCAGTGCAATTATTCCTAAATTGTTCATTTATAAAGACTATTGCACGTCCAGGAGACAAAGCATTTCACCCTCAGCATCAGTCAATTACAATGCATTAATCCTGCATAAATAGTCTACAGCATCTGATTTCAGAATTAACACATACAATCACTTTCTTAGAGAACATCTGGCACTGTTTATATTAAGGAGGAACATGAAGGGCTTTCTTATAGATCAACATTCTAGGAAAGAACACAGGGCCACTGACCTAACAATGAGTTTTTGGCCCATGCTGCCTTGGTGTTGGCAGAAGTTAATCTGCCTAAATTTAACATACATTTCACTGAACTTTAGCCCATCAGTCAAGTGAGCAGAATTGGACTACATGTGTATACTTCCAAATTAAGTCCTGAGATTCTGCACCACTTCTGTGTAATCTCACAACCATTTAACTACGTGCACTATTTAGCAGCACAACTTACATGCTGAGAAAATGAAATACTGGGGTCTGATACAATTAAATAAAGCAAAATATAAGATGGACCAATTCCAAGGCTTATACATGCTGCAGATATTATGCTTATGTGCTTAGGAGATAGGAGAAATGTAGGATGCTTACTGCCGAAGCTGAGACTCCCAAGGCACTAAAGCATTCAGTCTTGAAAAAGGCTTCTCCTATTTGTTGGCCAACAAGCAGCCTGAATTGCCTGGATAATCTTCCTATGGGGATAGGGTACCAAACAGATTGAAAATAAAAAGATATACAACTCCTAAATCCCAGCTGTATAATTTCTGTACAAATGAAAAAACAGGCAGGCAAACACCACTAAGACACATCACATCAGTCAGTGAGCTATCCCAAGAGCTGAGCCATTACCATTCAGTAATTACAACTCCATTTACAGCTTTAAAAGAAAAACCCACAATCCCTTGTATAAGTCCTGGGTCTTGCTTATGTTCTTGAAATATTATGTATTAACCCCCCTCTGCTATTGTGAAGGTTAATACTTGATAATTCTCTCGATATAAAAAAAAGAATGCTTCAAGAATAACCCACAATAGTCAAGGCAGCTGCCCACAATTTTAAGTCACCTATGATAAAAGCTGTCACAAAAGGCAATCAGAGAATTTGTTCCAGCCTGACATTTTCTAAGCAGAGAAATGGTCTCAATAGTGCACATAAAGTAAAAAAAAAAAAAAAAATTTCAAGAAGCTGAAAACATTTCCCATAATTCTTCCAATATCCTCTTTCCAGCACCACCTCTCAGATTATACCCCAGACAGTACACTGAAAAATAGTGCTTTCTAAATCCCCTCACTATGCTCCAACAGAAATAACCTACTGGCAAGAGTGGGGAACTGAGTTTATCAATCGTGGATATTTCATGGTATCATCTGCACTTTGGGATTAAAGGAAGATAAGAATTCAATAATCTTCTCTCATGTCATGAAGGAGACAGACTCAGTAAATAGGTGATCCAGCTCACTCCTTTTCACATCTGCTTTACCTTAGATTTAAAAAAAAAAAAAAAAAAAAAAAAAGGCAGAAAATGGCCACCTCCCTATTAAAAAAAATACTTACTAGCCAAACACAAGGAAGCAAAGATGATCAAAATAATTAATTACAATATCCACTATTCTTCCTCCTGTGGGAACTCTGTGCAACTGCGAAATGCAGAACTTGTATAGAATTCTCTACCTGTGCAGAATTGTATATTTTTTGTGCAGACTCAGCAATACAGCAGCCAGCCAGCAGAATCAGAATGCCAGTGCTTTCAAGATTTGTCTCCTTTTGTTATGACTTCCAATCCTCTGGTGAGAAAAAGCTGATCGGGCTGGTACTGGCTCTCACTGCCCACGTCGCCCAATGCTGCTCCCACCAATTTGGCACTCCTCTGGGACTTCCATCCCTGCAGCCTGACTCGCGCTCACTGCCAAAAGTTTTCATGCTGGCGTTAGCAGCTGCTCCCCTCTCCCATGATGCAGCAGCTAGCCTACTTCATAAAAGGTTTTAGTATTTTTTAAAATACTTTAACCATCCCCGTGCCTCTTCTTTTTGTGCTCAGGACAGGGATGGATACTGGGAACAGCATACTTGAAGGAAGGGGCAAACACCCCCCCCCCCCCCCCCACGCAGGAAAGGTCAAGCCTGGATTGAAACGCAGAGCTGGGGGAAGACAGATCCTAAATGAGATAAGGGAGGGGGCTGAGCTTTATGAGGTAAGTTTTACAGTATTCCTGGAACAATTCTACTTAAAAATTTTACAATTCTGCATATGAATAATCAATTGAAAAAGCAATATGAAAAAAAATGACTCAGTGATTATACTGTGCTATTTTGATAAATCATGCAGAATTTTGCAATACTGGATGCAAAAGTTTCAATTTTTTTTTTTTTTGCATACAATTCCCCTGGAAGTATATACTTGTGGACCCATGATACCAGTCTATCTCTGGATGCTCACTTCAGCAGCAGCCACAAGGTGGCAGTACCCTATCATAACAGAAGATACTGACATTTTGTGGCCATTGTTGGTACTGCAGCCTCACATTTCCTGGATAACTACAAGTGTGTTATCATAATAAATTTGTTGGCATGCCCCTTTGAGATGTCTGGTCCTTGCAGCATGGCCCAGGCTGTAGGGCTTCACTATGGTTTGTTAAAATTAGATTTAGGTGCAGCAGCACAGGTTCCTGTTGATATCAATATTGTAATCAGCACAGGGCCTTGTAAATGCAGAACCTCACTTATATCAGGAGTGCAATGAGGCCTTGATGTTTGTGCTGTGCCAAGCCACACAAGGTGGAAGAAAAGTTGGGTGCAGTAAAAGGCAGATGGTGAGATACTCCACCCATGTACTAGCAGAATTTCAGCTGCATGAGAGTTACAAGAACAGGTTCAGGTTCATGGAGACAGTGGTGAAAGACAAGTTCAGAGACATACATGGCTGTTGTGCACTGAGAACACTGACAATGGAGGTCACATATGGGAAGGCAACCCAGCAAGGTGGTAGAGGAAACAGATTGCCTTTGTAGTGAGTGAAGGAGAAAGGAAGGGTGAGAGATGAAGGGATGGGGAAAATTTATTTTGATTAAAAAAAAGAATTAGAGTGGAGACCAAGATGGCGGCGAGAGCGGTCGCTCTGTAAGACGCTCCTGAACGAACTCATACCTCAACTATGATGCCCGCCAAAAGGAAAGGCAAAATGCGGGTCTTTCCTACAGATCCACCGCAGCCTGATCCTCAGAAGCGGATCACAGAATACACGTCCGCATTGATGGTGAAGACGGGGGACGGAGTCCCCGCTGCAGCTGCTGAAGAGGGAGCTTCGGCGCTGCCTGGGGAGGTCAGCTTGAGTCCCCCGGATTACCGACCTCCACCGGCGCCTGGACAACAGGCGGCTCTCCGACAGCAGACGCCTCGTGATGACATCACTCCCTCAACGGAGGGAGAACGCCGAGAGGGAGTAGAGGCGCCTACCCCGATGTTCTCCTCGAGTCTGCTGGGAACAGCAGCAATGTCGGGCCAGGAAGATCAGGAGATTTCAATATCTCCAGTTTACCCGAACGAGGAGGCAAGGAGTCCTTCGGAGATGGCAACCGGGAGAGTTCCAATACAGCCGAGGGAGCAGGGAAGGGGTGAGTTTATTATTCCCCCCAAACCACCCACGGTAACTTTGGATATATTGTGGGAGTTAATGGCTAGTATCGGACAATTTGTGAAGGAAGCTGATGTCAGATACAACAAAATGGATAATGATATGCAAAGCCTGAAACTTAAGACGGAGGAACAAATAAAAGATCTGGGAAGCAGGTTGAAAGAGGTGGAGAAAAAAACTGTACAAGTTCAAATGGTGGATGTTAAAATGATAAAAGACCTGGCATATCAGTCTAAAAGATTGGAAGCGCTTGAAAATTATAACAGACACTTGAACTTAAGATTCTTAAATTTTCCAAGTGCTTTAGAAGAGGATGTACAAAGCACATTGAAAAGGTTCTTCTTAGAAATTTTGAAATTTGAAGAATCTAAACTGCCCATCATAAATAAGGCCTACTTCCTTACTAAAATCGCTAGGGGAATCGAGGGAGACCAACGGGCTATTTTTGAGAATCTAACTGAATTTATTGAAAGTTCTGCTGTAGAGATAGTGGGCAGGGGTACGTTATTAGTATCATTTCTCATTGAAAAAGATGTTAGCAATGTAATGAAAGCTTTTTCAAAATTCCTCTGAAACTTTTTTTGGCCAATTGGTCAAGATTTTCCCTGACTTTGCCAGGCCTACCCAATTAAGGAGACAGGAATTTTTGAAATTGAGATCGCAAGTAGTAGCCCTTGGCTACACTTTCTTACTTAGATATCCTTGTAGATGTCTAATTAAGGGCAAAGGTGAAAATTTTGCATTCACTGTAATAGAACAGCTGAAATCATTTTTGAATGCAAGAACGGTGCCTACAGCTCCACAATAAAGTTTGGTGATCAGTAACCATATGGTAACAATCAATTCGTTAAGCCAGTTATCTATAATTGTTTCTTTAAAATTCTCCCCTATGTTTAACAGGTCTCACTCGCCTATGTTTCTTTGGAGAACATATAATTATGTATTTTGAAAATTGTTGGAGAAATTATCCTTATATTTTGTATGTATCTCTTTACTTTTTTCTTGAGAGTATAATTTATGTATACTTTTTGAAAATTATAATAAAGTGCAAATTAAAAAAAAAAAAGAATTACTTGACTGCAAAATGTTTTCTGGAGTTTAGTACAAAAAACCCCACAAAATATTTTTCCACAGGGCAGTAACTAATTTATCCAATTCCTAATTAATTCCTTTCATAAGAATTATTTCTCAGAAAAAAAAAAAAAAGTTTCCTTATTTTTGGCAGAAGCCAAAACAGCAATCAGAATGCTAAATCAGAAAGGAATGGTGCGGCTGCACCTTGAGTACTGTGTGCCATTCTAGTCACTCCCATCTCAAAAAGGATATTGTGGGAAAAAATGTAAAAAAAAATTGTGTGTGTGTGTATATATATATATATATACATATATATATATATATAAACTATGGTTATCAAAATATACCATTTACAAGATTTCAGAGAACAAATTACAGAAGAATTTAAGTATTCATTGTCTAGCATGAACAATAAGTTTCACAGATCACTTCTAATCTGTCAAACTCAACTGTAACTTTCTTCTCAGAGGATAAAGAGGAAAAGCACAGTCTGCACAAATTGATATTAGAAAAGCTGGCTGTTCAATTCCACAGGACTCTCCAATACAGCACAATACAGCAGCCTGTCAACAGGAAGGCAGTACATAAACCCAATGGTTTTTTAAAAAGTGATACTCAAGTGATCAAACTTAAAAGAAATCCACTTGTACAGGCAAAATTCTTTAACATCATGGATAAGAACCGATGCACACAGATTGAGCAGGATGGACAAAATGTTGCAGCCAGGCATATGAACTTCCTCAGCCACTCAAACAAGCTTAAAAAAATTAAATGATCTAGTAATGCCAGTTACCAAAGGAAAGGAAAGACATAGGCTGAAAGAATATTGGTTTAGAAATAATGCAGCCTGTATGCCACAGGAACATACCACTTTAAAGAGCACATTCCACAGGTTTACCAAGATTGCAAATACTGTGGTTTTTAATCTTCAAAGACTACTAATCATGTGCTGGAGAATCTTAAAATGCTGACAGTGGCATATCCCTCACAAGCTGAGAAGCAGCATACTTTCACTTCTCTGTACTTACTGGTCCACTCCTGTCCACACCATGCATCAATTCCTAGTTCATAGGTACACAGCCCTGGGTCCTCAAAATTACCCGTTTTGCACAATATTCATAAGGAATATTTAGCAGGCATATCTGCACACATTTGGTGTGAGTATCAGGTTAATATGCAGAGTTTGATTAGCAACCTGTTTGCAACTCTACCTCCCTGCCAAAGCCAGAAAATAACTTTGCCGGAAAGCAAACAAGCAAAAAAATGTGGACATCAGAGCCTTCCAACCCTGCCCAATTCTGGCTGCTCTCAATCTGCTGTGTTCATACTGGACAGCAATAGACAGCTTCCTCTGAAGCAATGATGTGGCTAGGTGCTTGCACACCGATGCATCCAGCACATCCCTCCCCTCACATCACACTAAACAGTGACATAAGGCCTTTGTTGTGCTCCTCTGCAAGCAAACTGAAGTAGTGACTCTGTACACTTCTGGTTATAGCAACCACACTTCCCATCAAGATCGGGCTTCTTTTTAGTTACTCAGTAGGATTAAGCAGAAGCGACACTTCAAAATATCTATTTGTGTTCCTAAATTTGTTCTCTCTTGAAATCTTATTCCTAAGTCTCCAATATTTTAAGATTTTATTCCATACTGTGCAAACATGCTATGATTTATAGCCCAAATCTCCTTTCCTTAGTCCATTCTGCGGCCATTGTTGATATATTCTCACTATACAATGCAAGACTAAGCTTCCAGCAACATGCATCTCACCAGACTCACCTGCTACAAACTACTGGGTGGCACCGATCATCCACTAGGATGTCTCCATGGCCTCTGATGTGTCTTTGCAGGTATCACAGTTCTTTGGCCCTTCTCCTTCCAGGACAATGTATTTTTATATGCTAGCCTCCTTGAAGCTCCTTTACATATTGATTATGTTTATTGATATTTGTTAAGAACATAAGAACTACTGGATCAGAACAAGGGTCCATCAAGCCTAGCATCCTGTTTCCAATAGTGGCCAATCCAGGTTACAAATACCTGGCAAGTACCCAAACATTAAGTAGATCCCATGCTAATGCCAGTAATAGCAGTGGCTATTTTCTAAGCCAACTTGATTAATAGCAGGTAATGGACTTCTCCTCCAAGAACTTATCCAAACTTTTTATTTAAACATCCTCTTCAGTAAACACCGAAGCCAATAAATAGTTTAATCTTTCCATGATGGCCTTATCTTCTCTAAGTGCCCCTTTAACCCTCGAACACCTAGCGGTCTCTCTGAAACCCTCACAAGCTTTCTGCTTCAGATATATTATTAAAAGGTTTTACTGTGTGTTTTTACCTCTACGGCCAACTTCTTTTCAAATTCTCTTAGCCTGTCTTATCAATGTCTTACATTTAACTTGCCAGTGCTTATGCTTTACCCTATTTTCTTCTGTTGGATCATTCTTCCAATTTTTTAATGAAGATCTTTTGGCTAAAATAGCCTCTTCCACCTCACCTTTTAACCATGCCAGTAATCGTTTTGCCTTCCATCCTCCTTTCTTAATGCGTGGAATACATTACTGTGCTTCTAGGATGGAAATTTTTTTTTTAAACAATGTCCACACCTCTTGCACACTTTTTACCTTTGTAGCTGCTCCTTTCAGTTTTTTTCTAACTATTTTTCTCATTGTATCAAAGTTTCCCTTTTGAATGTTTAGCACTAGAGCCATAGATTCTTACTATCCCTCTTCCTGTCAATTCAAATTTAATCATATTATGATCACTATTGCCAAGCAGCCCCATCACCATTACCTCTCACCAAATCCTATGCTCCACTAAGAATTAGATCTAAAATCGCTCCCTCTCTCATTGGTTCCAGAACCAATTGCTCTATAAAATTGTCATTTATTCCATCCAGGAACTCTCTCTCTCTAGAATGTCTTGATCAGGGGTGGGCAATTCCGGTCCTCGAGGGCTGCAAACCAGTCAGGTTTTCAGGATATCCTTAATGAATATGCATGAGAGAGACCTGCATACACACTGCCTCAGTTGTATGCAAATCTATTTCATACATATTCATTAGGGGTATCCTGAAAACCCGACTGGTTTGCAGCCCTCGAGGACTGGACTTGCCCTGGTCTTGATGTTAGATTTACCCAGTCAATATTGGAGTAACTGAAATCTCCCATTATTACTGCACTACCGATTTGGTTAGCTTCCCTAATTTCTATTAGGATTTCACTGTCCATCTCACCATCTTGGCCAGGTGGACATTAGTATACTCCTATCACTATACTTCTTCCCAACAAACAAGGGATTTCTACCCATAAAGAAAATTCTTTCACTCAACGCACAATAAAGCTCTGGAATTTGTTGCCAGAAAATGTGGTTAGTGCAGTTAGTGTGGCTGGGTTCAAAAAAGGTTTGGATAAGTTCTTGGAGGAGAAGTCCATTAACTGCTATTAATAAGTTTACTTACAGGCCGATTCAGTAAAAACGTGGGAGAGCGGACGAACGCCCGCTCTCCCGGCGTGCGCGCACCGGCGAGTGGCCGGTGCACACGATACAGTATTCAAATGAGGTGGTGCGGTAGAATCGGGCAAAAGGAGGCGCTAGGGATACTAGCGCGTCCATAGCGTCTCCTTTTAGCCCGGAGCGGCGGCTGTCAGCGGGTTTGACAGCTGACGCTCAATTTTGCTGGCGTCTGTTCGAGCCCGCTGACAGCCACGGCTCGGAAACCGGACGCCGGCAAAATTGAGCGTCCGGTTTTCAGCCCGACAGCCGCGGGCCGAATTCAATTTTTTTTAAACTTTTTTTTTACTCTTCGGGACCTCCGATTTAATATCGCCATGATATTAAGTCGGAGGTTGACGGAAGAAATTAGCGCCTACCTTTGGGTCGGTGCTAATTTCTGAAAGTAAAATGTGCGGCTTGGCTGCACATTTTACTTTCTGTATCCCGTGCACATAGGGCCTGATTTTAAAAAGCATTTACTCGAGTAAAAACCAGGTTTACTGGGGTAAATTCACTTTACTTGAGTAAGTGGGTTTTTGAAAATTGCTACAATATATGCCATTGACTTGTCTATAGGATTTACTCACATAAGTGCACTTTACTTGAGTAAATGGCTTTTGAAAATTGCTACAATAGTAGCTACATTTACGCATGTAACTCCTTTTGAAAATTACCCCCATACCTAATAGGGCCCTCAACATGCATTTGCATGTTGAGGGCCCTATTAGGTGCCGCGGGTTGGACGCATGTTTTCCTCCCCTTACTGAATAAGGGGTAAGGGAAAACTTTCGTCCAAGAGCAGGCTAACAGTGCGCTCCGGAGTGCACTGTACTGTATCGGCCTGTTAGGGAATAGCCACTGCTATTAATTGCATCAGTAGCATGGGATCTTAATGTTTGGGTAATTGCCAGGTTCTTGTGACCTGGTTTGGCCTCTGTTGGAAACAGGATGCTGGGCTTGATGGACCCTTGGTCTGACCTAGCATGGCAATTTCTTATAGATTCGATTGTGCATTTAGTCTCATGCAGGATCTTTATCCTGTTGGACTATGTCATCTCAGACAAAGCAATCACAGAAATAACTCTCAAAAAAATTATTATCGGTAGTGGTGACAGTCAAAATAATTGAACCACAAAAAATAGCTGTTCAACCACTCTGGTTATAGAATAATTAAAAAACACCAATAGTGAAAAATATTTTTTATCTCATTGAATAGACCTCATACGTAGGCATACAGTATGCTATTTAGCATAAATGGTGATATGCCAAGTGATATAATCATAGGTCTTAAGATGAGTGTTTTTTTGACAACTTTGCTTTAGTGGAACAGTCCAATATACAAAGCGCCACCCTGCCTCCCTGCGGCTCTTCTGTCATTGCGATATAATTTGTACCCCGGTATAGAACTGTCCCATTGGTTTATCCTTCTTCCACCAGGTCTCTGAGAGGCCAATTAAGTCTATGTCATCATTCACTGCCATACATTCAAATTCTCCCATCTTACTTCTTAGACTTCTGGCATTAGCATACAAACATTTCAAAGTGTGTTTTTTGTTTGTATTTTCATTCTGCTTTCTAATTGATAGGGATAAATTGGAATCTTTTAGCTTAGGTGAGGTTTTAATTACAGGCACTTGAATTACTTTTCTTATTAATGGAACCTCACTGTTGGGATGCCCTAATTCTAGTGTGTCATTAGTATCCTTTGACGATACTTCCCTCCGAACCATGCGCTGCTGAGCGACTGTCAGCTTTCCTTTTGCTCTAATTTAAAAGCTACTCTATTTCCTTTTTAAAGGTTAGTGCCAGCAGATTGGTTCCACCCTGGTTAAGGTGGAGCCCATCTCTTCAGAAAAGAATTCTCCTTCCCCAAAAGGTTCCCCAATTCCTTACAAAACTGAATCCCTCTTCCTTGCACCATCATCTCATCCACACACTGAAATTCCAGAACTCTGCCTACCTCTGGCGACCTGTGCATGGAACAGGGAGCATTTCAGAGAATGTTACCCTGGAAGTTCTGGATTTCAGCTTTCTACTTAAGAGCCTAAATTTGGCTTCCAGAACCTCCCTCCCACATTTTTCTCTGTCGTTGGTACCCACACATACCACGACAGCCGGCTCCTCCGCAGCACTGTCTAAAATCCTATCTAGATGACGCGTGAGGTCCGCCACCTTCGCACCAGGTAGGCATGTTACTAGGCGATCCTCATGCCCACCAGCCACCCAGCTATCTACCTTCCTAATAAACAAATCACCAACTATGACAACCAACCTAACCCTTCCATCCTGGGTAGTAGCCTCTGTGCGAGAGGATAATGCACCACCTAGAGAGCAGGACCTTGCTACAAGATCCTTTCCTTCTGCACCAGATTGCTTGATTTTATTTTATTTGTGGTTTTATGAATATTTATTGTACCTTGCCTCAAAAATGTATCAGCATAGCAGCACCCCAAGTTACTTCAGATTCATAAGTGGGACTGGCTAAATAACAGGAGCTTCAAATACTAAACATCAAAAGAATTAAATATGAATCGGAACAAAAGAGATCTTTACTTGTTTTAAATGCTGAATTATAGAAAATAAAAGTTTTGATAGTATCACCATTTTAAAACCTGCAAATACAATTTCTGAACAGAACCTACCTGCATAAATCCAACAGGTCTCAGTGACTCAGTTTTCTCCTGAGCTTTAGCGAAGCCTCTCCTTCCTACTAAACCAGATGTTTGAGGGTAATAACTAGAGATGGAAAAGACCAGGAAAGAGCACACGCTAACAGTCATTTCAGCTGTTTGCTTCACAGTCCTCAGTCTCAATTGGAACTTCACCCACAAGCACCACTAGAATTCCAGGTCCTCAAGAGCCACAAACGAACCTGGTATTCTGGCTATCCATAATATGCATGAGATAAATTTGCATAATGGAGACAGCACATGCAACTCTCTCATGCATATTCTGAGGGTATCCTAAAAACCACAACCGTTTGTGGCTCTTGAGGCTCAGAGTTGGCCACACCTGTACTACATTCAACAAACTTTTATTAATAAATAACTATTGTATGGATAGGGACTTTCATTTTTAGATTTTACTTTTCCTGGGAATTTTTCATAAAAATTGAAAACCAAGGACCCTATGTATGGAATAAATGGGCTTAGTCTTTACAAAGACTCTGGTTACTAAAGACAAGACAGGGACCCCAAGTTTCTGCACCATTCAGCGGGCGAGGGTGGTGGTGACCAATTTCAGTACTCAAGAGCCACAAAGAGGCCCGGTTTTCAGGATATCCACAATGAATATGTATCAGATAGATTTGCATGCCCTCTTCCATTGTATACAAATCTCATGCATATTCATTATGGATACTCTGAAAGCCAGGCCTGTTTGTGGCTCTTGAGAACCAGAGTTGGTCAGCCCTGCAACAGAACCTTCATCCTCAGTCACTAACCTGACACCTGCCGTTGAGATGACAAAGCAATGTCTCATTCAGACAGTTGTTCTGAACTCAGTCCTCAGGACACACCTAACCAGTCAGGTTTTCACGATATCCACAATGAATATGCAGAAAGATCGGCATACAGTGGAGGCAGTGCATGCAGATCTCTCATATACATATTCATTCTGGATATCCTGGAAACCTGACTAGCTAGGTGTGTCATGAAGACTAGGCTCAGAACTTCTGATCCAGAACCCTTCCAATTCCAATGTGATCTAACCTGAAAAATGTCAGCCTAACATTGGCATTTGATGCAAGTCATCCATCTGCAAACATCACCTCCATTTCAATTTTGTCTGGGCCAGAGAACAGCAATCCAAATCAGGAATCAAAATGTGATCTAACAGCATTCTACACCAGTGGTTCTCAAGCCAGTCCTTAGGATATACCTAGCCAATCAGGCTGATTTGTGCACTCTCCATTTTACGAAAATCTAGGAATCAACATAAAGATGGTATTAAAAGCCAGGCAAGGAGATCCCATGAATAGCAAACAAAAATTTAGGAGGTACAGAAAATTGACCAATGAGGAGAGTGAAGAAGCTGGGTTTATTCAGATTGAAAAAGACTGTGGGGTGACATGATAGCAGCCCTTGTATGCATAAAGGCAATGAATGCTATCCATCTCTGAAAAGAGGGCTAGAAGTAACAAAAAAGTAGGGAAAATTTAGACATTAGGAAGAACTTTCTAGCTGAAAGAATGAACAAGCACTGAAACATATTACTGGGGGGAGGGAGGAAGAAAAGAGGGCAGAGAGGAGAGAAGGAGTAATAGAATATCCTGTTGAAGAATTTGAAAAGCTAATTTGACATTTGTTTGATATGATATAGGTACAGCCCTGTGGCTCAAAAGAGAATGGATTGTTCATGACATACCTAGCCCATTCCTAGCTGCAAGTGGACATATTATGGGTTATCCAGAGAGATCTGAGGAGCGAACTGGAGCAGTAAGAAATGAGAACTTGTTTGTATGGTACAGATTGGAGAATGGGAAGGCGATGGTTGTCACTGCTGCAAGAGAGCAGTGCTAAGAGTTGATTTTAAAAGAGTCATCCCTTCAGCTCTCAATCCAGCAAGAATTCCCATGTCACCTGGGCATGCCATCTGGGTGGAGAATTATACACAGAATTGGGGGGAAGGGGGAGAGCCCTAGGCACATGGGGAAATAAGAACACTCCCTAGTCAGGAAAGCGATACATGTTTTAAATTACTGGACCCAAAAAGACAAGAGGACCACAAGTCAGAGTATAAATAAATAACAAAACTATGAAGCAAACAAGCTTACTTCTAACACACACAAGAACCATTAGCCTTCTAGGGAGATAAGAGCAGTTAATGAGACAGATTGAAATATTTCAAAAGGTATAAGTAAAGCAGATGAGGCAAGCTTTTCCTGTACCTCTTTTGGTATATCCTCTTTCACCATTAGTCCAATATGGCAGTGTGCCCCAGACCTCTGTCCTGTGTCCTCTTCTCTCTCTACAACCATTCTCTTAATGTTCTAATCTCCTCCATGGCTTTCAGCACCATTTTTATGTAGATGACTCAGATCTCTTTGCACCAAAACTTTCATCCAGTATTCAGTCCCAAAGCTCTGCTTGCTTGTCATCTGATATCACTGTCTGGATATCCCACTGCAACCTTAAAATTTAGCATGACCAAGACAAATTCTTCCTTCCAAACCAGCTTCTCCATTTTTCTATCTTCATGGATAACACACTCAGGCTGATGCAATAAAACACGCTGTAAAACAGGCACTCATATTGAGTGCCCATTTCCCCAACAAGAGCATAGCCACCTCTCCTGAGCAACCGATACTATATTTAAATGAGCTGGTGCATTAAAAACAGACACGCTAGGGAGAAATTGTGCGTCCCTAGTGCTCAAATACATTGGGCGCCCAGAAGACATGGCTGTGTTCTTACACTACGGGTGCTCAAGAATTAATGTAATGGATCGATTACAAAAAAAAAAAAAAACTTCTAGAAACATAACATACACGCACAATAGCAAGGAGCGAACTTAGCCTGGAGCATGTATATTTGTGTCTCAAAATTTTTTGTAATTAATCCATTTAATTAAATTCTTTATTGTTAATCACCAAAAGCTGTAAAGGAGGAACCACAGAGAACATTATTTTGGATTTTTTTCATAACCCCTTGACTCTTGCAATGACTTCATGCCATCTCCATGACTGGCATTAAATTTGCCATGTTAAAAAATTTGCTGCATTGGGTGCTTGGGGACTTACTGCATTGAGGGTAATAGCTAATATTCTCATCGACATGGAATTTACATGTGATGAGCGCTATCAGCTGTGCAGTTGTTCGGATGCACCTTTTGGACACACTAATCACCTTATTGCATTAGGTGTTAGTCTAGCATTTCCAAAACACACGTTCAACTGCTCATTAACCTGTACGCTAGGCTGGGCACACTTTATTGCATCTTTCTGTTCCATCAGTCCACAGCCTTGGGGGAGAGGGGGTCATTTTTGACCCCTAATCGGAGCGGCCTCGGAGGGAACAGGCAGCGCGCGCTGGGCTCGGCGCGCACAGGTTGCACAAATGTGCACCCCCTTGCGCGTGCCGACCCTGGATTTTATAAGATACGTGCGGCTACGCGCGTATCTTGCGTACTTTTGTTTGCGCCTGGTGCGCGAACAAAAGTACACGATCGCGCAAATATTTAAGATCTACCCCTATATTTGCTCCCCATTTGTTTTCATATACAGTTTATGCTTCTAGTCATCTATAAGTGTCTTCGGTTTTCATTCAGGTCATTAGCTCTTCTCATAATCGCTGTTCAGAGAGTGGGCTGTTTTCATCTGCACTCTTCTCCTCCACTGCCAACTTCTGATTTGTGCTTTCCATCTCACTACACAGTATGTCTGGCACAAACTGAGGTGGCATATCATGCTCCTTCTCTGCCCATATTCAGGTTTCACCAAAATACCTACCTTTTTGAGGCTGCTTTGAAATCTTAAACATTGGCTATTTCAGATCTTCTAGATTTTAACTATGTCTGCTGAAGAAAAAAAATAAGATTCCTGAAACCTGTGTATCTTAACTAGATTGTAAGCTCCACAAAGCAGGGGCTCTCTATCAGGCCGATACATTAAATCCCACGGGAGCGTCTGCTCTCCCAACACGCACCCAGGCCACTCTCCTGGGCACGCGATCAAGTATTTAAATGAGGGCCTGCAGTAAAAAGAGGCGCTAGGGACACTAGCACGTCCCTAGCGCCTCCTTTTTGACAGGAGCGGTGGCTGTCAGCGGGTTTGACAGCCGACGCTCAATTTTTCCGGCGTCTGTTCTCGACCCCGCTGACAGCCACAGGTTTGGAAAACAGATGCCAGCATAATTGAGCGTCCGTCTTCTGACCCGTGGGCCGCAGGCACATTTAAACATTTTTTTATTTTTGGGGCCTCCGACTTAATATCACTATATTAAGTCGGAGGGTGTACAGAAAAGCAGTTTTTTCTGCTTTTCCATACACTTTCCCGGTGCTGGCGCCTGCCTTTGGGGCAGGCGTTAATTTCTGAAAGTAAAATGTGCGACTTGGCTACACATTTTACTTTCTATCGCGTGGGAATAACTAATAGGGCCATCAACATGCATTTGCATGTGGCGGGCACTATTAGTTTCGGGGGGGGGGGGGGGGGGGGGGGGGGGGTTGGCCACGTTTTTTCAACGCGCTATTACCCCTTACTGTATAAGGGGTAAAAATAGCACATCGAAAACACATGACCAAATGCAGGCTACTGTATCAGCCTGTATGTGTATCTGCCCAGTGCTATATGTTTCTAAGTAGGACTATAGAAATAATTGGTAGTAGTACAAGTAAAAATTTCTAGAACAACTCATAATAGAAAGCTAGAGAAGAACAGATTCAGTAGTAATATGTTTCTTGACAGCATGGGTGGTGGATGCATGGAACAGTCTTAATGGAAATGGTGGAGGCAAAGGGGGCATGGTTTTCAAGAAAACATGGTACAATCACAAAGGATCCTTCGCAGAGGGGAATGTAATGCTTCAGGTCAAACAACGTTTGTAACACTTCAGTAAGAAGGGGAAACGAGCAGTCAAGATAGGCCTTTCCATCACTGTCTGCCATCATGTTTTATGTACTAGACAAGCCTCATGAATACAAAAGTCACCACACAATTTCCAACACTAAAGTATCTTGTAAACACACTGGACCCCCTTACCCCACCAAGTTACTTCTAACCACATTACCTAATTCCAAATCCCAAAACTTATCCCCTGAAAGTTCACTTGGATTTCTACTCTCAGAACAATACTCCAGACCATTATTACATTTAAGGTTTCATAACCACTCGCCAACATTCACACGCACTTTTCTAACGGGTGCATACTGGACTTACCTCTTAAAAAAAACAGCAAACCAATCACTGCTGTAATAAAATCATTATTGAGGCGTTTTCTAGAGGAACTTACAGCTGTGTTTCTCTTCAACGCACCTAGGAAAATCTTAAGTCAGAAAAAAACTGCCACTCAAACTCACCATGCTAGCAGGGATACGTCGGTTTCAGGGAATTTTGTTCTTGGGTATTTGGGTCTCTCCCCGGTCATGTCATGGTGTTGAGTAAGTTGGCACAAAAATCACACCCCTCACCTATTAAAAATGTTTTGTTTTTTTTAAACAGGGAGGTCCCCCTCCCCCCTTAAAGACTTCAGCAACTACTCCTCATCACAGACCCGTTGCAGGAACCCATCCCTTCACTAAAACTACATTCAATGGAAGCCTCCTTCCGGCACCGACCTCCAATAATCCAGGGGAGGGGGTGTGGGGGGGGGGGGGCAAAGATAGAGGGTGCACAAGTTAAACCCAGAGGGCACACCAACCCTAGAAACGCTCTCCGGTCAATAATAAAAGCTCCTTGTTTCAAAACAGAAACTTTTCTCTAGAACTAACGGCCCCCTGAGCATTAAGCGGTTCTCGCCTGCGTGCCCCGCTCCTTGTCAGCTGTACATCCTTCCCCTCGCTCCGGCTCTCCCTCAATGCTCCAGGCCTTCCTCCCCCGCCTCGCACAACCGCCCCGCCTAGCCCGGATGTCATCATCGGCGTGAGTCTCGAGGGCAGAAGTGTAAAAGGAAATGACGTAAGCACGAGAAGAAAATAGCCAAGCCTCGTTTTGGAAGCAAAAAACCCTCTGGTTTTTGTATATTCAATCCAATGAAGCTTCATAGTTCGCTCGAGAGTCAGAGTGAGGCTTGGAACGCACGATTCATTTTCCCGCCCCCACTCCCTAGTTCTCATCAGCCCGGCCCAACGGAAATGGGCTCTAGCTGGAACCGGATGAAGCCGGATTCGATGCCAAAGGGGCGGAGCAACGGTGAGAAAAAAGGCTACCTAGCCAATTGTGAAAGACGCTGAGCTTAGATCAGAGGATGACTTCTGGAAAGCCTAGTGATTCCCTGAAACTAATGCTTTCTGGCACCATATTTGTAAAGTGAGATCGTGAAGGAAAGGGGAAGGCAAGGGATCAAAGTTAAAAGCAGCGTTCTCAGTATTTCAGAAATCCCCCACCAGCAGATAATCCCACCACACATTTAGGTGGGTGCCCACTTGTCCACACCCCATCCAACATAGATTGGAAATATCAGCTGTGAATTTATTGTAATAACCTGTGAAGCAATTTAACCATCTCCACTCTAACTATATATCAATACCATATCTGCCTTTTTTTCATATGGCTGTACAATTATCAGCGCTCAAATTCACTTGTAAATCTTTATTCCAATATTCCCCTGTATTTTTATGTACCGAGGTTCTGGTAACAATGTTACTAATCACTTCGGTTTACATAAAACTTAAAAATGACTTAACACAAGTGTCTTACAGAGACATACTAACACTACCTTATAAAATTTGGAGATTCCTCTTCCAGGCATTTCCGCCCAAAGAATTACTTTCTCCACTAGGTTAAGAGCCCTTCTTTCCCATCCCTTTCTTCTATACCTAAGGACCTAAACTCTGGAACTCCTAGAACAAATAATACTTGAGTCTAATCTAAAGGCATTTAGGAAAACATTAAAAACATGGCTCTTCAATCAGGCGTCAATGAAAGTCCAGGTTAAGCACACTCTAGAAACACCATCTGAGATGTTCCATCGCAGTATCTGTATTTTTCTTTCATTTACTTTTAGATAATTTTATTTAATTTACTTTGATTTGATTTTATCACTTAATGAATTGAATTTGTTAATTTTATGTATGATCTTATTTTATTGTATTGATTTATGTACCATTAATTTTTAAATTGTATGACTGTAAACCGATGTGATGGTCCTTGGACTAAACACGGTATATAAAAATTGTACAAATAAATAAAAATATAAAATAAGTTTTCAGTCACTAATTTACAATGTTTAGCTTAGTTATAACAGACTACACTCAAGTTTGCATTTCTGATTTCAGTTGGGCAAGTGAAAAAAAAAATATATAGAATATAAAGAATGTGCCTCCCTGCAAAATATAGCATTTGTAGGTTTTTTTTAAGTTAAAGATGTTTGTATGCTTTTCTTATTTTAAGGGATTTTGTTCGTATTGGTCTTCCAAGAACTACTTGAATGACTTTTAAAATATGAAAATTAATGGCAGCCCTGTTCATCCCTCACAAGTTACACCTGCCAAAAGAGATAATATGCATGAAACCTAATGGGTCGATTTTAAAAGCATTGCTTGTGCAAAAATAGCCATATATGCACAAGAAGCTAAGTACATGTGTACATACCCTTGAGCGCGTCAAGAAGGGAGCGGCAAAAGGGCAGATCTAAGATTTACGAGCGTAAAACCACATTTAAAAAAAACACACCATGGTGCATGTCTGCTTGTTATCCGCATAACTTTAATTCTGGTCCTGATGAGCAAGCCTGGAGATCTTGAATTTTAGGGTGTTTAGCATAGCGTGAGAATTTGGGGTCAAGTGGGGGGCTTGCAGAATGAAGAAGCAGAGGGGTCTTAGAAGACTTTGATATAAACTGGGAAAACTGGTGGACTACTTGGGAAAAATGTTTTTTCCTCACACAAGCGTTTTAAAAAATTCATGCAAACATAGATAATAGCCGCTAAAGCCCTAACCGAAATACACGCAGGAGGGATACTTTAAATGATATGTGCTTACTTGCGAGTACAACTTAAAGTTGCAGCACCGATAACGCGCTTTATGGATGCACACACATTCCTTTGACAAGAAAGGCTGCTAAAGGAAGGCAAGCTAGACCTGGCAAGCACCAATATTGGCAGTGGTTCATCGAGTGGAAGGTGGGGAATAGTTTTAAAACTATTAGCTATGTAGTGCCCTCTGTGTCCTTACCTTCTTACTTTGCTTGGAGGAAGCTAATGGGATGGGGGTCCCATATTTTCACCCCAGGCCATGTGGAATTAGAAGCCCTAGGATAGCAGTACTGACCTACTAAACGGGCCGTTTCAGTAAAATGCGCGGGAGAGCCGGTGCTCCAAGGTGAGCGCCCACCCTCCCAAAGCGCGCCCAGTCCACTCCTGGGTGTGCGATTCAGTATGCAAATGAGGGTCCACGCTACTAAGGAGGCGCTAGGGACACTAGCGCGTCCCTAGCGCCTCCTTATTGGCAGAAGTGGCGGCTGTCAGCGGGTTTGACAGCCGACACTTAATTTAACCGGCGTCAGTTGTCAAACCCCGCTGACAGCCACGGGTTCAGAAAACAGATGCTGGCAAAATTGAGCGTCCGTTTTCCGACTCGTGGGCAGATTTTTTTTTTTTTTTTTTAAGATTTTTTATTATTTTTGGGGCCTCCGACTTAATATCACTATGATATTAAGTTGGAGAGTGTACAGAAAAGCAGTTTTTTCTGCTTTTCTGTACACTTACCTGGTGCCGGCCAAAATTAACTCCTGCTTTTGGGCAGACGTTAATTTCTGAGAGTAAAATATGCGGCTTGGCTGCACATTTTACTTTCTGTATCGAGTGGGACTAACTAATAGGCTCATCAGCATGCATTTGCATGTTGAGAGCGCTATTGGTTTCGGGGGGGTTGGACGCGCGTTTTCCACGCGCTATTACCCCTTACCGTATAAGGGGTAATAATAGCTCATCGAAAACGTGTCCAAACGGGGTCCAACGGTGTGCTCGGCATGAGCGCACCGTACTGAATCAGCCTGAAAGAAAGCAATAATGGCTACAGGTAACTTGCCTTGTGCTGTGGAAGAGTGAGAGGAGCTTGTTGAGCTGGTTCTCAGCTGTTGAATGCCTGTGAGTGATAAAAGGGGAACCTGAGCTGCAGGATGTGACAAAAGGACAGGCAGGAGCCCCTTGGATCTCTCTACCTGTGACCATAGCAGAAGTAGCAGCAGCTCAGGTCTAGTGAGCAGTTTTTGTTAATGTTGTTATACCTTCTTCTCTTCTAGTTACAGCAGAAGAAACACCAGGGGAAGGAGGAGCAGAAGCAGCTGTGAAGAGAATGAGTACAACATTGGCATAGATTAGAATGAGGCTTACTCTGCTACTCTGGGGCATGAATTTGCCTGTGAACACCAGGAAACTGCAGGAGAGCAGACTGCCTGGGAAACTGTCAGATAAACCAAGAGATTGGGCTAGTCTGTTATAGCAGGGCCTTCCAGTTTTCAGTATTTTCAGCCTGAGAATCCAAAACAGTCATGTATCCAGCATCTTCAACTAAATAACTACAATTTTCCAACTTAACTCCTCTAAAATGCCCTTAAAGGTACATGATAGGGGCATATCTGTTTGCATATTACTAGATTTCCCAAAGTAAGTTAGCAATAAATCCTGAATGTCTTAATTTCTTCTCACAATAGCATAGCCCACATCAGTAGGATGCACTGTCCTAACCATATCATTTATTTGCATGCTTACTGGCCTAACATCATTCACCTCCATGGATTTAAAAGATTCATCACCAGAAGAGTTAAAAGTAACATCATATCATCAGAGAACTCATTTATTAGTAGTTCAACAAGTTAAAAAGGTGGATGATGAATGATGATGTGATATGTATATCTTTTTATGCCTTTATATTGTTTTGGTACTATTGTTTATGATATGTCATTATTAATATTGCTTATTTTATATATTATTTTGTCTTTGAATGGTGGTATATCAGATTTAAATAAACAGGACTATAACATGTCCATCAGCTAGGTATGTATCAAAATTCCCTCTAAGAGAAATACCTTCCTGTACAGTGCATTTCTGCATTGATGGGAGCCACCAAACGCTTGCACCGAGGATGTATCTCCAGTGGTGTGTACCCTGGAAGATGGGGATAGGAAAGAAATGGTTAGTGAGGATTTGATCATTAGGATTGTAAGTAGGTGGTAGCTGAGAGGACTGCATGATACATTTATACCAGGCAATCAAGTTAACAGACCTCACATGTCACAGAAACAAGAAGGCAGAAAAAGACTATGGCCTATCTAGTGTGCCCAATCATACCAGCTATTTGGCTTTACAATTACTACCCTCTCCTCGGAGATCCTCTGTTTATCCCATGCTTTCTTGAATTGAGATACTATTCTCATCACCACCACCACTACGATGATGCCTCTACCACTCCCCCTCTAAAGAAATATTTCCTTAAATCACGCCTGAGTATACCCTATTTCCCTGTATGTACCAGGATCAGTCCAGAAAAGTGAGTTGTGTATCCCTACCAGCAGATGGAGTCAGAGAGCAAAACTTTGGGCACTGCCATATATACTCTAGTGCCACCTGCAGTCCCTCAGTATTTCTCTGACTCCAGCAGACGGTTAGGGATACACCTGCAGTCTTAGTGTTTTTTGTCTAGATTTTTTCAGGTTAGATAGTTAGAATTTTTTCCTTTTTCCTGCGATTGCTTCCTGAGGTGTTAGGCACCTGCGTGGGCCATCCCTCAGTTGAAGCCGGGCGTCCAGGGGGGTTAGATACCCCTGCCAGGGTTTTGCCCGTGTCAGCTCAGGGGGTGAAGGCCAGGGGCTCCTGGCTACTCACCCTCATAGCTGTTTCAGCTGCTCCCACAACCCCTGCAGAAAGAAGAGTCTCCATAAAGTTTTTAAAAAAAAAAGTCTGAAGGAGACAATCAGTTTGGCGGGCTTCTCAGCTGAGGTGAGGAGTCGGTGCAGGGGGGAGGCCTGTGCTTCAGCGGCCATTCAGGGATCATAGCTGTTATTTTCCTCGGCTCCCGGGGCTTCGGGGTGCTTCTGAAGGAGGAGGTAAATGTCCGCTTGCCGCGTCTCAGTTTTCAGTGCGTCTCACCACACTTAGCGATCTCGCTGGGGTCCGGGGCACCATTTTGGATATTTTTCCCACGCCTGTTCAGCATGCGATTTTTCTCAGTCCGGGCCTTCCTCCTCAGCACGGGCTGCGCTTTCCCGTTGGGTCCGCGGTTTTCGTCGTCAGCCTCCCGGGGGTGTGTGGGCAGTAGCACTCCTCCTGGTTTCTTGGCCTTCCAGTTTTGGGCAGCAGCCTGAGGGATGGAGGGCTCGACGGAATCGACTGTGCCCTCCCTTGGGGAGGGTACTGAGGCCTCTCGCCGCGGCTCGGGGGAAGAAGCTGCATCCCCCCATTTTGGCCCCGATGGGGTCCGACCTCAGCCTTGGGGCTGCCAATCCCGCACCTGGCGATCCCCAGGAGGGGGAGGGGGACCCTGAGGGGTTTTCCCCTTAATTTATCTTGCTGATGCACCAAGCCTTTTTGGCACGGAAGCATACAGCATTTAAGAGACAGGGGCAACCGGGGGACCGGTCAGAGCCGCCTGCCAAGCTGGGGCAGAGCATGGAGCTGCAGCTAAGGTCTGCAGAGTGTCCCCATATGGGGAGGAACCCCGGGAACCGCAGGATCCGGCTTCTGGGGCAGGGGCTGCGTCCGCCTCAGCCATGAGTCCAGCGGACCTAGATCCGGTCCCAGATATGGGAGATGTGGATCCGGATGACCCGGATAGGGGGGGGGATGACATCCAGCCTAATAAAGGTGACAATCCCAGTGTGGTGCGTCTGTTTAAGAGGGATGAGCTGCGTCCGCTCATCCCCCAGGTGTTGGATATCCTGGGGCTGAAGGTTTCCCAGGAAGATTCTGACAATGAGGGAGAGAATCCGGTCCTTGATGGGATCCGGGGCCCCACTTCGGCTTTTCCATTGCCTAAAAAGGTTCGCAAGCTGGTTACCCGTGAGTGGGATACTCCTGATGCGGGCCTGAAAGTGGGCAGAGCTATGGCAAAACTATATCCTCTGTCGCCAGATGTTTTGGACCTCCTAAAAATCCCGAAAGTGGACGCTGCGGTGTCTGCAGTTATACAGAAGACCACGATTCCGGGTGCGGGAGTGGCCGCTTTGAAAGATATGCAGGACTGCAAGCTGGAGATCTAGTTGAAGTGCGTCTTTGAAGTAGCGGCATTGAGCCTGCAAGCAGCTGTGTGCGCTAGCCTCATGCAGAGGGCGTGCCTCTGCTGGTTGCAAGATTCTAATGCCAACTCCGGGGCCACTGGCGGGGAGGCTCTGCGTTCAGCCAGATTAGAAGCGGGCATAGCATATGTGGCCGATGTGCTGTATGATCTCGTGCGGACTTCTGCACGGAGTATGGTGTCCGTTGGGTCAGCACGTCGACTCCTCTAGCTTTGGAATTGGGCAGCAGACCTGTCCTCCAAGTCACAGCTTTGCAATCTCCCCTTTAAAGGCAAGCTCCTCTTCGGAGAGGAACCTGATCAGCTGGTTAAGCTGCTGGGGGAGTCTAAGGGCAATAAGTTACTGGAAGATAAGAGGCCGTCTAAGAAGTTTTTTCCCTCTCGGTCTCACTTTCGGGAGTATCTCCGTTTTTGTACCAGCAGATACTCCGCACCTTCGGCATCCAAACAGGCTCCAGGATGTCAGCAGTCCTTTCGCGGGGGTCGTCACACCAGAAGAGATTCAGGAAGTCTCGGCGCCGGAACCAGTAAACCCACACAATGAAACCACGGGCCCCCATTCCGTCGTTGAAGCTGTCGGTGGCAGATTATCCAACTTTTACACGGAATGGGAAAGGATTACCTCAGACCGCTGGGTTCTGGAGGTAATCAGGAATGGCTACGCTCTGGAATTTTCACGAACGGTGCGGGAGGTCTTTGTGAAATCCCGCGTGGCCTCTCACGCCAAACGTGACGCGGTCCAGATAACTCTGCAACAACTTCTTGAGCTGCGAGCGATTGCCTGGTTCTGGATACGCAGCAGGGACAGGGAAGATATTCCGTTTACTTTGTGGTTCCCAAGAAGGAGGGCGCGTTTCGTCCTATCCTCGATCTTCAGAAGGTGAACCGCTGTCTTCGGATCCCTCGTTTTCGTATGGAAACCCTGAAGACGGTAATGGCGGCAGTTCGGAAAGGGAGTTTCTAGCCTCCCTGGACCTCTCAGAAGCGTACCTGCATATCCCCATCTGACTGGATAACCAGCGTTTTTTGCGTTTTCAAGGTATTGGGACAGCACTTCCAGTTTTGGGCCCTTCCTTTTGGTCTCGCAACGGCCCCTCGGACATTCACTAAGGTGATGGTGGTTGTAGCGGCTTTTCTTCGCAAGGAGGGGATTTTGGTCCATCCTTACCTGGACGACTGGCTAATTCGCGCAAAGTCCCGGGAGGACTGTGAGAGATCGGTGCGCATGGTAATGATGACCTTACAGTCGCTCGGGTGGGTCATAAATATGCAGAAGAGTCACTCGAAAACCACATAGGAGTTGAATTACTTGGGAGCCGGTTCGACACCTTGCGCGGAAAGGTGTTTTTGGCACCGGACCAGGTGACGAAGTTTCAGGATCAGATCCATTCTCTCATTTGCAGGCAGAACCCCACTGTGTAGCATCATCTTCAGGTATTGGGGTCCATGGCTTCCACCTTGGATTTAGTGCCGTGGGCGTTCGCTCACCTACGTCCGTTACAGCGAGCACTGTTATCTCGATGGAGTCCGGTGTCCGAGCAATTTTACCTGCCGATGCCCTTGCTTCCAGAGTCCAGACTCAGCCTTTCATGGTGGCTATCGCGTGTCAATCTGGAGCGGGGGGTGGACTTGGAAACACCGAACTGGCTGATAATCTCCACTGATGCCAGCCTATCCGGTTGGGGAACAGTGTGTGCGGAAAAGTCCGCCCATGGTCTCTGGTCTCCGATGGAGGCCTCTTGGTCCATCAGTCGACTTGAGACGAGAGCGGTTCGGCTTGCTCTACAGACATTCCTGCCCTGGATTCGGGGCAGAATGGTGAGAGTGTTCTCCGATAATGCAATGACGGTGGCTTACATCAACCAACAAGGCGGGACAAGAAGTCCGGTGGTAGCACTCAAGGCGCGTCTTCTATTCACCTGGGCGGAATGGCATCTAGAAGGGATTGCCGCGTCTCATGTCACAGGGGTGGAGAACGTACAGGCGGATTTTCTCAGCAGGCAGCAGCTCGATCCAGGAGAGTGGGAGCTGTCTCCCAATGCCTGGAACCTCATTTGCGCCAGGTGGGGCGTACCGCAGTTGGATCTGATGGCAATGCGGGCAAACGCAAAGGCAAATATTCAAAATGGCGCCGGCGCCATTTTTGCCCTCACTATGTCGACATAGTGAGGGCAATATGGCCCGAGTGCAGGAGGTCGCTCCCGGACCCCCGCTGGACTTTTGGCAAGTCTTGTGGGGGTCAGGAGGCCTCCCCAAGCTGGCCAAAAGTCCCTGGGGGTCCAGCGGGGGTCCGGGAGCGATCTCCTGCACTCGTGACGTCGGGTGACAGGAACCAAAATGGCGCCGGCGCTACCTTTGCCCTGTCATATGGTGAGGGCAAAGGGCCACCGGCGCCATTTCTTTTAACGCAGCCGTGGCCCGAGAGCGGGAGATCGCGCCCCCACTGGACCCCAGGTAATTTAAAACATTTTGGGGGGCTTCGGGAGGGTGGGGGATTTATTTTAAAGGGTCGGGGTGGGTTTTAGGGTGCCGGTTTTCCCGCCCTCCCCCAATTTACGATTTTTTACAATTTAAAAAAAACAAAAACCATGACGATCAGATTTCCCTCCCCCCCAGCCAAAATCGATTGTTAAGACGATCGATCACCCGATTCACATCCCTAATGTTCAAATCTATTGAAAAGAGCCAGACCAAGGAATGATCCCTGTGGGACACCATTAGTAACGCCCCCTTTGTAAACCCCCCCCCCCCCCCCCCCCCCAAACATACACACACTCAACCAGTTTCTCACCCGGTCACTTACTTTAGGGTCTGTACCAAGGGTGCTCAATTTATAAGTTTGCCTGTGTGGAATAAATAAATAAATATTTCTTCAAAATCTGCCACATACAGGCATGCTAGGCTAGGAACCATGGTGGCACCCATAGCCGTGCCCTTAATCTGCTGGTAAAACATTTAACATGAAGAAACATTTATTTATACCTCAAATTGGGCCAAATATTTACATCTTTAGCTTAGATATATTGACGATGTGCTTCTAGTCTGGCTCGGTACTGACATAGCTTTTTATGTTTCTGGATTGGTTGAATGTCTGCAACATTAACCTGCAGTTTAACTACAATATTCACCCTTCCCAGATTCCTTTTTTAGATATTTTGATCTCCTGTGAGAACACATGCTTTTCCACCACAATTTTTCGTACAGAAACTGATCGTAACTGTTACATCTCCGGGCCACGGTCGGCCACTAGCAGCTCCCCTCTCACCTCGCGGCGGGTCCTCCCGCCGGCGGCTTGCTCCGCTCTGCGCTGGGCCGCATCGGGGCCTTCCCTCGGCGTCCTCGCCACGAGGAGGACGCCGGCTGCTCTCTCTCCCTGGCTCTGCCCCTTAGACGCCTGCGTGCGTCTCTCTTCAGAATTTAAAGGGGCAGTGGCGGGAAACCTCGGCCCGGACCCTAAATGCTCGTCAGCAGCTGGGGACTATATAAGGAAGCCCCAGCTCACTGCTGCTTTGCCTTGCAATGAGGTTCACTCCCTGAAGTTATCTAGTTGCTGTTCCCGAGGTCACCCTGGGCTCCTCCCAGGGTGACCTCGGGCTTCCAGTGGTGAAGTTCCTGTTGGTCTTCTGGCTCCGACCCACCTCCCGGCTCACGACTTCTGGAATTCTCTTTGGACTCTTGTCCCCAGGAGACCACACCTAAGTCCAAGCGGTTTGGGTCCCCAAGGGCTCCTCCCGGGGGGACCTCGGGCTTCCAGTGGTGAAGTTCTTGTTGGTCTCCTGGCTCCGATCCGTCTCCTGGCTATGACTTCCGCTGTGGGCCTCCCATCAGCACATTATCATCATCTTCTAGCCGGCTCAAGGGTCCACGATCATAACAGTAACACTCTTAAATTTTGATAGCTATCATCATAGGTTTCTTAAGAACAACGTACCCACGGGTCGGTTCCTAAGACTGCGACGTTTGTGCTCTTCCAAAATAGAATTTATTTCTAAAGCTAAGCAGATGTCTGCTTGGTTTAGCAAGAGGGGGTACCCAACTAAGCTTTTGAAAAAAGCATTCAAACGAGCGTTGTATGTGAATAGAGAATTGTTATTCCTACCGCAAAACCGTCTCCCGGATGTCCCTGTTAATTGCATTTTACCATTCTCTACCCTTAGTGGGACTATAACTAATATTATCCGTAAGCACTGGGTTTCACTTTCACTGAATAATGTATTCAATAGCTCCTTACGGTTCACCTACCGCTGGGGGAAAACCTCCGAGATATGTTGATTCACTCGGAATATCCTCCCAATAACACACAACCCTTGAGTGTGGGCGAGCATAGACCCTGTAGTCTTTGTTCGGTGTGTCCCTTCACAAACTTTATGTCTTCTTTTATACACCCGACTTCAAAGAGAACTTTTGTTTTATATGGTGTTTCAGACTGCAATTCGTCAGGGGTGGTATACGTGATTAGATGCCCTTGTCAGAAATTCTATGTGGGGAAGACATCCAGGATGATTAAAACAAGGATCATAGAACATTATGGATGTGAATCGTTTTTCTGATGGATGAAAATATCGTGCGATATTTTCTCATCTGTCAGGTATCGGGGGGTCCCCGAAAGCGAAAGGAAAATCACACAACATTTTCGTGTGGTTTTCTTATCTTTTTGGGGGGGCGGGAAGAAAGGGCACACAGAAAAACAACCCCCAAACCCACCCCGACCCTTTAAATCGAATTATTTAGAATCCCCCACCCTCCCAACCCCCCCAAACTTTTCTAAAGTGGTCCAGCGGGGGTCCCGAGAGCGATCTCCTGCTCTCGGGCCGTCGGCTGCCACTAATCGAAATGGAGCTGATGGCCCTTTGCCCTTACCATATGACAGGGGTTATCAGTGTCATTGGCCGGCCCCTGTCACATGGTAGGAGCAATGGATGGCCGGCGCCATCTTAAAAAATGCTCCTACCATGTGACAGGGGCCGGCCAATGGTACCGATAGCCCTGTCACATGGTAAGGGCAAAGGGCCATTGGCACCATTTTGTTTACTGGCAGCCGACGGCCAGAGAGCGGGAGATCACTCCCGGGACCCCTACTGTACCACCAGGTACTTTAGAAAAGTTTTGGGGGGGGTTGGGAGGGTGGGGGATTCTAAATAATTCGATTTAAAGGGTCGGGGTGGGGTTTTTTTTTCAGCTTGGGACAGCCGAAAAAAAAAGCTTTCAGAACCGCGGGAAATGAAGATTTCCCACGGTTCTACGAACCCAATACCGGAAACAAGTCCAGTACCGATTCACATCTGTATAGAACATCGTTCTAATATTAGGAACCTCCCTGAAAACGCTCCATTGGTCAATCATTGGATCCAGTTTTCTCACTCTCTTTTGGACCTAAATTTCTTAGTAGTTGGTGTGGTCTCCCCCCACCCCATCCCGTGGGGGAATCTACTCTGAAATCTTAATCAGAAAAGAACAAAATTGGATTCACACTCTAAATATGGTCACACTGAATGGGTTGAATAAAGAGTTAGAATGGAGCTTTTTCACTTGAACCTGCCTTGTTTGATTGGTCTCTGACTGGTTGTAATTTGATTGGTTCTCTACTTGTGCAACGCCGATTGGCTCTGTTTTTCGCGCCATTTTTTAGTAGCGTTTAAATCCCCAGTATACTGTATGCTTGTGCGCTCCCTGTGAAGCGTTACTACTAACTACAACGGTATGTGTAATGTTTTTCTGTTCTACAGTAGTATGTCGGTTTTGCCCCTTTTGCATAGTCCATCGTTAATTTATCTGTTTATATCCACAGATTGTTGTTAAAAATTCTTGTCCCTCCCGACGCAGCCTTTGGCGAAACACGGGGTCCTTGTTGGGGGACCCTTTTGAAAGAGTTACATCTAGAAACAGTGGAGTTGCCGTTACTGAATTTAAAAAGCTTTTTTCTGAAGATTACTTGGACTATGAAATATTTACTGCACTTGTTGTGTTTGTACTATAGCTGCTGAGTGCAGTTACAGCTCATGTGTGTTTATTTTGGATTTACCCTGTCTCTGATAAAGCCATGTTGTCTCTGATTTTGTAAACCATTGGATTCCAGAGCCCGCACTGTCCTGTCTGTTAACAACAATTCTATTAATTTTCTCACCAAAGAGGTCAGACTAACAGGACTGTAATTCTCAGCCTCCTCCTCACTTCCACTTTTGTGAAAAGGAACCACATCCACCTATTTCTAGTCCTCCGGAGCTACTCAAGACTCTGTGGAAGCATTAAAAATACTTAGGATTTCAGAGAGTGCTATTGTGCTACATGTGGGTACCAATGACATAGGAGGGAGATTCAAGAGAGCAAATTTAGGTTTCCAGATAGGAGATAAAACCAGAACCTACAGGGTGGCATTCAAAGAAAAATTCCCAGTTACACACACACACACACACACACTGCTATATCAAGATACAAATTATATCGCAATGCTAAGGTGGATCAACCTGGTAGTGGCACTTTATATTAGGGATAGCAATGGGATAAAGAGCCCCACAAACCTTAAATTATTATGGCAAGATTGGTTTTCCTTGTTGACTTTCTCCTCTTGTACTGTAATCAGCTTTTCTAGTTTTTTAATCTTTCCTGTAGCTGCCAGTATATCATCTTCAATTACTGAGACTTGGCCTTTGATCGCATCTATTCATGGCCTAAAGTCTGAGAGAGAGTTTTTTAAGTCAGTAATTTGATTTGATATTCCATCTAACTTATCTGCAATTACCGCTGCTGTAATTTCATTTATTGCTGTCCCTCGGTTAGGCCTGGGGCAGCCTTTTCCTTTCCGGTGGCCATTTTGTTTTCTGCTGGTTTTGTTTTTTCTTTTACTTTTGCGCCAGTCTTTCCCGGCCTAATACCTGGTGATTTTTGCATATATCAATCTATGGACATGTATTCTTGTCAAGAATGTCAACACAGTTTTATTATAGTCACTGATGTGCAAGATATCTGTGGATGAGTGAGGGACAACACCCAAAGCCCATCTAGAAGCTTCTGTCCAGGTTCACCATATTAAGTGACTCCACAATCCCCGATTTAAAGTTTGTGGTGCTTGAACATCCAACACAGAGTTTGTGGGGAGATGATCTGGACAAAATGCTATTACAATGGGAACAGACTCATTTATAAGTTAGGGACCAGTTTCCAGGGGGATTAATGATTGTAATGGCTTTACCGAATGACAGTATATAAAACTCATTAATTAATTAATTAAATAAATAAATAAATAATTAATTAATTAAATAGATTGGTCTGTTTTTTTTATTGATACATTTAGATTAATACACACATTTCATCTGTTTTTTATTGATACATATTTAGTCCCTCCCCTATTTATTTAGTTATTGATCTGTTACTATGTTCTAGGTTACACAATGTTCCTTGTAAAGGCTTTGCCTATATATATCCTTGTTTTAAGTTATCTGTAAACCGGCACGATGTGCAAACGGTTGCCGGTATATAAAATTAAATAAATAAATAAAATAAAATAAATAAAAATAGTCTGTTTTTCATTGATGATTTTCCAGCCTTCTTCTTAGTGAAGAATATTTAACCGGTTTAGTGCAGTATTCAGTGATGTCATCATATTTATTTTCATATTGTCACGATCACGCCCCTCCGCTCAGCACGCTGTGGGGCTTTGCTGGGCTTCAGGCCTCCGGCTCCGCTCATATACCCCGTTCTGTCCGCTCGCACAGCTCAGGCACAGCGCTGCTATGGACTCCTCCCGGCCTCTAGTCAGAGTGCCAGGCCTAGTCCTGGCACTCCCAAACAGTACACAGAAAAAGGTCTTTATTACAAAAAGGGTTTTAATGTAGTCCTGTAGCCTCACCGGCTACAGCCTTGTAATAAGGCCTGGTTGTCCTCACAAGCCCCCAAGCCTAACTGCTTAGGTTCTCCTTAGCAAGCTCAGATTTAAACAGCATTTAAACCACAATTCCTTTCCAACCTTTCTCAAACATCCTTTTATAAACCCCAGATTTACCATCCCCCAACCTCCTGGTTATTCCACCTCCATAGAGGAACAGCTGGAGCTTTCCTCTCCCCAGCTTACCTCCATCTCCTCCTCCTCAGACTCTGAGGAACCGGGCTTTTGTGGCCAGCTCCACCACGGTGGCACGCCCTCTTCCTCAGCTTCCATAGACTCTGCTGAGTCATAGGGATCAGTCCCTATTTCCTCCACCTGTTCCTGCTCCCTCTCCAGCCAGGGGTCAGGTGTCGGTTCAGGGAACCTGGGAAGTGTAGTCTTTGCTACTTTCCTCATCGCCCTCCAGTGGGTAGGTTTGGTACTGCCAGCTTCTGCTTTTCTATGTCCAGGCTGTTTCTGCCCCTGGCCAGGTCGTACTACATCACAATATATATATTTCATATTTATATACCGTCGTTCTGGACAATCACCGCAGATCGCAATAAAAGCAGTCGTTTCAAACACATATCATTATCACAAATTAAAAACAAATATAAAATACACAACTACTCCTCAGCCTTACTGTAATTCAACTCTATGCGTTCTTTTCTAAGCCAGCATACTTATCCTGTTGGCAGATTGCCTTTTAAATATGGTAGATTTTACTATAAGCAGTTTGATAGATGTGAGGAGGTATCCTGACCACAAGTGCAATAAGCTATGCTTTAAGTGGACCAGAACTAATGCAAAATGATTCAATAATGTAAAGCAAGCAGGTGCTGCTGAAACACTGACAGTGTTGGGCATTTGCAGCGTTGAGAGCGTGCACAATCACCAGCTTCTGTGCAGGGGTGCTATCCAACACTGACGGTGAATGCGATAATGCATAACAAGCACAGAGACCATCATGATGGGTGAAAAACATTGAATAAGTGAGCATCTTCATTACTTAAGAGCTACGTTTTTAGCCTTTTTGACAGAGAGTCACTTGTTTGTAGTAGTTTTCTTATAAGGGCATTTACAGTGTTGACGGCACGCACAATTACATCTTCTGTGCAGGGTGCTTTCCAACGGTGGTTGTGAATGCGATAATCCATAACAAGCACAGAGATTGTAGTGTTGGATGATTGAATAAGCGAGCATCTTCACTACATAAGAGCTAAGAGAGTCATTTTCAAAAGGAGTTACACATGAAAATGTAACTACGATTGCAGCAATTTTCAAAAGCCATTTAACCACATATGGGCTGATACAGAAAAACCCGCGGGAGAGCGGGCGAGCGCTTGCTCTCCTGGGCACGCGATTCAGAACAACAAAAAGTGCAAATGAGGGCCCGCGGTAAAAGGAGGCGCTAGGGACACTAGCGCGTCCCTAGCGCCTCCTTTTTGACAGAAGCAGCGGCTATCAGCAGGTTTACCAGCGTCAGTTCTCAAACCTGCTGACAGCCACGGGTTTGGAAAACGGACGCCGGCATAATTGAGCGTCCATCTTCCAACCCACAGGCCGTGGGCAGATTTTTAATTTTTTTTTATTTTTGGAGCTTCCGACTTACTATCGCTATGATATTAAGTTGGAGGGTATACAGAAAAGCAGTTTTTTCTGCTTTTCTGTACACTTCCTTGGTGCCAGCCGAAATTAACGCCTGCCTTTCGGGCCGATGCAGTAAAGGGTGTTCAGGCTGAGCACATTGTTATCCCCCGTTTGGCTGCGCGTTTTCGACGCGCAATTTTTACCCCTTATACAGTAAGGGGTAATAGTGCGTGGAAAATGCGCGGCCAACCCCCCCCCTCCCGAAACTAATAGCGCCCGCAACATGCAAATGCATGTTGATGGGCCTATTAGTTATTCCTGTGCGATTCAGAAAGTAAAATGTGCAGCCAAGCCACACATTTTACTCTCAAAAATTCTAACTCTCCCATCTTACTTTTAGATTTCTGCCATTATACACATTTCATAGTAGTCTTCTTGTTGGTGGTAATCTGCTTATCACTTGTTTGGTATTTTGTAATCTTTTAACTTGGGTAGTTATTTACTTATAGGTTTGTGGGTTACTTTTGCTTTTATTGGAACCTTTCTATCAGGATCCCCTAAATCCTCTTCTATTTTAGTATCCTTTGAAGATACCTCCATCCAAACCATGCATGGATTGACTGTTAGCTTTCCCCCATGTTCTAGTTTAAAATCTGCTCTATCTCCTTTTTGAAGTTTAGTGCCAACAGCCTGGTTTCACCTTGGTTAATGTGGAGCCCATCCCTTTGCCCCTTCTTCAAAATGTTGCCATTCCTAATAAAACTAAAGCCCTCTTCCCTGCACCATGGCTTAAGAACATAATAACATGCCATACTGAATCAGACCAAGGGTCCATCAAGCCCAGCATCCTGTTTCCAACAGTGGCCAATCCAGGCCATAAGAACCTGGCAAGTACCCAAAAGCTATGCATTGAGACTCTGGAGCTCTGCCTGCCTCTGCGGTCCTATGAGAGAATGCTATCCTTGAGGTTCTGGATTTCAACTTCCTACCTATCATCCTAAATTTGTCTTCCAGAACCTCCCTCGCACACTTTCCTATGTCACTGGTGCCCAGATGGACCATGACAGCCGGCTCTTCCCCAGCTTGATCTAAAATGTTATCTAGGTGGATAGGAAGTGACATCACAAGAGGGAATGGCTGCTTGAAGGCTGTGCTCTCTACCTCGATCAGCTAAATCCCTGCAATCACACAGTAATCAAGCTTCTTACCACTCCTAAAATCGGACGATTTAAATCTGGTCAGCCTGTGATGTCAGCATGCAAAAAAATCGATTTGAATCACTTTTCATTCTAATCTGGCAGGGTCAAAAAATCGGCGAGCCAAATGAGTGAAAAAGTATTTGTGAAAATGGTGACGGGGAGGCAGGTCGAGATGATGACGCGGACCCTTCAGCAACGGTGGAAAATCAGGCAGCTGAGCCACTCTCTCAAGCAGACTTCCAAAATTGGTTTAAGAGAGTTCAGAGAAGATATGAGCTCATTGAAAAAAGAAATCTGCTCCATAGTGGGAGATCTATGGAGGGAATGTTCAGAGCTGGGAGATCACGTAGACGCCATAGCAACAAAGATTGGATGAGCAGGAGGCTCTATGGGAGAATACCCAGCAAAAGATGAGACAGTTGAAGGAGGACAATCTATTGCTAAAAGAATGGGTTGAAGATTTAGAGAATAGGTCTCACAGAGGAAACCTGCGCTTTTGTGGTGTCCCAGAGAAAGCAGAGTATTCAGACTGTGCACAAGTGGTAACCAGCATATGTACAGCACTGTTGGGAAAAGAAACAGAAGGAAACAACATGCCTAAATTGAATTAGTCAGGGCTGATAGAGCTCTAGCTCGACCGAGGGGTAATGTGCCCAGGGACATAGCGGTGTGCTTCCACAAATTCTCTGTGAAGGAGAAAATAATGAATCAGGCCAGGAAACTAAAAGACTTTCAATGGAAAGGAAACAGAGTGGACATTTTTCAAGATTTGTCACCGATGACTATCTGGAAAAGAAGGACCTTCAGAGAGTTGCTCCTAGTGCTTAAGAGAGAAAATCTGCACTACCAGTGGCTGTTTCCCTTTGGCCTACAATTTACTATGCAGTGAATAACCTCTCAAGTTAAAGCGGTAGAGGAGGCTGAAAAGATTCCACAGGAGGCAGGCCTGGTGAGAAAACTGGATGACAGTGCCGGTTTATCGTCCCCACTACTGACTAGAGGGAGCAGTTCTAGATGGCAGCAGGTACAGCATGGAGGAAAATGACTGTGGAGGCATTCCGGAGGATTTTCCCCTGTGAGAGAGGCTGCAACTTGAGGGACGCTGTGGAGGAGGAAGATTGCGTCTGGATGAAAGGGACCTGGGCCTACAGTGGCTCCTTATTGCCAGTTTAATTTTGCCTTGATTAGGGTTATTTCCAGGGGGTAGATTTATACCTAACTATGGAGTGCTCTTTTGATTTCAGGAGGGTCATTTATATTTTGGTTTTATGGTATAAAGGGGGTGGGAAGGGTGAGATGCACGTAGCGGTTATGAGATCAAGTGCCGTCATTCCTCAGGGTACTAGTTAGAAAGGAATGGGGAACAAGGGGGGAATGGAGATGGAGGGGAAAATATGTTGCCTACTTTAGATGGGTGGGAAAGGAGAGTTGGGAGAAGTGTTTGGTGGAAGGAAGCTAGCAGGGAACTGCTTAAATGGAGGAGGGGGGTGGAATGATCGCTGGGTTCAACTGGGCCAGAAGTATTGGAGAGTTTCACAGAGCCTTGTCAAATGGGGGAGCTAAAGATTTTTTCTTGGATTGCTAAGGGATTAAATACTGGTGCTGAGAGGACACTGCTTTTAAAAGATGTAATCCGCATGAAGGTGGATATATTATTTTGACAGGAAACTCGCCTGAGGAAAAAATATGAGAGGCTGATGATCTCACATCACTTTGCTCAACAATATTTTGCTGCGGCAACCGTTGCTAATGAGTAAAGTGAGGTGGGAATTCTTTTCTCTAAAAATGTGGTTGTGGATGTTTTATCAACTATCAGAGATTGGGAGGGAAGGTTCTTAATTGTAAAATTCAGAATGCAGAAGGATATATTTATATTGGTGAATCTTTACTGTCCCAATGCAGCACAGACTCTATCACAGACTCTACAGCAGTGAACAGAGGGAAATGTTATCACTGGGGGAGATTTTAATCTTACAAGGTATCCCTATCTGGATAACAGTGGGGGTCATGCAGGAGCCTCTAAATGTAATAGGACAAGGTTGAAAGAGTTTATTTCAGAATGGGGATTAATAGACATTTGGCGGCTAATGCATCCTACAAAATGAAATTACACTGTTTTCTCTAAAGTACATCAAGTTTAACCAGAATAGATTATTTTTTGATAGATAAAACTCTAGTAAATAAAGTGGGAGTGTTATGCTCAGGCTTGTGAACCCTTGACCGACGGGAGGATGGTATACCTTTCGGAAGATCCGTAGGTTCTCTCGTCGGGTGGCGAGGCAGAGCAGAAGATGGGGCCAGCTGACCCTCGGCACTGGAGACTGAGAGGCGGATGAAGAGACGAGAAGAGGAGCTGTGTCTTCACCACTGGAAGTCTGCGATCCCCCCAAGAGGAGCCCGAAGGGACCCAGACCGCTGGGACTTAGGCGGACCTTTGAGAGGTCAAGGTATCAGTGCAAGGGCTGACTGGAGCTTCGCCCTGGAAGCCCGCGGTCCCCCCGGGAGGAGCCCGTAGGGACCCGGACCGCTGGGACTTAGGCGGACCCTTGGAGACGGTAGTCTAGAAGGAGTCCTAGGTCGAGTGCCAGAAGGGTCGTCGCTCACCAGTCTGAGATCACACACCAAGGGATCACCACTTGCCAGTCTGAAGTCACACACCAGAGAATTACTGCTTGCCAATCCGAAGTCGCACACCAGAGAATCACCGTAAGCCAATCCAAAATCAGGAACCGGGAACACCAAGACGAAACAGGAACAAGATCTGAAGCTCAAGGAACTCACCGAAGCAAGCAGACTAGACAGCACTGGAGGATGTTGCCAAGTCACTGAATGAGCAGAAGAAGCTGCCTTTTATACTTCCTCTGCTCTGCCTGATAGAGAACAGGTGAAGGCATTTAAAGGGATCGGGTCCCTTTAAATTAGTAAAGGAGGCGCAGCCTCGTGCCTAAGGATGGCGGCGGCCATCTTTGATTTCCCCCGCGGAGGAGAGACGCCGCTGGACGCCACGAGGGGGGAGCAGGGTGGCTCCCCCTGCAGCGAGCAGCATTGAGGGCCACACTGACACAACAGCCCGAGTCAGAGCCCTCCCCCGGGGCTCCCGTGGTGGAGGAACGCCGCAGGCAAGGTAGGGGGCCGTGGTCGTGGTCTGCCACAGCCGCGGAACACAACAGGGAGAAGCAGGGATAGAGCTAATCATGTGGTCAGAACACTCCTCAGTGTGGATCTCTTTGAAGGGCGGGGGGGGGGGTCAGTGGGTAAGAAATTCTGGAGATTAAATGAGAGCATTTTAGAGGATTTTGATTTTTGTGGGCAATTGTATATGGAGATTCAAGATTACATTAAGGAAAATGGAAATGGGGACGTGGCCCTGAAGATAGTGTGAGATTGCCTGAATGCTGTAGTGTGGGGGATGTTAATTTTCAGGGTGTCCTTTCTGAAAAGAGAGAGGGAAAGAAGGAGACTGGAACTCATGTACAAAATTGCCAAACTGGAATTAAAGCATAAAAGATTGGTCAACCAGAATACTGGTTGGAACTTGAAGCATTAAGATAAGAATTAAGATATGGGGGAGAACATTTTCCAAATGGACTAATTAAAGCAGAAATTTGTTGGGGGGGGGGGGGGGGGGGCAACAAAGGCAAGTAAAGTTCTGGCAAGGAAACTTCAAATGAGAGAGACTCAAAACCAAATTCTGAAAATTAAAGACAAAGAAGGGGGAATGATTTTCGATCCTGAGGAATAGCTACACGATTTGTGCAATTTTATCAAGATTTATATTCAAAGCAAAAGAATATTCAATCAGAGAGTACAGAGGAATTTTTAGAGGGCATAGAGCTCTCGAGAGTATCTGAAGTGCAGCAAGATCACCTGAATAAAGAGATCTCAGTATTTGAAGTAGAACAGGTGATCAAGGAATTTGTTCCGCCCGTTGGTCACAGACGGCTGCGACAGCTGTTGCTCACCTCATTCTTCTCTGCACTGACTTCCATGGGTAGTCTCACGGCCTCCGCCAGCTATCGCCGGCCTGCCTGCCCCTGTTCCCGGGCCTCCCTGGACGGCGTGGACGCTGCCGACCGCCATCTTGCCCTTGATGTACCTTAGGTGCACGCTCTCCAGCCAGCCTTATGCACGTCATGGCGGGAACCTCGGGGGCGTCCCTCCTGGATGATGTCATTCATCGCCAACTCTTAAGCCAGCCGGCCCTGTCTGCCTACGACTTGGCAATGAGTTCCCTCATTGCTGAATCTGTTACGCTCACTACAGGATTTCCGTTCCAGCTTCTGCTTCCTTGGTGTGAGACATCTTGGGTACCTGCTCCTCGGGGAGGGCCTTGCGCCTAGGACCGCTGCCAGGGGCTTGCTCTGGAACCTCGCCACTTCTATGAGTGAGTTCTCTGCTCTGCGGACCTTTGCCATATCATCTCTACTGAGAATCCATCATCAGTGTACCCCGCTCTGCGGACCATTGCCGTATCATCTTTATTGAGGAACCCTCACTGGTGTACCCTGCTCTATGGACCTTGCCACCTCATCTCTACTGAGGAACCCTCGTCGGTGTACCCCGCACTGCGGACCATTACCGTGTCATTTCTACAGCGGACTCCTTCTTGGGTATACCCCACTACACAGACCTCGTGGCACCGATGTGCCTTATGACTTTTATGTTACACTCCTCTTTTGCGGGCACTGTCGCTCTATTGCTCTACTGAGACTCAAGGACTCCCAAGCTTATTGATGTCAGCTCTCAGCACTGACGCTCCGTGGCTCCACCCCCTGGGGCCACTCTCTCTAGCTCCTCCTGCCCTCTCAGCTCTCTCTCTCTGCTCTCTCTCCAGTACCTGCTGTCCAGGCACCCTGCAGCTGAGACTTTGCCTGCCAATGGTGAGGCTCCTCCCCGTGGGTGATGCCATCTCTCACCTCAGTCCAGGGCCCACATACCCACATACCCACAAATCCTAAGAGAATTGAAATTAGGTAAGCCCCCAGGACTAGATGGATTCTTGGCAGGCTTCTACAGGAAGATGAGCTTGGTGGTTGCTGCTCCGTTGGCAGCTGCTTTCATTGCTTTGCTCATGGTTGGTAATATAGCAGATGATTCAAACAGAGCAATAATCACAGTGCTGGCAAAGCTGGGGAGCGATGCTACCCCCTTGGATCATACAGACCTATTTCACTCATAAATTTAGATTAAAAGATGTTAGCTAAAGGATTGGGAGGGGTTGCATCCGACTTAATACATCCAAACCAAACAGGATTTATATTGGGGTGGTTAGCCTCTAATAATATGCGGAGGGTGATAAATTTAATGTGGTGGGCCCAGCACAACAACATTCCATTGGCTGTACTAACAATCGATGCAGAAAAAGCATTTGATATGGTCCACTGGGAATATCTATTTGCTGTGCTGGACAAAGTGGGATTGGGAGGGAATTTTTCTAGATGGATTAGGAAACTTTATTTTAATCCCAGTGCTTGTGTTAAGGTAAATGGGTGATTTTCCAAGGTGTTTAAGATACTGAGGGGCACGAGACAGGGCTGCCTGCTCTCCCCCTTATTATTTGCGCTCTATTTGGAACCTCTAGCAGCTAGAATTCGCAGGTTAGGTGAGGTTCTGGGGATACGAGTGGGAGATCAGGAATACAAGACGTCTGTGTTTGCGGATGTTGTGCTTTTTACAGTTGTAAATCCAGAGGAATCATTACTGCCTTTGATGGGGAAGTTGGTTAAGTTTAGTGGGGTCTCAGGTTATAAAGTAAATGCAGAAAAATCAGAATTATTGAATGTTTCTCTTTCAGACAAGCAAATGGGAATTATTAAAAAGTTTCCTTTTAAATAGCAAAGGCAGAAGTGAAATATTTAGGGGTAAAAATAGGTATTACTCTAGCGGGGTTATTTAACTTGATTTATGATTCTTTACGGAAAAGGTGAGATGGGGAGACTTGACCTGGTTGGGTAGAATAGCCGCTATAAAAATGAATATTCTACCTAGGCTTACCTATCTTTTTCAGACTCTGCCAGTATTCATAATCAGAAGCTTGCTTTGGCAACACAAATTATTTCATTTCATATGGAAGAGCAGACCACCAAGGGTGAGCATCAAAGTGATGTACTTGCCTAAAAATGGGGGGGGGGGGGGGGGGGGGGGGGGGGGATGGGTCTTCCTTGTTTATTGTGGTACTAAGTTGCAGCTCAAATAAAAATTATTTTACAATGGCCCAGGGTAGTAGGTGATAAAGGGTGGATAGCGCTGGAAGAATCTATGCTACATGATATACCACCAGATGTTTTAGTCTGGCTCCCTGGAAAGGCGAGAATGCCACCTGCTGTAGTGCCCCCCGATCAATGAGTTCACACTGGAGAACTTTGGGACAGGTGGAAGGTATTGTTTAGTGGGGGACAAGAATTTCTTTCATAGAACCATCTTTATATTTTAGCAAACCATTCCTCCCAGGGTGGACATTTGCTACCTCACAAAAAACTGGAAGGAGAAGGGGTGTAGTAGGTTAGAACAACTGTGGGACAGTAAGCAGGTGCTTGATTTCTTGACATTAAAAACAGCTTTTGGCCTTTCGCAGGCAGATCATTATTTCTATCTTCAGGTGCATCATTTTAGGAAGCAAGGAGAGTTGCTAGAAGCGTTGGGAAGACGGAAATCCTTGTTTGAAGGATTTTGTGATAGGCAAAATGGGTGACCAGAGGGATATCTAGAATTTATGGTTTATTGATTAGGGATCTTAAATGTAAGCCCACACATATATCTGCGGGGGGGAAAGGATTTGAATGCCTGATTGGGGGAAAATACTTGGGATCTGTGTTTTCTACATACTACACCTGTCAAGTTTCATTCTTTCTACCCCTCTCTGAGTGATAAGTGCTGGAGAGATTGTGGGTTATTGGGAACCTTCTTCCATATGTGGGACAAAGTTATAAGATTAATTTTCTAGATAACGGGAAAAATTATTCCTTGGGATTCGTTGTTCTTTCTTTTGAATATACCAGTTATGGGAGAGCATGATATTGTCTTGTATATTTCTCAACAAGTAGTTCTGGCAGCTAGGGGAGAAATAGCATACTTATGGAGAAAATCTGAAACTCCTTTACAAGGAATCGTTTGACAATTAGATAAGGTGTATTATTTGAGTAAACTCATGTTGCGCTTGGGGGTGGACCCTTGGCCTGGAGCAAGGGTGGAATGGCTCCTGAAAGGGAACAGGAGGTAGCTGGCCCCAGGGGGCGGAGCACTGAAGGAGACAGAGGCTAGGTAGAGCTTCACCACTGGAAGCCCGAGATCCCCCCGGGAGGAGCCCGTAGGGACCCGGGCCGCTTGGACTTAGGTAGGTCTCACAGGGTCTCCTGGGGGAGTAGAAGTCCGGCGTGCCCACGGACACAGGGTGAGCACACACGGGATCGAGACTGGAGCAGAGAGAACCAGAACAGAGTTGGTGATGACAAGGCGAGGAACAGAGGCAGAAGCTGGAGGCGGTCAGGTAGGCAAAAGGCCAATGTCCAAAGGTTAGTCCGAGGAGTGGTCACCGAAGCAAGGGTCAGATACTGGAAGTCAGATGTAGTCAGTAGCAAGCAGAGATCTTGAGGCAGGCGGCAGACAGGCGGGCAGGTCTGGAACAGGCTGCCCTTGAAGCAGGCGGCAGACAGGCAAACAAGTCAGGAATTAGCTGGGGTCGTCGAAGGAGGCAGCAGGCAGAAGCAAGCTGAGGTCAATACCAAGAGACAGTCCAAAGGTACTATCTGGGTGAGCATGGGAACAAACGCTGAGACAGCAGGATGTTGGAACAGGACTAGAGGAAGCGTGGTCAATCAGGCAGAGGTCGGGTTCCGGAGATCAGATGAGGTCACAGGCAAGCCAAGGTCAGAAACCGGTTGAACGAGAAGATTCAAAAGACTAGGACAAATAACAAGAAGCCCAGACAATCTAGGGAGGAAGCCAGTTGCAAAGGCAAGCTCTGGTTGCCAGAGTTTGCCTTAAATACTCCAGCAGGAGTGACATCATCAGAGGGGGGCCCGGCAGCCCTAGCACGTCAGGGCCCCTTTAAGTCCTGCAGGCAGGCGTATGTGTGCGCCAGGGGAGGCCCCGTTCGGAACAGGGCTCGGCGGCGGGTGGACGCGCAAGGCTTGGAGGGTGACGGCGACGGCGTTCCTGCCGTGCCGCATCGTGGGAGAGAGTTCCCTGCGCCACGGGGAAGATGTGAGAAGAGTCAGCCACGGGCTCCGTGGCCAGGCTTTGTAACAACTCACTGCTATCAAGAGGAAACAATCCGCCAAATGCGAGAAAATGTGGCAGCAGTTTGTAAACTGTAAATCTGATGCTATGGGGAGAAAGGAGAGGGGGGTTGATTAAATATGGGTTGACTAGAACATGAATACGGAAGTATTGGGGAGTTCGATACCTGGATAATTCTAGTGATTCTTTATGAGGAGGGACTATAAAGGGAAGATTTGGGGCTTAGGTTGTAGGGGGAGGGTGATGGAGGAAAAAAAAAGATGTCGAGATGTCATCGAGATGATTTTTCATTTGCTTTCTCTGGTAGAGATGAATCATTTGAATACCTTAGAAATGTATGAATATATATCCTGAACTCTATTTTCAGTTCATACTATTTGTACGAAAATAGCCCAAAGCTAAAATTATAAATGCGTCAAGGCAAGCTGGAGAAGTATTACACCAGAATCAAATAATATCTTTGTGTGATTTTTTTGACAGAGCTCCTGCAAAAGCAACAGAATTTCAGTGAAATAAAAGAAGTACCATGATATAGCCCACTAAGCTCTAAGACATACATAATGGCAATCTGTCTTCTTTAAGCACAGTAAGGGACATGGAGAAGTTTATAAAAGATCTGCAGGTGCTTGAAGCCTCTGATTGACACTTCTGGTGCTTTTCTGTACCTTCTTGATATGAAGAGCTATGGGAAATGCTGTGAGGATTTACTATGTAATTTGCAGATGGCAATTCATTGCCATTCTCCCTGTAGTACTGAAGGAGATGAGACAAGTGACAATAACAGAGTGTGTGAATGTCTCATTTTTTTTATTTTCTTCTGCACAGAAATGAATATCTCAGACTTTGAATTTTTATTTTTTTTCTTTTAAATATTTGTGTTTATGAGCTGATGCTTTTGTGTGTGCTTTGGACATTCACGCGGATAGTAGATAATGGTAGCTGGAAATTTCAGCTTGTTTCTATACTATGCCTTCTTATTTTGTTTATGAAGGTGAATTGTTGACAAGGTGCTGATTTTAAATGAGCAACACACAGGGGTAAATTTTGAATAAGGTGCCTAACAACAAAACAATTTGTACTTAGCCTGCACAAACCTACCAAATATCAAGACATTAAGTGCCCCATTAATTTGTGTTGTGAGAGCTGATTGTTATGAGAAATAAAAAATGTAAATGCATACTTTGTCATTCCAAATGATGGACTAAATGGGCAGTTTTTCCAACAGAGAGCGCCCCCACATATATGAATTGGGACTAGGATTGTTTAACTTATTTATTTATTTATTTATTTTAAATTCTTTTTAATATTACCGATGCTCAAGACCAGGTCTTATCGTACCGGTTTACAATGAACTAGGGGGAAAAAACCAGTTAACAATGAAAAGCAAGAAATTACATTATAACAGGGAATGTGGAACTTGGTTGTTAGAGAAAAGGATAGGTTAAACAATTTCTAACTGGAGAACAGAGCAAATAAGACTTATTCACTAACACTTTGGAAAAGGGAGCAAAGAGTGAGGCACTGAGGCAGTCAAGTTTGCAGATGACAATAAATGATTTTAATTAGTTAAAATACAAGAGGACTGAGAGGAAATGCAAGAAGACATGAGACCGAGAGACTTGGCACCTAAATGGCAGATGAAATTTAATGTGGACAACTGCAAAGCAATGAACAAAGGGAAATAATTCTAAATAAAGATACACAATTATGTATTCGGAGGCACCTAGGAAAAAGATCATGGAGTCATTGTGGACAATATGTTGGCATCCTCAGCTCAGTGTGCATCAGCAGTGAAAAAAGCAACTAGAATGTTAGAAATTATTCAGAAAGGAATAGAGAATAAAATCGAGAATATCATAATACCTACGTATATATCCACGATGAAACCACACTTTGAGTAATGGGTGCAGTTTAAGTCATCCCATCTCATAAAAGATACAGCAGAACAAGAAAAGGTACAGAAAAGAGCAACAGAAATGATAAATGGGATGGAATGGTTCCCTTAGGCAGAAAAACTAAACAGGTTATGGCTTTTCAGACTGAAGCAGAGAACGGAGAGGATAGATTTTCCATCGATAAGCAGGGCTGAATTAGCTATGATCTGTGGGTGATGTCATCTAGCGACACTAAATGGAGTAGTATAAGCTAATAGAACTTTGAACTCTACTGAGCATGTGCAGGATTACCTGTGTAGGCATTGCTTCAGTCTCCTTAGTTTGATTTTATCTGTGCTTTGCACAGATGGTTATTCTGAGTATTGAGAGGAGAAGATTTGGAACTTAAGTTTGGGAGATATAAAATTGTGGGGTAAATTAACTTCAAGTGTGTGTGTGTGTCTTAATTAAAAGCCAGGAAAGGAAATCAATTTCTTTTAGTGTGTATGTGCCTGATTTTTTAAAAAAGGAAAGACGACCAGGGAGGTAGGTAATTTCTTTTCCTCCCACCCAAATCTAAGCTCAGTTTGATTTATAAACTCTTATCCTTCATTAGAGGACAAGAGTTATTTTCACATCAAAAAATAATCAGGGATTGATCTAGTACAAGGAGTGATCTAGGCCTTATCAATTACATTCATTGTCCCCTTGCAAATTATTGCCAAATTAACATTAAATACATCACATAATTTTAAAGGACTCAGAGTTACACATCCCCACTCTCATAGCAACCTAAATTAACTAGGAACTCAACAATATGAAGATGCAGATAGCAGTCCAGCAGCAATTTGGGGGCCTTCCAGCCTTTTGCACAAAGTGCCTTTTGTATGATTATCTACCAGGTGGTGAGAGGTTGTATGTATGCTCCCGGTGCAAAGAGCTCCTGGCTGTCCGAGAACAAGTCCAATCCCTGCAGGCTAGAGTGGCAGATCTGGAGAAGCTGAGGCAGTCAGATGTATATAGAGGAGACCTTCAAGGACATAGTAGCCAAGCCCCTGTACTGCTTTAGAGGAACAAAGTTACCTGATCGGAGACCATTATCCTGGGGTAGCAAGAAGTGATCCTGTAGCAAGGACCTGATCTCCAGCTGCTGCATTACCTTCTTGCACCGAGGATGTCTCCAAGAGCTAGTGCCCAAAAGGGAGGTTAGGTCAGCCATTACAATTGGTGATTCAGTTATTAGGAATTAGATAGCTGGATGGCTAGTAGATAGAAGGATCTTAAGAACATAAGAACATAAGAAAATGCCATACTGGGTTAGACCAAAGGTCCATCAAGCCCAGCATCCTGTTTCCAACAGTGGCCAATCCAGGCCATAAGAACCTGGCAAGTACCCAAAAACTAAGTCTATTCCATGTAACCATTGCTAATGGCAGTGGCTATTCTCTAAGTGAACTTAATAGCAGGTAATGGACTTCTCCTCCAAGAACTTATCCAATCCTTTTTTAAACACAGCTATACTAACTGCACACACAGCTAAACTAACTGCACACACAGCTATACCTTGCCTGCCCCTTGCGAAGGTGGCGGACATCATGATTCACCTAGATAACATTTTACTTTTTTGAAATTGAAAATTTGTTATAACATACAACATCACTTCCAACAATTATATAATTGAAATGTTTTGTGTATAGTCATTTTAAAAACAAAACATAAAACAGGCCTCTGGTGGAACCAGGCCTCAGTCTAGTCCCATCCCTCAGGCCCAGTCACTGAGGCCTAGGCCTGTTCCTGATAGTCGAGGCCCGGATCTGGTCACTGAGTCCCAGGCTTAGGCTTGGGTCTGATGTTGGAGCCTGGACCTGAGCTTAAGCCGGACCCCGGTCGAGGCCAGGTATAGATCGCCAAGCTCCAGATCTGGGGTGCTGAGAATGGGTAAGTTCACACTCCCACTCCCGGCAGGGGTTTTTTAGGATTCGTGTGTGTGTGGAAGGGGTTGTCCGGAAAGATGTGGACGGGGTGCAGAGTAGGACATTTGGACTGTAGGTGGGAGGGAGGGTCTGGTGACAACACTAATCTTATTAATAGAACTGCGGCGAGGGCTGGACACTGAACATCTTTGTTATATTTAGGAGGGGATTAGGGAGTAGGAGATGCACGGCCTTACAGCGTCATATTTGAAATTTGGGGGGAGGGGGAGGAGAGAATTGGGCTGCAGCCTCTTTTACTACTTTTTTTTTTCCCAACTATTTCACCAGCTATCTTCAAAGATATCTGGTTAAATACCACGATATATAGCCACACAAGGCCAGGCAACTAAAAAACCTAACCAGTTATAAACTAACATACAGGTCGATACAGTAAAGTGTGCTCCGTCGGAGCGCACTGTCACCCTGCTCTGGACGCGTGTTTTCCCTTACCCCTTATTCAGTAAGGGGAGGAAAACACGCGGCCCACCCGCGGCACCTAATAGCGCCCTCAACATGCAAATGCATGTTGATGGCCCTATTAGGTATGCCCGAGCGATCCAGTAAGTAAAATGTGCAGCCAAGCCGCACATTTTACTCTAAGAAATTAGCGCCGCCCAAAGGTCGGCGCTAATTTCTTCCGGCGCCAGGGAAGTGCACAGAAAAGCAGTAAAAACTGCTTTTCTGTGCACCCTCCGACTTAATATCATAGCGATATTAAGTCGGAGGTCCCCAAAAGTAAAAAAAAGTAAAAAAAAAATAAATTTTGAATTCGGCCCGCGGCTGTCGGGCCGAAAACCGGACGCTCAATTTTGCCGGCGTCCGGTTTCCGAGCCTGTGGCTGTCAGCGGGCTCGAGAACCGACGCCGGCAAAATTGAGCATCGGCTGTCAAACCCGCTGACAGCCGCCGCTCCTGACAAAAAGGAGGCGCTACGGACGTGCTAGTGTCCCTTGCGCCTCCTTTTCCTCGTTTGCACCGCGTCACCTCATTTAAATACTGTATAGCTCGCACCGGCGAAGGGCCGGTGCGTGCGCTGGGAGAGCGGGCGTTCGTCCGCTCTCCCACGGACTTTACTGGATCGACCTGATAGCCAGATAACTAGATGAATATATTCAGCAGGATGTTTATCCCGCAGAATATCCACAACTTTAGCTGGATAACTTGTCTGCACACCAGCTGGACCTCTCCCTTATTTGCAGTGATGGAAATTCTGATTTAAAAAATACTATTATTGTAACTGAACCCCAGCACCACCAACATACAGAAGCCTTTCAGGAGAACACAGCGGGCATTTGCTAATTCCATTTACCTAATCGACAGAGCTGGTCCTTCCTAAAGAAATCCCATTAGCAACAGTGCTCAGCTATGTATAGCTTTAATGAGCAAATGCTGTCTGTCGGCTGATCTCATTTATTGATTAGGCCATTAAGATATTTTTTGGGCATATTATTATTAAATCATCGGGGCATTTTTCAGACATACAAGGAATAATGCACTGGGGCTTAACTGAACGCTCATCTGTGTTATCTCAGGCAATATATTTCACTTCTTCCACAAGAAAACAAGGCATAACAGGTTAGCCACATGAGGTCAAAGGCTGACTCTTTTTTTTCAGTTCCTGGAGAAGTGCAAACATCACCTCACAGTCCACCCCCGCATTGTTCTAGTTTGCTATTGGTACTGGATGGCATCACAGCGAAGGTATTCTGCTTGGTATTTCACAAGTGAATGCTGAAAATGATTCAGATAACTCAAACATTGTGATTTGTCAAAAGCATAATGTGACTATTGTACATACACTACAGTCCTTTTCCATGCAGTTTGGTAATCATGAGGTACTAATCAATAGTACAGCAGATTTAACTCTACTTCTTTACATATTACACTTTCGATTTATGTCCTAAGAACATAAGAATTGCCATACTGAGTCAGACTAAGGGTCCATCAAGCCCAGTATACTGTTTCCAACAGTGGCCAATCCAGGTCACAGATAACTGGGAGGATCCTAAATAGTAGATAGATCCCATTTTGCTAACACCCAGGATAATTAGTGGCTTTCCCCAAGTCTATGATTTATGAACTTTTCCTCCATAAACTTGTCCAAACCTTTTTTAAACCCAGTTATGCTAATTGCCTTTACCACATTCTCCAAAAAGGAGTTCCAGAGCTTAATTGTGCATTGAGGAAAAAATGTTCTCCAATTTGTTTTAAATGTGCTACTTACTAACTTCATAGAGTGTTCCCAAGTCTTTGTATTTTTTTGGAAAGAGTAAACTAATGATTCTCATTTACCCATTCTATTCATAAGAAAATAAGATCATGCCATACTCGGTCAGACTAAGGGTCCATCAAGCCCAGCATCCTGTTTCCAACAGTGGCCAATCCAGGCCATAAGAACCTGGCAAGTACCCAAAAACTAAGGGGCGGATTTTAAAAGCCCTGCTCGCGTAAATCCGCCCGGATTTATGTGAGCAGGGCCTTGCGCGCCAGCGCGCCTATTTTCGATAGGCCACCGGCGTGCGCAGATCCCCGGGACTCGCGTAAGTCCCGGGGTTTTCAGTTGGGGGCGTGTCGGGGGCGGGGCCAATCGGCGCGGCGTTTTGGGGGCTGGATGCGGCGTTTCGGGGGCGGGCCCGAGGCGGTGGTTTCGGCCCGGGGCGGTCCGGGGGCGTGGCCGCGTCCTCCGGAACCGCCACCAGGTCGCGTCTCGGCGCGCTAGTGGCCCGCTGGCGTGCGGGGATTTACTTCTCCCTCCGGGAGGCGTAAATCCCCAGAGAAAGGTAGGAGGGGGGGTTAGATAGGGCCGGGGGGGGGGGTGGGTTAGATAGAGGAAGGGAGGGGAAGGTGAGGGGAGGGCGAAAGCGAGTTCCCTCCGAGGCCGCTCCGATTTCGGCGCGGCCTTGGAGGGAACGGAGGCAGGCTGCGCGGCTTGGCGCACGCCGGCTGCACAAAATCGGCAGCCTTGCGCGCGCCGATCCTGGATTTTAGCGGCTACGCGTGTATCTACTAAAATCCAGCGTACTTTTGTTTGCGACTGATGCGCCAACAAAAGTACGCGAATGCGCCGTTTTTAAAAATCTACCCCTAAGTCTATTCCATGTTACCGTTGCTAGTAATAGCAGTAGATTTTATAGACCTTTGTCATATTCCCCCTCAGCTGTCTCTTCTTCAAGCTGAACAGCCCTAACCTCTTTAGCCTTTCCTCTTAAGGGAGCCATTCATCTCCTTTATCATTTTGGTTGCCCTTCCCTGTACCCTTTCCAGTTCAGCTATATATTATTTAAGATGCGGTGACCTACATTATACACTCTCCTCCAGGTGCGATCTCACCATCTTCCCTGTTTTTCCATTCTTTTCCTAATAATTCTTAAAATTATTTGCTTTTTTTGATCACCACTGCACGCTGAGTCAAGTATTTCAAAGTATTACCATGATGATGCCTAGATCCTTTTTTCTGGGTGATAACTCCTATATGAAACCTAACATCGTGTAACTACAGTGTGGATTAGTTTTCCCTATATGCATCACTTTGCACTAGTATCCATTAAATTTAATCTGTCATTTGGATGCCCAGTCTTCCAGTCTTGCAAAGTTCTCCTGCAATTTCTCATAATCTGCTTGTGATTTAACAACTCGTAATAATTTTTTGCCTGCAAATTTGATCACCTCATGTGCTTTACTCTCTTCCAGATCATTTATAAATATTTTCAAAGGTACCTGTCCTAATAAGGATCCCTGAGGCGCTGCACTATTTACCTTTCTCCATTGTGAATCAGTTATTTACTCTTTTGGATAATAGAAGGACTAAGGGCACTCCATGAAGTTAGCAAGTAACACATTTAAAACTAATCGGAGAAAATTATTTTTCACTCAACGCACAATTAAGCTCTGGAATTTGTTGCCAGAGGATGTGGTTAGTGCAGTTAGTGTAGCTGGTTTTAAAAAAGGTTTGGATAAGTTCTTAGAGGAGAAGTCCATTAACTGCTGTTAATCAAGTTGACTTATAGAATAGCCACTGCTATTACTGGCATCAGTAACATGGGATCTACTTAGTGCTTGGGTACTTGCCAGGTACTTGTAGCCTGGATTGGCCACTGTTAGAAACAGGATACTGGGCTTGATGGACTCTTGGTCTCACTCAGTATGGCAATTTGTTATGTTCTTAAAACAGACCATTTAGTCTTGCTCTGTTTTCTGTCTTTAGCAATTCGCAATCCACAATAGGACATTGCTTCCTCTCCTATGACTTTTTAACTTTCCCAGGAGTCTCTCATGAGGGATTTTGTCAAATGCCTTCTGAAAATCCAAATACACTATGACCACCCACTCATCATTGTCTGCATGTTTATTAAAACCCTTCAAAAAATGTAGCAGATTGGTGAGACAGAACTTCACATGGATAAATCCATGTTGATTGTGACCCATTAATCCATATCTTTCTATATATTCTATGGTTTTTATTCTTCAGCATAGTTTCTATTTTTCCCAGCACTGAAATTACTCACTAGTCTATAGTTTTCCAGATCAGCCCTGGAGCCCTTTCTGAAGATTGGTGTTCCATTGGCTACCCCTCCAATCTTCAGGTACAATGGACAATTTTAATGGAAGGTATTCAAATTACAAGTAATAAATCTGCAATTTCATTTTTGAGGGCAGGTTACAACATAACATTGAATACATTATCAAAAGCACAAAATATTACCATCCTTTCCTCCCTCTCACAAACAATTCCACCCAAAACACTACCAAAATGTAAACCAGAATCTTCCCAACCCCTCCAGAAGGAACTCCCAAAGGAGTGACACCCTTTGATACACCCATTTTTAGAAGCATCCCTGCCCTGGACAGTGGGTTCTGAGCTACAAACCTGGCTGGTTTATATCAGAGGGGGGCAGACCTCCAGGCAAGGACCAGGACAGGAGTGGGAAGACAGAAATGATGGCATCTCAGCTGCTGAGGTCAGATGATGTGAAGTCCAAGGTCCAGTTGGCAGTGTAAGGGTAAGAGAAGCATACCACCTACCCCACTGGTCTCCCATGTGGGCTGCTGTAGTAGTTACCATAGTGAGAGTGTGGATTATTTAATTTGGTTCACGCAGAAGCAAGAACATTTCCTTTGAGTTCCTATTTATTTTCTTCTGCTCTTTTTTTGGGAAAGAAGAACCAGTCTAGACGCTACATATTGGTGTCTAGATCATGGAAAATTATTAGGAAACTGAATGTTTTTGTCCCTTTTTTGAAAAGGAGTTTTATTTTCCATTGTTTGGATTTAGTTGAAGGAAGTTTTCAACCCATCCTTCCTGCTCTTTTGGATGAGTTTTGACTGGTCTTATATTAATGTTCTATATGAGCCTCTCCACCTGAAAGAATCAGTTCACCAACTTGAGGTCTAGAAGAAAATTGGACATCTATCCAATGTCCAGGAGGAATAAAGGAGAAGAATGGCACCCCAATGTTGTAGATCCACTACAGATACCATTTGGATATTCAGGGAAAGAGTTAGAAAGTAACTTTTAGGTACTACAATGAGTGAAAGGAATCAGTGGAGTGTTGTAGGAATATTAGTGATATCCTGGAGCCTGTAGGCTACAGTCCGCTTTCCTCCCTCTTCTCTCACTCCCTTTCTATCTGAGGAGTAGCTGTGCTACCACCTATTTACCTTAAATGTGATCCAGGAAGCTCAGGAAAGGACAACTTTTATCTCAGAATCAGACCTTGTTATTATCAGACATGACAGGCTTACCAGTTAGAATAATATAGGCAACTTAGGCTAGGTAAGAAATTTGTACTACAATTCTTAGTACGCATAGTTTTATAATGATTATAGGAGAATTCAGGTAAATGCACATCAGAGTAGCTTTGACTTGCTTACGATGTTAATTAACCAGCTGAACTAACTATCCCCATAATGTTAGAAGATACTTTCATTCTCACCGTGGAGCGATCTTAGTTGCTGAGGTATAAACGAGCTGTAGTTACCATCCGTGCAGTGTTCTCTGGGATACTGAAGCTCGTCCACTTGCTCAGAGGGAGGGGCTGGGAGCAATAGCTCGAGCGAAATCTTTAGACGGTGTTAGTGGGTCTTCCTCTTTGTTGCTGTTCTTGAGCCTTTCTCCCATGCTATTTTTAAAAACCAGGATATGCATATGCAAGAGCTCGTACATAGTCAAACAGGAGCACAGCATAACAGATCCTGCCGAATGACATCTCCCGACCAGGGCACATGATCTCCGGTCTTGTGACGAGCTGACCTAGCTGTGGCAGAGTTCACCTGTGAGCCAACTTGTCTGATAAGTCTGCCTTTCAGGATTGGCATATCCTGTCTACAGGCAGATTTGAGCCTTGCTGTGGGTCTTGGACTGTCCTTAAAGGCACACCTGGCCTGTTTGTCTCAGAACCTCTGTTTATGGAGAGAAACTGCTATTCTTCAGCAAGGCCTAGTTAAACAGGCAGATCAGATAATTCAGTTACGTATTGTCATTCTGGCCAAAGTTTATATCTGTATTTCTGCTGAAATACAGGTCAGTTTCTATCTTGTGAAACCAGAACTCCTATTGTGCCACATACATTTACGAAACTTCTAGTATCTCCTACAATGTGAGACTTCAATACCAAGACATCTGATCAAAAATATTGTAAATTGGGAATTTAATTTGACCATCATCCTACCAATGTAGAGATTTACCAGGAAAAAGCTTTAAAACTGCCTCCTAATCTAGGGGGAGGAATCAGGTTGGTAAGTACCTTCTGGATCGAACCTCAGCGCCACCGATTTGCCTGAAATGAGTTTATATAATGGACTGTATTGATAAAGGACTTGTAAACCATTATATATATTCTACCTTAAGTTTCCAACATAATCTTACTAATAGGTAATTTTATCTTTGAGTCCAGTGTGATTTTATTACTATTGGCTGTAGAGACTGTGCAAGATTAATGCCTAGGGCCTAGGAGAGTATTCTCCCCCACTACAGGGAATCCTGGAAAACTTGGGGCTAATGGACTGTAAGGAAGTGAGGATAGCTTAAATCCCAGTGGGACCTCAGCCCTCTTCTTTTTTTTGGCATTTCAGTTCTTTCCTGCCTGTAAGTGTATACTTCCCTAGCCACAGCCTGTCTTTCCATGGCTTTGGGGCCAGCACTATGCTCACGGTGATTTCAACTGAGACAGGCGAACCATAAAAGAAAAAAAAAAGGATTAAAAGTTAAATTGTATTTCAAAAGTATAATTGTATTTTTTCATCCCCAGCATATTTTCTTAGTGCAACAATACATGCCAATAGCACTTTAAGTTCAGTATCCTGAAATGTCCTCATGGCCTCTAGTACTATGAGCCTAGCAGCAAACGTGTAAGATTTCCTCCTGGGCTCCACTCTGCTCTGAGCCCTAGATGCTCTATACTTCTCTAACTCCGCCTTATGCCCCTGGGTTAGCCAATCCAGTAAGCTCAGTGGAGAGACTAAAAGAGAATGGAAAATCCCATGATGTTACTAGTCCAAATGGTAGGGCCATCTAGTGACAAACCGAAGGGATGGTCACATTATTTATCCAACAAAAAGATTAAAGAAGTATTCCTGTGTGAAAAATATGTGAACTTTTCATTTAACAACTGTTGGCACTTCTTTGAGCAGTAGCAACTTCAACTAAACTTTTTCTGCAACTATTGATCAGCTTCTTACATCTCCCTTTAAGAAATGGCACCCATTTCTTCTAAGGAGAACTGTTTCAATGCTCTGACCTCTGAGGACTTCCTTGTATGAACCGTTTACTTCTAGTCTTGCCTCAACATTTCAATAAGCTTAAGGGCAGGACTTTGACTTGGCCACCCAAAATATGAAATTGCTTCTTCAGCTGCCCTCTAGCAGATGTACTTGAATGTTTAGGGTCATTGTCTTGCTGCATGTCCACTTTTTGGCTCAATTTCAGCTCATGCATGGATGGCCTGACATTGTGCTCTAGAATTTTCTGATATAAAGCAGAATTCACATTACCATCAATCATGGTAAGTCATCCAGGTCCTGATGCAGCAAAGCAGCTCTACCCTATGATAACCTCGATCATCATCCTTGATGGTCAGGATGAGGTTCTTACTTTGGCAGGTAGTGTTTGGTTTTTGTCAACCAAACTGAACTGAACTTTTCAAATCACAATAACAATTTTTGATTCATTTGTCCAGAGAACAATATTCTAGAAGTTTTGTGGGTCACTCAGATGCTCTTTGGCAAACCTGAGGTGGGCAGCATTCTTGTTTCCTTTTTTTAGAAAGCAGTGTTGTTTTCCTAGCTAGCCTTCCATGAACATTATTCCCATTCAGTTCTTTCCTGATTGTCACATCATACACAGCATAAGACTTGTTTCAATTATACATGGGTGTCATGGTAAGAACTTGTAATTCTATTATATTTGGGTGTTCATAAACTTTTTTCTGATGTTCACGCTAATTATTTTGTCCATTGTTTAAACTAGCCCCTAACCGCAGGAGAATTGACTATTTTCTAATGTGCTCTTGTACATCTTGCAGACATAACATTTGAGCAATCAAAAGAGAGATAATTTGGAGGAAGGTTTAATACAAATATTTTTTGCTCCTAAAATAGTAGTTTCTTAGTAGTCCAGCCTAAATATAGTCTCAGTGGTTTCCGGAAATTTCCTATTTCCAGGCAGTCTTCCCCCTCCCCACCATCCGTGTAGCATTGTCCTTATCATATCAGTTTGCCTCCGGCAATTACCTGGCACTTGAGTTAAATTGTATTAAGTGTCGGAGGGTTGAAAGGCCACCTTTACAATATCTTGTACCTGTTTTCTTGGATGATGGAGGATATGGAAAGTTGACCACTTCTTTTCAACATCTTATTTCAATTCTCATCACATATTGCAAACTTAGGTCTGGATCCATCATTCATCGTAGAATGATGAATCCAGCGAAAACGGGGGGGAGCGGGCCTGCGAAAGCCTGCAGCCTTCGCACCACCGCGGTGTCTTCGCTGCCGGCTTTCGCATTGAATAGCGCCACCGTGAAAGGTGGTGCTATTTGGCGCGCTACTGCCGACGATAATGTTGGTAATGTTATCGCCGGCAGCGAAGACACCACCGACTCCTCCCTCCCCCCACCCCGTCTCCGCCCCGACTCAAATTTGCATGCTATCGCACGCGAAAAGGGCCTTTTCGCTTGTGACAGAGGCTTATCACACGTGATACAGCCATATCAAATGCGATAAGCCTTTAGAAAATAACCCCGTTAATTCTTCCAATGCTACTAAGTGCTTTGGCCTTTCGTTTATCTTGTGCCTCAAGGCATTAAAAAGTTTTGCTATTAAGTCCTTGATAATTTTACTTGGCAAACACTTTTTTTCCCATCTTGTTGGCTTCACCCTCCATTTCTATTGTAATGGTCTGGCACCTTATAAACTAGCTGAACTGCACATAAACCTAATTGTATCTTTCAAAGTAAACTCCTCCTTCAACACTGCACTTTTATCCTGCTGCTACCTCTGCATTAAGTGCCTGTGAGCAACAGAGCACAGAGCACTTTACCATCAGGAGCTGTATGAGGTCATCCTGATCCGCTTCTTCCCCGGACTGATGACATCATTCGATGTTGCCCTAGGAACCTTATTAAAAGGTAGCCCATAGGCTGGGACACAGAGGGCAGTGGGTAGAAGTAAGTACTATTATTTCTATAAACTTTGCCTCCTGGGAATCTAATACAGTAAGAAATCTGAAATATAAATGTGATATTGTAATTTAATTATTTCAGAAAATATGTTGTAATTTCCGATTTTTGTTTTTAAACTGTATTTGGAATTTGTTATTTTATGGTTACTTAATAGGTGTTACAAGGGTCAGGAGGTGAGAGTAGAATTTGTATCCATTTGTGGGAGAGGGTGTAATAAATGGTTATGAAAAATGTTTACTGGGTAACTCTGGAAATATCTGCTGTTTAAAGCAAGTATCAAAATGTAATTGTGATACAGAAGGCGTGGGGATAAGCTGCATGGTGCAGCAGTTACTACCCTTAACAGAAAGCATAGGGGTAACCTGAATGGTGCAGCAGTTACTACCCTTAACAGAAAGCATAGGGGTAACCTGCATGGTGCAGCAGTTATAACGCTTAACAGAAGGCATGGGGATAACTTGCACTACTATAATTTGGACAGCAATGTAGTTATAATAATTCAGCCCCTGGAAAAGAACTAAGAACTTAAAGGGGTTTACTCCTTAGTTTACAGAACAGTTGATTAGTAAAAGGAAGGAATTATGACAAAGTGAGCGATGATGGCGTCAAAATAAAATACATTTCAGAGAACCAAAGAAAAAGGACATTTATACTAATCAGATACAGAGTGCTTTGAATCAACTAAATGAGTTATTTTATGTAATTAAATACTTGATGAAAATTGAAAAAGAAGGCACCTGGCTCATACATTGTGAGAAGGTAGATGATTATTTCGAGGATAAGGCGAAAAGAATATCTGACCCTCCTGTTCCAGTCTTCTGTCTTGCTCAAGCCCTCTAACCTGGTTCCTGTCTTCAGCTTTTGCCTGGTTTTGTCTTCTCAGTCTTCATCTTTACTTCAGTCTTCGCCTGTTATCTCTGCTGCAATCTTCAGCTCCAACCTCAGCCTTGTTTCAAGCATTCAGCCTTGTCTTAAGCCGTCAGCCTTGTCCTTGCCTGGGTTTCAGCCGCAGCCTGGTCCTTGTGTAGACTTTTGGACTCAGTCATAGTCTGGCCCATGCTAAGACTCCCTACTCGCCACTCACATGGGTCTCAGGACTCTACCTACATGAGGGGCTCACACATAAACGCAGTTCTTTACAGAATCTGGGCTTTGCAGATTATCTTCGATGGAGGCTGGATTATCTGTAGCTGTTAATGATGTTAAAATTCCAGTAGTATGGAAAACCAGAGTTCTTTTGGCCTCCAGTTTGTCCTTGAGAGCTCAAATAAAGAAAGTGGTTAAATATTTTTTAAGCTCCGGATAATTCAACTTCTGAAGTATTATATTTCCAGTAATGATCTTAGATCAGTGGTGCAGTTTTTAGTACTTTACCCTTATGGATTACTGTAATTCACTTTACCTTGGGTTGCCTAAGAAATAATTGAGGGTATTACAAGTTGTACAAGTTGGATAATTGTTTTGGCTCTCATTGTATTTTAGAGTGAAATTTAAGATAATAGTAGTATAATGGGTACACGCGGGGGGAGGGGCAGCGCAAGGCAGAAGGTGCCTAAGGTGCCTAATCCCCTTGCACCGGCCCTGCATTTAGGAATCTGCCAGCAGGGCCAGTGCTAGTTTTTTTGCTACCCTGTGTGAAAAACTGCTGCCTCCGGCCCAACAAATAAAGTCCAGCTCTGTCCTGCAACCTATATTTCTAAAAACTGACACCCCCACCCCAGATCTCATGGACAGGGAAGGGTATTAGGTACCTTAGGCAAACTTTGCAGCCTTGCACACACGCCACCCACCCTCCCCCTTCCCACACACACTCCCACACCCTTTGCAGACACACACATTTTAATTATGCATTTATAACAAATTTTATATGAAAAAGAATATAAAAATTTTATATGAAAAAGAAAAATTTTATATGAAAAAGAATATAAAAAAATACAGACTTCTGAGGCAAAAAAAACCAACTTACAACATGCATATTATATTTACATGCACTCCTGTAGTGCCAGCTAGAAAACTGGGAACTACTATGCAATTAGAATTTTTGTAAATCATGTGGGTGTGAGCTTGGCCAGCAGAATGCCATGACTAAACAGAATTACCATTACAATATAGTAAACCTCCCATACCAAAACAACCCTAACAACCTTATCTATGAAAAGGCAACATTGCATATATTACACCAGGCCCTAGAACACCAATAAAACTTTTATTAGAAAACCAGGCTACTATAGATCCCTACACAGAAATTAAATGCCAGCAAAATACCTCACCTCGGTCACATATGCAGAACACAGCCAGGCCCTCACCAAATACAGAATAAAGAGATCAGAAAGTAGAAATAGAAACGTGCTGAGAAGAACTGAATTGGAACCCACAACAAGCCAGCCTCTGCATGCAGAACAACAATGGAAAAACAGAGACAGTACCATTCTTCATAAAAACATTAAATAATAAAATCAAGAAATATAAAACATTATAGTAAAATCATATTTCATAAAAAGAATAAATATTTCAAACCAGTTAATGAATAGAATATTCAAGATTTTCCACACACCAATAAAATATTTCAAAACATCTGATGAATAAAAAAAATCCAATAATTAAAAAATGTTCTATTCCCCTCCCAAAAAATTAAATATTTCAAAAGAGCAGAAACATCAAATTACACTTAATAATTGAAACTAATAAGGATTAAAAAAAAAAAAATCTCCTGCTCTCCATACCTGGGATCTTCTGATTTCCAGTCATCCTGAGATTGTCATGGATTGGAGGAGGTAGAGTTGCACAAATTTTTCTTCTTTCTCACACATACTCAATAACACATTCATTCTCTCACACATTCCCTCTCTCTCACATACACAGGCTCCCTCTCCCTCACAGATACATTATTTGTGTATGTGTGTGTGCATTGTCTGAGAGCCCATATGTGACACATGCACACACTCATATAGGCTCTCACACAGACACACACACAGGCTCAGACACACACAGGCTCTCAATCACACACACACATTCAAGCTCACACACATACACACATGGCCTTCTGTTGACATCAGGCCATGTGGGATGAGCTCCACCAAGGCCCACTGACTTTCCTGCTTGGGGAGGAGGACTGGACGTTGTGCACGGGCATGACCGAACATGGGCCTCTCATTTTCAGCTGCTGGAAGGTTGAGCTTTGCCGGTGGCCTGCGGCTTCTCTCCTTCTTTAGCTGCTGCCAGATTAGGCTCCACCGGAAGCCCCACAGCCTCTCCTGCTGCTGCCAGCCCACCACACCCCCAGTGGTGCCGCCCCGTGCCAATACACGGTATGCACACCTGGTCGCACTGGCCCTCCCTGCCAGTGCACTTCAGTACTGACTTGCACCCCCTTCTATTCCATTGCTGAACCGTATACATGGTTCTGTCAGTGCAGATCAACCATGACATGTAACTACCACAGCTATTTTGATACTATGTCCTATCATAGAGAGAGATAAGCTCCTCCAGCCTTTTTATTTCATTTCCATTTCACCTTTACTAAATGCATTAGTATGCATAACCTCGAGAGCCCCAGACCTGCTGGTGCCAACTGCTGCAGATTATCAAAGCCAAACCTTATTTTCCAATACTCTGACCTCCAGGTTCATCTTTCCATTAGTGCTTTGTGTCCCCATCCTCTGACCCCAAATAATGCATTTACTGTTGTCATTAATGTAAAAGACTGGCTAATGGAGGAGAGAGAACTGGAGGCAAGGGGAACGTTTAGAGCTGAAAAGAGAAGATCTGGATGTATAGCAGAGGAATACAAAGGAGAATGGGAAGCCACCGATTGGAACGTAGAACGGAAGTGGTGAAGACAGTGAATGTCTAGAATGAGGAGGGGGCAAGGAGAAAATGATGACTGAAGGTAGAAGAGTGTGTGGGGTGGGATTAGAAGAGAACTATGAGGGCTAGAGGTGGAGGAGAATAGAATGAGGAGTGAAGAGGTCTCGGGTATGGTCAGAGGAGAGGATGAAGGGCAGAGGTAGAGGAGATGCTGAGGTAGACTGGAGGATTCTGGAGGGGAAACAGGCAAATCCGAAATGATCTCAGGTACACACTGGTATTGTTTTGTCAGAACTCTGTTTTCTTACCAGAATTTCTGGAAGACCCTATGTTGAAGTCGAGGGACAGATGACAGAGATATTTCTGGGAGCAGGAGAGACTTACTATGCAATAGAACCCACTTATAGTGATCTGCTATTCATTAAAATGAAAAGTCCTTATGTCAGTAGAGGACAGTTTTTATTTATTTATTTAGACATGATATATACCGTCGTTCCATGTAATGATCACAACAGTTTAGAGAAGCCACATTCATAACTATTAATCGACAAATCTTGACAGTTTACATAGGTAGTATTCATTAGGGGTGTGCATTCGTTTTGAACTTAAATGTAAAACTCTACTTTTTTTTTTTTTAACTTAAAAAAGTGATGAGGCGAAAACGATCGGATTTCCAACTTATTCAACATAGCTATGTTGAATACGTTGGAAATCGCGATTGTTGATCCAAAATAAAAATTTAAACCCCTCACCTTCCTTAATCCCCCCCCAAAGACTTACCACAATTCCCTGGTGGTCCAGCGAGGAGTCAGGACACCATTTCTGAACTCCTTTGCGAGGAGCACGTGACGTCGGCGCCACGTCGGAGTGACGCGGCGTCACGTGATTCCCCGCAGGTTCGCTCCGGGACCCTCGTTCGACCCAAAAGGAACTTTTGGCCAGCTTGGGGGTGTCAGGAGGCCCCCCCAAACTGGCCAAAAGTTCCTTTTGGGTCGAACGAGGTTCCCGGAGCAAACCCGCGGGGAATCACGTGACGCCGCGTCACTCTGACGTGGCGCCGAATTATCTAATCTATATTACTATTTTTTGGCTGCCAGAGCACCGGGGATATGGGGTTGGTTAGAGGGGGTGGAAGGCTGCTAATGGTATGCCCTAGAGCAGTGGTTCCCAACCCTGTTCTGGGGACTCCCCAGCCAGTCAGGTTTTCAGGATATCCACAATGAATATGCATGAGGAAAAATTTGCATGCACTGCCTCCAAAACATGTATATTTTCTCTCATGCATATTCATTTTGAGTGTGTGGACCCTGTGTGAGAGGATGTGTGTGGGCAAAAGAAGAGGGAGCTTGTATGAAGGGGGTGTGCATGTGCATTAGAGAGAGGGAGCCTATGTGTGAAAGAGAGAGAGAGAGGACAGAGGGATCCTGTGTGAGGGGCAGAACTGAGAACAAGGTCAAACTCTGGGAGTGGAGATAGAGTGGAAGGGGTTGAGTCTAGAGGTGGAGGGGAGAGATACCGGTAGGTGGATGAGTAGGGGCTGAGAGGGCAAAGTGGCCAGGGGAGTAGGGAAAGAGAGTGGAAAGGACACTCTTACAGTGAACTTCTAGGGAAATTCTGCTCAAAATATTTAAAATTCTGCATCTTTAAGTAATGTTTTTTTCTGTATTATATTTAATTTCTTAAAGACTGTCATGCATATTGTGTTATTTTGGCAACCCCCAGTTTGAAACCTCGGCGTCCTTATCGACCCATTACTGAACCTAAAAAAACATATCAGCTCCGTACTCAAAGGAGGTTTCTACAAACTCAACATCATAAAAAAGCTCAAGCTACCATCAAACCCCTACAGATTCTTCAAAATGCAACAGCAAGGATAATCAGCAATGCCGGTAAAACAGACCACATAACCCCCATCCTTAAGGACCTGCATTGGCTCCCCATCCCATCCTGCATCATTTTCAAAACACCATCATACACAAAGCCATCTACAAAAACAACTCCTCCTGGCTCAGTGAACCGATCCGTCTCACACAATCCGCTCGCCCCACCAGAGCAAACCGCAAATGTACACTGCAAGTCCCACCCCTCAAGAGGGCCCGTCTCACTTCAACCAGGGACCGTGCCCTCTCAATTGCCGGTCCAACCCATTGGAATGCCCTGCCATCTAACCTCCGTCTGGAGTCATGCCCAACCAAATTCAGAAAAATGCTAAAAACCTGGCTCTTCCACCAGGCCTTTCTGGATTAATCCTGATACAAGCAACACACATCATGTAGTTTTTGTAAATATTCTCTTCCGCCTCCCTACCCCCCCTTCTCGTTCCTCTATGCTTCGGGCTCTCTGTTAGAGCCTCTCTAATTCTTGTAATTTCTACCTACTGTTCTTTGTAATTTCTACCTACTGTTACAATGTAAACCGATATGATGTGTATTTTAATGTCGGTATAAAAAAACTGTTAAATAAAATAAATAAATAAATATAAAGGATGAAGAATTTTACAGAATTTTAAGTTTTTGTGTGCAGAATTTTTAATTTTCATTTGCAGAATTTTAATTTTTTTTGCGCAGAATTCCCCCAGGAGTAAATACTGGGCTGCTAAATATTGGGATTCCAATGAATGTCAAACACAATATATCTAAATATCAAAACACTGATACTGTTTTGGGCTGCTGTAGAAGAGATATTGATGCTCTCATCTTTGAAATAAGTGGGGGTTTTTTTAAATCAACAATATAGAAAAAGAAAATATTTGCTCAGAGAATGAGTGGCAGACCTGGAGGAGCTAAGGGAGACAGAGAGGTATATAGAGGAGACCTTCAGGGACATAGTACAGCAGTCCCTCCTCCAATCTGGTAGCCCCTGTTCTGCCTTGGAGGAGAGAGGTCATCTGGAAGGAGAACCTCACCTTGATGAGGCAGGAAACATTCTTGTAGCTAGGATCTGCTCTCAAGGTTAGGTCTCCAGGGGCATGTGCCCAGGAGGAAAGAGTTAGGACGGCCGTTATAGTTGGTGATTTGGTTATTAGGAAGGTTGATAACTGGGTGACTGCTGGACATGAGGATTGCTTGGTAACTTGCCTGCCTGGTGTGAAGGTGGCGGACCTTATGCATCACATAGATAGGATTTTAGATAGTGCTGGCTGTCTTGATATATGTAGATATAAATGATATAGGAAAGTGCAGGAGGAAGTTTCTGGAAGCCAAATTTAGGGTTTTAGGTAGAAAGCTGAAATCCAGAACCTCGAGAACAGTATTCTCAGAAATGCTCCCCATTCCATTTGCAGGACCCCAGAAGCAGACAGAGTCCAGAGTCTCAATGCGTGGATAAGACACTGTGGATCCATAAAGTCTAGAGGACGTGAATGAAGAGTGGGTGGCTTGCGGGAATGATGGCTACTGCCTGGAGGTAATACCCTTATTCAATAAACATACACACGGTTAATGCGACTCCAACATTGCTCTAAGCTTCAACGGCAAGAGGAAATGTGGAAAAAAGGATTTGCATTCAAAAAAAGCGGGGAGTAGCTTGCTTGTTACGGCGGTTACTACCCCAAACCAAATAAGTCTGATACTTCACTTTCAATGCATATCCAGCATAACTCTCTGCTTCAACGGCAGGGGAGAAAGACTGATATTTCACGCATATCCAGCATAGCTCTCTGCTTCAACGGCAGGGGAGAAAGTCTGATTCTTCACTTTCAATGCATATCCAGCATAACTCTCTGCTTTAACGGCAGGGGGAATGAAGAAAAGTGGATCTATATACGGACAACAACCAACAAGGACTGAATTACATAGTCTGGGTAAACAAATAAGCATGGATGTAGCTTGCTTATTGCGGCAGTTACTACCCCTAACTAATTAAGCTAGATATTTCACTTAGATGCAGTTCTAACACTGCTCTCTACATTAATGGTGGGGGTGGAAGGGAAATAGAACCAAAAGGTTGCTAAGAGCCAAGATAAGTATGAGAAAAAAAAAAAAAGAGCAAAGCTTGCTGGGCAGACTGGATGGGCTGTTTGGTCTTCTTCTGCCGTCATTTCTATGTTTCTATGTTTCTATAAGACGAGGGTGCAGAGAAGAGGGTTTTAGATTTGTTAGGAACTGGGCTTCATTTTGGGAAGGAGGGGAGGGGCCTTTCCCAAAAGAATGGGCTCCACCTTAACCATTGAAACCAGGCTGCTGGCACTAACCTTTAAAAAGGAGATAACACAGTTTTTAAGCTAGATGATGGAGGAAAGCCAACAGTCGCTCAGAAGCACATGGTTTGGAATGATGCATCTTTGAAGAGAACAGGGGAAATAAGGCATCCCAATAGAGAGATTGCAATAAATGCCAAAGGAAACCAGGTGCCTTTAAGTAAAGTGCAGAAAGATTCCAAATTAGTCCTGTCAATTGAGGAACAGATTGTTAATACAAACAAAAAACATACTTTGAAACGTCTGTATACAAATACTAGGAGTCTAAAAAAATAAGATGGGAGAGTTAGAGACTATAGCACGGGATGAAGAGGCAGATATAACTGGCATCTTAGAGATCTGGTGGAAGGAGGATAACCAATGGGACACTGTGATACCAGGGTACAAATTATATTGAAATGATAGGATGGATCACATTGATGAAAGGGTGGAACTATATGTTAAAGAGAGCATTGTATCAAACAGGATACAATTTCTGCAGGAAACAAAATGCAATGTTGAATCTTTATGGATAGAAATTCCAGGTGAAAAGGGGAATAAAATAGCAGTGGGACTATTTTACCCACCACCTGGCCAGAATTAATTAACAGATAATGAAATGCTAAAAGAAATTAGGGAAGTTAACAAAATCAGCAACACAGTAATAATGGGTGATTTCAATTACCCCAGTATTGACTGGGTGAATGTCACATCAAGATATGCTAGAGAGGTACAAGAACCAACAAGAGGGGAATCTATTTTAGACCTAGTCCTTAATGGAACACAGGATTTGGTGCAAGAGGTACAGTGTTGGAGCCACTTGGCAATAGTGATCAAAACATTATCAAATTTGATTTAATAACTGGAGGAAGCGTACTAAAGTGTTGCGTTCACTGGTCCATAGGCCTGTTCTGTGGACTGCCGCACTCACTTCCAGCCCCAAGCCAAATGGAAGGTGGGCAGCTGGGGAAGGCTCCAAAGAAACATGCAGTAGGCTGCCGTATCCAGCCTGGACTCCGAGGCTGTCTCTCATGTGCAGCGCCGACTCTAGGTGCGTGTCTCCTCTCTGGATTTAAAGGGATCACGGCGGGAAAGCCTCTGCTGCCCCTGTTGTTGACATCATCAAGCCTGCCATATATAAGGGCAAGGCTCCTTCAGCAAGATGCCTCGACAATAGGTTGACTGCGTTTAAGAAAGGTTTGGACATGTTCCTGGATGTAAAGTCCATTTACCATTATTAAGGTGGAATTGCAGAAATCCACTGCTTATCTGTTATGGTTAATGGTGTTTGGGTGGATACTTGGACACTGTGGCAGTTGAACACGCCCACAGGGGGCAGTCCCGTGAGGGACTATGGTGTCAGGCTAGACTCTGGACCCACAAACACAGATTTTAATCTTTTATTAAACAGTTTGAATGACCACCAGAAGTGGCAGTAGTGAGTAGTGGTGTAGAGCCTGGCTGGGCACGTCTCACAAAGAACGCTGGAACAGCGGATCCTCTGCAAGGCAGTGATGTAGTGGAAAGAGACTGAGAGTTATGAGCACACAATAAGAATAACATTCAGAGTCCCAATGTAGAACTAGGAGAAGCTCCGAGGCAGGGAGAGCAGGCCCTCGAGAAGCGAGTACCTGATCCCTTAGAGCAGAGAGACTCAGTAGAGTTGTACTCAGCCAGGGGTGGGCACTTCCGGTCCTCGAGGGCCACAAACCAGTCTGGTTTTCAGGATATCCCTAATGAATATGCATGACATAGATTTGCATACAACTGAGGCACAGTGCATGCAAATCTCTCTCATGAATATTCATTAGGGATATCCTGAAAACCAGACTGGTTTGTGGCCCTCGAGGACCGGAAGTGCCCACCCCTGCACTTAGCAGTAACAGAGATTCCACTAGACGTGAAGCAGTACTGTGGAAAGAGATGGTTTCTGTACTCACTGATGGTAACTGTAAGTTAGTTCTTCCAAGTAGAAGGGTAGAGGTTGCAGGCAGCGACACAGGGAACATGGGCCCTCGAGGAGCGAGTACCTGTTTCCTGATAGCACCTGAAAGAAGCAAAGAGGTCCCCGAGGAGCAGGAACTCCATTAGAGGCCCCGAAGGGTAGTAAGAATTCCAGATAGCGCTGGAGTGGCAGAGTAGCTTAGGAATGGAGAGCAAATCCCATCTGTAAGAATCCTGTTGCTAACTCAACGAGCTAGGAAATACTGTAGGCAGATATACCCGGAAGTCGTGACATCAGAACAGGGGGACACCCCTGAGGTTCATGCCAACGTAGAGTTATAGATGAGGGCGGCGTGCGCGCATGCGTGCCTTAGAGGTACCTTGAAGGAGAATGGCGGGAGGCAGCACCAAAGCTGCTCCGGGGACGCCAGAGAGAACGGCAAGCAGACGCCGCGGTGGCCATCAATCCAAGGTGAGCGGGAGGAGCTGAAAGTAGAGAGAGGTAGGAGGGGCAAAGCCGTCGAAGACCGTACGACACAACAGTACCCCCCTTCAAAGGGCGGCCTCCAGCCCTTTTACCAGGTTTAGGTTTGTGTGGATGCATCTGATGAAACTGAAGAAGCATCTCCTTATCCAGGATATTTGCTATCGGCTCCCAAGAATTTTCCTCGGGGCCGTAACCTTCCCAAGACAGAAGGTATTCCCAAGTTTTGCCACATCTTCTTACATCCAGAATAGCTTCAACCTTATATTCAAGGTCTTCTTCTGTGGTAACAGAAGTTGGTTCTGGAGAAACGTGAAACGTGGAAGCGTTGTGGATTTTCAATCCAGGTGGCAGCTTCAGACTGTATGTAATGTTGCCAAGACGTCGGAGAATTGGAAACGGTCCAACGTAGTGTGGAGCAAATCGAGTAAAAGGTAACTTTAGTCTCAAATGCTTAGTTGACAGCCAGACTTTGTCACCAGGTTGAAATACAGGCACTTTAGAGTGATGAGCGTCATATGATTTCTTTGCTCATTCACCCGCTTTGATTAGCATGTCTTTAGTCTGGGTCCATAATTGATGGATATCATCAGCAGTGGATTGAGCTGCTGGGGACGACACAGAGAGTCAGTGGAAGTGGAGGTGAAGGTCCATAAACCACTTCGAATGGTGTTGATCCAATGGATGACGCTGGATGTGAGTTAATGGCAAATTCTGCCCATGGCAACAGTTCGGCCCAGTTATTCTGATGGCAACTCACATAGGCACAAATGAACTGTTTTAGGGTCCTATTCATCCTCTCAGTTTGGCCATTAGATTGAGGATGATAGGCAGATGTATAATCCAGAGAGATGTCAAATAGCTTGCACAAAGCCTTCCAGAATTTTGCCGTGAATTGAGATCCTCTATCAGAGACAATGTGCTTCGGTAGGCCATGTAGGCAAAATATGTGTACGATGAAGAGCTTAGCAAGCTCCAAGGCTTGAGGGTAAGCTTGAGGCAGCTTGAGGGTAAGGCTTGAGGGTAAGCCAGGCAGCGCCACGAAATGGGCCATCTTACTGAAACAGTCAGCTGTCACCCAGATAGTATTCATTCCTCCAGAAAGAGGCAGATCAACTACAAAGTCTGTAGCGATGTGAGTCCATAGCTCCTACGGAACTGGCAGTGGTTGTAGCAATCCCCAAGGCTGACCAGAAGTAGGCTTATGTTTAGCACAGTTGGAGCATGACGCTACATAGGAGTATGTGTCTTCCTTGATAGTAGGCCACCAATAGTACTTCTCTAATTTCAGCAGAGTACGGCGTTGACCAGGATGGCCAGCCAGCTTGGAATCATGAGCCCAATGTAGTAGTTTCTTTCTGAGGTTCTTCGGCACAATCGTTTTACCGGCAGGCATGGAATGGGTAGCCGCCAAGATGACTTTCTTCGGGTCGATGATATGCTGAGGTTCTTCAGGAACATCCTCAGAGAGGAAAGAGCGAGACAGGGCATAAGCTCTGGTATTCTTGTCTCTGGGATGGTATTTGAGCACGAAGTCAAAGCAATTAAAAAACAAGGACCATCTGGCTTGTCTGTGGTTAAGACGTTGTGCAAGACGTAGATACTCTAGATTCTTGTGGTCCGAGAAAACGATAATTTGATGTTGGGAGCCTTCGAGCCAAGGACGCCATTCCTCGAATGTCATCTTAAGAGCCAGGAGCTCCTTATCTCCGATCCCATAGTTCTTCTCTGCAGGAGAAAAGCGCCACTTTTCTCCTGCAGTTTGGCTCAACACGGCCCCTGCTCCAACATCTGAAGCGTCAACCTCCACGATGAAGGGTTTGTTGGGATCCGGGTGATGCAGACATGGCTCAGTGGAAAAGGCAGTCTTTAATTTCTCGAATGCAGACATGGCCTCCACATACCACTTTGAAGCATTAGCCCCTTTCTGTATCATAGCAGTTAAGGGCACTGTCAAAGAAGAATATTCTTTATGAAGCTTCTATAGAAGTTTGTAAACCCCAAAAATTGTCTTAGGGCCTTCAGACTGGTAGGTTGAGACCCTCTAATTTTGGGGATCCATCTGGAAGCCTTGTTTTGATACAATATAGCCAAGAAAAGGCACAGATTCTTTGTGAAACTCGCATTTTGACAATTTGGCGTAGAGGCGGTGTTCTCAAAGTCTCAGTAATACTTGTTTGACATCTGCTAGATGAGTAGGCATACCTTGTGAAAAGATCAAGATGTCATCTAGGTAGACAACGACACATTTGTACAGAAGTTCCCGCAGAATGTCGTTCATCATGTTCTGAAACACGGCGGGGGCATTGCACAGGCCGAAGGGCATCACCAAATATTCGAAATGGCCATCTCAAGTGTTGAAAGCTGTTTTCCACTCATCACCTTCGCGAATGAGAACCAAGTTATAGGCTCCCTTCAGGTCACGTTTTGAGAATATCTTGGCTCCTTGGTCGATCAAAAAGCTCTGAGATCAGAGGTAAGGGGTATCGGTCTTTAATCATGATCTCGTTCAGACCTCGATAGTCAATACAAGGACGCAGTGTGCCATCCTTCCTCCCCATGAAGAAGAAGCCTGTGCCCACAGGAGACTTAGATGGTCTAATGAAGCTTTTTTGCAAATTTTCCTCAATGTACTCGGACATGGCTTTGTTCTCCGTCACCGACAATGGATAGACACGTCCCTTAGGAGGTTCAGCATTAGGTTTCAGTCTTATGGCGCAGTCATAAGATCTATGTGGCAGAAGGATGTCAGCAGCTTCTTTGGAGAAAACATCATGAAATGATGCATACTGAGGCGGCAGTCCTGGCATCACTGGAGTTGTAGGCATACAGAGAATAGGAGTGACCTCCTTTAGGCATTTGCCATGGCATTCTGGGCCCCAATGGGAGTTCCAACGGGGCCCAATTAAATTACGGCATATGCAGCTGCAACCAGGGTAACCCCAGAATGATAGGGTGCATGGCCTTCTCCAAAACAAAGAAGGAAATTAATTTAGTATGGAGAGCTCCAGTGCGGAGGGATACCGGTTCGGTACAACAGGTAACATCACCCGGTAAGGGTTCCCCATGTATAGATGATAAGAGTAATGGAGTCTTCAGAGTGGTGAGGGGAATCCTCAAATGTTCCACTAGAAGCTGAAGAATAAAATTACCTCCTGCCCCTGAGTCCACCAGGGCAAGAGTCTGAAATTCCAGAGGTCCGCAGATCAGAGAGACAGGGAGAGAAAGCGGAGGAGAGGGTGTCGTGAGGCCTAAGAAGAGTCCTCCCGCAGGACTTAGGCTCGTCCGTTTCCCGGACATATCGGGCATGTTTGGACTGCATGACCAGCTTGTCCACAGTACATGCACAATCCATTCCTCTTCCGAAGTCTTCTCTCTTTGGATGTCAGGTGACTACGACCAAGTTGCATCGGTTCTTCCCCACTGACAACAGGAGTCAAAGAAACTATCCTGAGTGCAGGTTTAGCACGAACTTCCATCTGAACAGGTCCTTTACAAGGCTTGAGTTCTTGCACCTTATCACGAAGCCGGTGATCAATTCTAGTAGCTAAGGCCACTAGCTCATCCAGTGAGTCAGGTGTTTCACGAGCAGCCAACTCGTCCTTCAAGCGGGAATCCAAACCTTTGAAGAAGAGAGTTTTCAGTCATCTAGGGTCCCAATGTAATTCAGCCGCAAGAGTCTTGAACTCTGTAGCGAAATCAGCCAGTGGTCGGTTGCCTTGCTTCAGGTCCACCAATGCAGAACCAGCAACAGTGTATCGGGCAGGATCATCAAAAACGGATTTAAACAAGTCCATAAAACCGTCAATATCCTGAAGTATGGGGTCTTTGCGTTCCCACAGCGAGGAAGCCCAAGTCAAAGCCCTTCCATCCAGGTAGGATAGAATATAAGTAGTTTTGGCATAGGCTGTGGGGAAATGAGTGGGTTGTAATGCAAAATGCATACAACACTGGTTTAAGAAGCCTCTAGTTCTCTGAATCTCCCCAGAAAAACGTACTGGAGCAGCAAGAGGCACAATAGTCTTTATAGTTACTTCAGGTAACTGACCTTCATTACTAGATATAGAACCTTGATTCCTCTGTGCGTGCAGCTGATGAAACGCAGTAGTCAATTTCTCCCTTGCATCTTGTTGTTCAGCAATGTGCAAGGCCAGGCCTGGAATGGCCTGCAAGGAGTTGAGCTGAGCCGAATCCATGGAGTTAGCAATCTGTTATGGTTAATGGTGTTTGGGTGGATCCTTGGACACTGTGGCAGCTGACCACGCACACGGGGGGCAGTCCCGTGAGGGACCACAGTGTCAAGCTAGACTCTGGTCACACAAACACAGATTTGAATCTTTTATTAAACAGTTTGAATGACCACCAGAGGTGGCGGTAGTGAGTAGTGGTGTAGAGCCTGGCTGGGTGCATCTCACACATAACGCTGGAACAGTGGATCCTCTGCAAGGCAGTGCTGTAGTGGAAAGAAACTGAGAGTTATGAGCACACAATAAGAATAACATTCAGAGTCCCAATGTAGAAATAGGAGAAGCTCCGAGGCAGGGAGAGCAGGCCCTCGAGGAGCGAGTACCTGATCCCTTAGAGCAGAGAGACTCAGTAGCATTGTACTCACTTAGCAGTAACAGAGATTCCACTAGACGTGAAGTCTGGCACTGGAGCAGAGAGCAGGCCCTCGAGGTGCGAGTACCTGGTTCCAGTGAAGCAGTACTGTGGAAAGAGATGATATCTGTACTCACTGATGGTAACTGTAAGGTAGTTCTTCCAAGTAGAAGGGTAGAGGTTGCAGGCAGCAATACAGGGAACATGGGCCCTCGAGGAGCGAGTACCTGATCCCTTAGAGCAGAGAGACTCAGTAGCATTGTACTCACTTAGCAGTAACAGAGATTCCACTAGACGTGAGGTCTGGCACTGGAGCAGAGAGCAGGCCCTCGAGGTGCGAGTACCTGATTCCAGTGAAGCAGTACTGTGGAAAGAGATGGTTTCTGTACTCACTGATGGTAACTGTAAGTTAGTTCTTCCAAGTAGAAGGGTAGAGGTTGCAGGCAGCAATACAGGGAACATGGGCCCTCGAGGAGCGAGTACCTGTTTCCTGATAGCACCTGAAAGAAGCAAAGAGGCTCCGAGAAGCGGGTACCCCGTTAGAGACCCCGAAGGGTAGTAAGAGTTCCAGATAGCACTGGAGTGGCAGAGTAGCTTAGGAACGGAGAGCAAATCCCATCCGTAAGAATCCTGTTACTAACTCAACGAGCTTGGAAATACTGTAGGCAGATATATCTGGAAGTCATGACGTCAGAACAGGGGAATGCCTGTGAGGTTTGCGCCAAAGTAGAGTTAAAGATGAGGGCGGTGTGCGCGCACGTGCCCTAGAGGTACCTTGGAGAATGGCGGGAGGCAGCACCAAAGCTGCTCCAGGGATGCCGGAGAGAACAACAAGCAGACGCCGCGGCGGCCATCAATCCAAGGTGAGTGGGAGGAGCTGAAAGTAGAGAGAGGTAGGTGGGGCGAAGCCGTCGAAGACCGACGGACGCAATATTATCCTTGGGATAAGCAGCTTGGAATCTATTTACCCCTTGGGATCCTGCCAGGTACTTGTGACCTGAATTGGGTGCTGTTGGAAACAGGATACTGGGCTTGATTGTCCTTTGGTCTGACCCAGTTATAGCAAGTCTTATGTTCTTAGCTAATGTCAGGATCATCTTATCGGGGCTGTCGGAGGTTTCACTATCTCTGAACTGTTTCACTATATGCATGGGATAAGATAGATTATTGTTGCTCCCCTTTTGCTGTAATCAAATATAAATTTCAAAGCACCATCATATGAAAATGATATTAAACCATTGCCTTTGTAGTCTTACAGTTTGAGACCTCATATATCGTGGCGGGCTTTCAAAGCCATAGCCCTGTGTAGCCACTGTTAGAAATATGCGGTATATAAATGACTGTTACACCGTCTTTATATTTATAATCATCGGTCTCTTAATGTTATTGTAATGGCAACTTGTGTCAGTTTACCGACAGTAAATATTTGCATTTAGTATTTGCACTTATCGTAGGCTACGATAAGTATTTGCACGCTACGATAAGTGCAAATACTAAATGCAAATATTTACTGTCGGTAAACTGACACAAGTTGCCATTACAATAACATTAAGAGACTGATGATTATAAATATAAAGACGGTGTAACAGTCATTTATATACCGCATATTTCTAACAGTGGCTACACAGGGCTATGGCTTTGAAAGCCCGCCACGATATATGAGGTCTCAAACTGTAAGACTACAAAGGCAATGGTTTAATATTTTCATATGATGGTGCTTTGAAATTAATATTAAGATTACATCATATTTAAACAGTTTTCTTTTTTTGACGCTATCAAATATAAGCCATAACTTGCCATATGAATTGTGACTAGCAAGTATGATCCACAGGTTGCCACAAAGAACTACAGCTAGCAAATATTGTCATCTATGTGATTCTGATTCAATATGGATTTTTAAGGTCTCATTCATAGCAGGTTAATTCTCTTGGTCCTTTTTATGTAGAAAATAAGATTATCAGCGACAGACTGCAGGAAAAAAAGTGCCTACCCATGTATGGGTGCACCAACGGAAGAGTGGTTGTGTATGCACAATTTTGCAACTTGTGAATTGTCCGGATTTCATTTGTTCACCTTTCATAAACAATCACTTTTCAAGAACATTCCTTGCCTGGCATCTCCCAGGGTACTCATGGCACTCACAACATACGGGGCTCATCAATGAGCAGCCTATGTCATGCCAGGAAGGCCTGTGAGCAGAAGAGAAGCACTTTGCAGTTATGATTGAACTATAGAGAGAGACATGTATTGATTTTTCCCTTTAAATCAGGGAGCGGGCCTGAGAAATGCCTTTCAAAGAAAATTTAAAGTAATAAATAATTGAAAATATGAAACTGACAAGAGTAGATGGGGCAATGTATAAAACCACAAGCCTGATTCATCTCATTCTCCACGTTTCCAGAAATGGCTATTTTCTTTTCTTAATTGTTCTGAGCTCTGCCCTGAAATGCATCTACCGCTGGAGAAGGTTGCTCGTCCCTGTGGTTTTAAGGGATCGGGGAGGGGTAATTAGACTAATTCAAATTGGTAACCACAGCCGGAGGGAGACGATGGGCTCATGCCGCTAGGAAAAAGGGTCAAGACTCTTAGACACATTTAAACAGCCCTTCCTCTCCCCCCCCCCCCCCCCCTTCCTAACCTTGCCATAACACCGGGCTGGGCTGTGGAGCAGGGCACAGAAGTGACAGGGAGGGCAGGAGGCAGCTGCATTCTCGTCCTTGGCTCTGCTCATGGCGAAGAGACTGATCTCAAGAAGTTAGGGAAAAGAGAACGAGATTAAAGCAAGGGGGTGGGCAAACTTAAGATGACGCTGCGGATACCTGTGCAGCCGATATCCAGCCTTCTGCAGGGCCCGCAAATGCACTTTTCTTTTTCCGGTTCATCTTCTCACGTTCCTTCTTTCAACAGTAAATGAACGCGCAGGAGAAGGGATAAATGCCACAATCGTTTGTGATGTTCTCTGTCAGACGTAATAGGAGATAATTTTCAAAGGAGTTACTCGCATAAACGTGGCAATCCATTTTATCAATTTTCAAAAGCCATTTACTCGAGTAAAGTGCACTTACACAAGTAAATCCTATGGGCAATTCAATGACATATACTGTAGCAATTTTCAACATCCCACTTATTTGAGTAAAGTGCATTTACATTTGTAAAGCCTAATTTTAAGCATGTAAATGCTTTTTAAAATCAGGCCCATACTGTATATCCTTAGACTCAGGCCTGCTGCCTTCCGTTTCTCCTTTGTTACCAGTTCTTTCTCTGAAATTCACAATAATTGTCGGATTCTGTGTTACAGATGTAGGAGAAGGTGCTGAGTCAGTTGTTCACATTCCCAGCTGCCAAAGCCTGCATCTTAGACTCGGGCCCCCTGGGGTTATTTCAGTGGCATCTTGTCTGACCCCAGAACAGTCAGCATTTTTTCTTTTGTTTGCTCTCCTCTGCCAAGCCGCGCTCTCTCTGCTTCTGCCATTGGGGAATCAGTGGGTCCTAAGGAATAGGTGAGTCAGTCCTGGATTATCAGTTTCTGTTTTAATGTGAGGGAATGTCTCATGCACTTGTTCCTTACTCTAAGCCTCTAAAACTCAGCCTGCATGGCCTTGTATTTTCTGTTTTCTCCCACATCAGCTAAACATGGCAGCATTCACCTAGGTGACTGAATAGTGTCACAAACTTGCTCTGGCAAAGCTGGGAAGGTGCCACTGCTGGACGCAGACCTGCTTCAGGATGGCTAGGTATCACTGAAGTTGGAGCGGATAACCTTTGACCTGGAGCGGCCACTGTTCTCCATGGCTTGGGCCTTTGGGTGCAAGTGACCGCCAGGATTTATCAGGCAAGCGTCAAATACAGAGCAGGAACCAGGCTGCATGAACAGCCGCATCCCAGAACAAACTCTAAGATGACTGTTGGATTAACAAAGGTGTGTCAGCCTTGGGATCCTTACATTCAGCCCTTAGGTTGGTACACATCCCATAGTGGCCCAATGGGAGCCTGCAGAGGCATGGCTAGCTCACGCTACTACAAAGGATAAATATACTGCAATTATCTGGAGAAGCAGCAGCCTTTGTAGCTCTGCTGCAAGGTCTCCCAGCCTTGAACACCTGGAGCTGTGGGGTCACTCTTTGCTACACAAACAGTGCGTTATTATTTGCAGAGCTCTTTGAGCTTCACAGTATGTCAGCAATCTGCACATTATCAGAGAGGCCAAGAGTTGCAGTGGCCTCCTCAGTCCACCAGAACAGGATGCCTGCTGCACTCTGGGACTGTTTCAGTAGCTGCCCTTCATTCGGCCACTTGGCGTCACCGTAAGTATCAGAGTCTTTCCCTGGTATTCTAAAACCCCAAGGGGCAGGAACCTGATCCTGAACTGAAGCCAGCACTCCTTGCTGGGACAAAACCCCAATGTGCAAGCACAGGAGATCTAAATAAATTTGAGCAAATCAAAGTATAACTTGGGGTAGTTCAACCCGACAGGTTCATTATTGAAAATTACATCATCACCTCAAGAAAGAATTTCTTTCTTTCTTTATTTTGAACTCTTATATACCGATATTCCTGTAAAATATACAGATCACACCGGTTTACAGTGAAACAGAACTGCCACCGGAGGGCGTTACATTAAACCTTAAACAATTAGAGCAAAAGTACATTCGAAACGTTGGAGAAACCTTAAACATTAGAGCATTAAACATTGATCATTAGAGCGTGAGAACATACGAAACATATGGAGAAACAAAAGGAACAATTGCAAACCGTAAGGAGCTTAATGCAGAATAACTGTAAGACTTCAATACAGAGTAATAGTATAGAAAACATTAGACATGATGCTTGGATTCGAGGGAGAAGAGGGAATAAATAAGGAGTGAAGGGAGGGAGGAAGGGCTGGGGGGGGTAGGAGGGAAAGAGCAGGTGGCAGAATCTGGGGAGGAAGAGCCCCGATGAGGCCTAGGAGGGCTGGGTAGAGCGGGCAGTGTGCTCAGTTTATCATCGAGCTTTAGTCCATGTCCTTCGACCGGCGTCAGAGTGGGCTTGGGTTTCCGGGAAAGCTTGACTGAAAAGCCACGTTTTTAGATATTTCTTGAAGGTTTGGTGGCAGAATTCTTGACGTAGAATAATCCTGAATGTGGACCTTTCTGCAGAAGATGAGTCCATGAGTTTCTTACTTCATGGCTTTTGCTTATATGATTCCCTCCTCTCCTGAAAAATACAGATTTTACATGGGTGGAGATGGGGAGGCCAAGAATGGAAGACCTGTGTACAAGGAATATCTCACTTTACTAACTAATGAAGGACGACCAGTCTCCATGGTATGCAAATGTATCTCTTGGATATGCATTGTGGATATCCTGAAAACCTGACATGGCGGTGGGGTCCCCAGGACAGGTTTGGGAAGCCCCGTTTTATGGGCAGGATAAACAGAAGTAAGCATGTGGAAATGGGGCAGTACATAGTAGAGCATCTGTCTGCTCAAGGCATTTACTGGAAAAGAGGAGGACCCCCCCCTCTAGTTGTAAGAGAACAAGCTGGAAGATAAGGAAGGAGATCTGCCTTGATTTAAAGAGTGGAGTGATTTTTGATTGGTTTGCAGTGTTGTTCCCTCCTCCTGGGACTGAAACCCATTTCCTCCCAGCCCGAGTCCATTTTACAAGCTTAAATCAAGAGCCACTGCATAGAGAATATGCCCTAGAAAGCTCCCTTTATCAGACAGGATAACCAGGGGCAGTTTTCTGAGGGTGCAGCAGATGCAACATACCGCAGCCTCTTGTTGGGGGGTGGAGAGGGCATGTGAAACCCCCTTTTTAAAATCTTCTTAAGGTGCATCCTTAAATAAAAGTTGGAGTACAGCACTCATAGCATTTTTTTTTTTACTTAGATACCCTTATATAAACATAATTGTAATTACATGACATCTGCTAAGCAAATGACACATCCCAAGCTACCCATTCCATTTACATTCTGCAAAAAAGATATTTTCACCATGTAGAGATAATTCACTTCCCCTATCATGCACTCTTTGGCCTACAGCAATCTATTCAATGTAAGACTTGACTGAATAAAGTTTGCTTGAACTAAACATCTGAAAAAGGGAGCTATGTGGTCTCAAAAGCTCCCGTACAAAAACATCTTTAGATAATTCGTAGGTTGGTCCAAGAAAATGCACCAAAGGTCCATCAAGCCCAGTATCCTGTTTCCAGATCATAAGTACCCAGCAGGATCTCAAATACTAGATAGAGTCCATGCTGCTAATGCCAAGGGATAAGAAGTGGCTTTCCCCAAGTCTACCTGGTTATTGTTTATGTACTTTTCCTACAGGAATTTGTGCAAACCCAGCTACACTACATTCTTAAATGTACTGCTTAGTAACTTCATGGAGTGACTTTATATTTTTGGAAAAAAAGAGTAAACAACCAATTTACATTTACCCTTTCTACTCCTCTTATTTATTTATTTATATTTAGATTCTGCTTTCCACACTTTTTTCAGCACTTCAAAGTGGATTACATTCAGGTACTGTAGGTATTTATAGATCTCTCTCTCCCATCTCTTCCCCAAAATGAAGGACCCTAACCTCTTTGCTTTTCCTCAAAGGGGAGACATTCAATTCCCTTTATCATTTTGATTGCCCTTCTCTATGCTTTTTCTAGAATTGCTATATCATTTTGAAAAGAGGTGACCAGAATTCCACAAAGTACTCAAGATGTGGTTGCACCATGGAGTGATAAAGAGATATTTTTTATTTATTGTGTATATTTATATTCTGCTGCCTCCAACATAACTTGATCGGAGCAGATTACAATAACATTCATAGTTGACATAAATATAATTTACAAAGACCACAACAAACTTTAATATTACGATATTCTCCATTTGCTAATAATTCCTAAGATCCTATTTCCTGTTGTGACCACTGTTGCACATTGAGCTGAGGATTTCAACATGTTGTCCACCAGGATGATGCCTAGATCACTTTCCTAATATGGAACCTAACATTGTGTAATTATAGTTTGGATTATTTTTCCCTAGGTGCATCACTTTACATTTGTCCACATTCAATTTCATCTGCCATTGGATGCTGGCTTATATCAGGACATAGCAGCAGGGACCACATTACCCCAGCGTGATGTGAACTTCACTGGCTACCCACTCATTGCCAGATTATGTACAAAATTGCCCTTTTGGAACATAGGCTTCTGGGTCTAGCATCATTGCCATGGGCAATGTTCCATCTTTATAATCCCATTCGGTCTTCACATTCGTCTCAGGGGGGCTTCATGTCCCCTCTATACGATACGCTTGCCTTGCTGAGACAAGAGAGAGAGGATTCTACGTTTTGCAACATGTTTCCTGTTGAGTTGCATCTTTCCACCTGTTCAAAATCTTTTAAGCCCCTACTTAAGACATTTTTGTTTCGGCAGGCCTATTTGTGAGCAATCTCTTTTTCAGAAATGGTAAAGCTATGTTTAAAACATCTGGATCTGTTTGGGCCTTGTTATTTTTCCCATTTAGCTGCAGTGCACTGTTCCCTCTAAGCTGTGCGCGCACACATGGGTCATGAATCCCGCACACACAGCAAAACATAGTGCATACAAAAAAAAATCCCAACATAATTTGCATTATACTGGCTCATAATGCACAAATTTGAACTTAGCTTATAAAAAGTTGCACAAAAAGAAAATTTTTGCCTGCGCAGTCTTTCAAATATTTGAGGGAACATTGCTGCCGTGACCACAGCTGTTTCAGCTGTCATCTTTGTTTTTCCAGTATGCCCAGTAAGTTGTTCTATTTTCCGTGTACTGTTTTGTTTTAAATATCTGTTCTAATTTTTATGATTATGGCTGTGTACGTTCCCTCGGGCTTGTTCAACTGGTGACTAATAAATCTTTGGAAACAAATATAATTATTAAAAAGCACCGATTCTTTTTAACCAGTTTACAGTCCACAGTAGGACACCCCCTCCTATCCCATAACCATGCTTGTTCAGTGTTTTGATGCTGTCCAAAAGCAATCCTGTGTATTTGGTGCTGTTTCTCAAGGGCTGCATTGGCCGTTGGAGCTCTGGTGCACAGGCTGGGATGTTGCTTAGTGGTTGCTCATTTCTTTTACCCGCTGTCAGCAGTGGGCATGTTTGGGGGGGGGATCAGGTTTACCCACATTCAGCACAGCGAATGCGTGGGATGGGGAGGGAGGGGGTCACACTTCATTCAGTACCAAGTAGCGGAGGGTTTAGGTTTCACCTACATTTGGCACTAGAAGTATTTGGGAGGCCATTCAAGAGTCTGGGGAGGATCTGGCTTATCCCTTTTCAGCACCAGGGGCAGCAGAATGCCTTTTTGATTGGGTGGTGGTGGTGGTTGGGGGGGGGGGGGGGGGGAAAGCATATCAACCATGCCGTGCCTTTGACTCTGTTCCCCATTTTTTACTTTACATTTACAGTTAAAGTCATTCTTTCATACATTTTTGCATAAATAATATGGTATTATAATAATAATAATAATTATTATTATTCATTCCTAGACCAACCAATAAAAAGCTTGATGCCAGAAAACGAGACGTAGTGATAGAGGAGGAAATGACAAAATCAGAATTACTAATAGACGTGTCAGTACTAAATGACTTTTTTTGTACTATGTAGGATCATCAAGAACCAAGAGATGTAATCAGAGCCCAAGAAAAATGTGGCCTAAAAAAAAACAGAAACAGTCCTAACTCTTTTGGCACCACTGCTGGATTAAAAAGAACTTATGCTGCCTGAATATGTCACACCATACAGGTTTCTCAAAGAGCTGTTGAGCACAATGTGAGTATTAAGAAAAGTAGTAACAGTAAATTTGAAAGATTCAGGTCATACGCAACAAACTGTGGCTTAAGAGTGAGGTTCATTCTTGTCATTGTATATGCAAGACCACCTACTATAAATCCAGTATCTCCAGTGCTGTGAATGGATACTCTGAATCCACAGGGTCCCCTCCCCCCCCCCCCCCCACCCCTCCAACAATGGGGAGAAGAACAGGATATATACTTCATCATACAAAAAAAATAAAAATTCAAACTCTGATGTCATCTAAGTAACCGCAACACAAACTCCCTCCACTACCAGGTACAACTGCTTTGAGATTTTATAATAGATGCATTTAACTTGATATACCACCTAACTATAATAAAGAGGAAGGTTCTCCTACATCTTTGTTGTCAGTATGCAAATGAGTGTCTCTGCTCTCTGCTCCCTGATAAGTTGCTCACCCCTGCAATCTTGCGAGACTTGCAGATTAACATGAGAATACAGGCAGCCATGCTGCTCTATTGCAACCATGGCCTCGAGGCCTTCGGATCCTGTTGCGACGGAGGGCTTCGAATCCTGATGCAGGTGCGGCCTATGGCTGGTGGTGAGGACACGGAGGCGTGGTCGCTAGCTCATGGGAGAGCGTGAGCCCCTGAACTACAGTACGACTCAAGGAGGAGCCCCAAGGCACACCGTGGGAGGTGAGAGCATGCAAGCACGGGCAGAGCAGGAACAAGCAGGACTGAAACTGAGACAAGGAACTCAGAACAGGAACCAAGTAGGTTCAGCCCTTTGCTGGACCTACAAGCACCAGTGAGAACCAGTAATGCAATGCTGGTCTCAGGAGTAGTCCTCCGGCCACTTGAAAGCCCTTTCGGACCCGCCGCTTGGGAACGACGAGTGCATGAGGCCAGACAGAGGCTGAGGGCAGGAACAAGACGGAGACTTGGAACTTGGAAGGACTCAGACGAGAACTTGGAAGATACAGGTGGGCACTGTCCCTCAGGGCGCCCTACACAGTCTGCCGTGGGCTGGTTGCAGACCACCCTGTCCGCTTGCACACCCTACACAATCTAGGAAGGCTGGTCGTGGACCACGCGGGAGCGAGACAAGCGCCAAAAGGGGATCCAACCAAATGAGGCTCCAATGACCGGAAAAAGGAACCGGATCCATATGGATTTACCCTTGAGGTGGCCATCTGGAGGACTCTAAGAGCTGGCAGACTCGGCACTTGGAAGACTCGGAACTTGGAACACTCTGAAGACACGGAACTTGGAACACAGGATCTTCAGGACATCTGGAACATCGGGATTAGGCAACGAAGGAGGTCCAACGAGGAACGAGACCAGGAACATGAAGGGATAGGAACAAAGAACCATCTCGAACACATGAAGAAAACGGAGGACCTGGACCGGCAAGGAAGAACATGGACAACCATGAAGTCCGATCCGAAGGCCTTGAGGAACTGGAAGTGAGCCCTTAAATAGGGCTGAAGTAGGAAGTGGACAGAAGAGGACTTCCGGTGGGGCCGCTGGCTTTTCCCGCCACTGGCCCTTTAAATAGAGTGAAGAGGCACACGCCGGCACCTAGAGGGCAGGAGGTGGAACAGGACCACGGACAGCAGCGGCCTCCACGTGGAAGAAGGAGCAGGCAGGCATTGGGAGCAGCCTCCAGGCCGCAAGATGGCGTCGGCAGCGGAGCGAGGCGTCCCGATGGCGGCACAGACAGTGAAGATAATCCCTGGAGGTGGCCCGACGCTATGTGTGAATTTTGGGACTAAGACACAATTTGGAAAACATTTATGTTTGAGGCCCCTGAGGAAGGTTTTCGAAGCACGAGCCGTGTCAGGCCGTGTATTATGAACCGTTGAAACGATAAGTGTCTTTTGTTCTTTATTAGAGATAAATAAGAATAAAACTAAGGTTTGTGGTGCTAAGAAAAGAAAAAGTGGGGAGCCCTATGATTATATCATGAAGCGGGTGTGGAGTCACTTTGGTGATGTATAAAAATAGTATTTCACCGAAATAAGTGAACGTTTATAAAAAAAAAAGAGTACCACCTATTGCTTATATATGAGGTCTCCTCCACTTTTGAAGAATTATAAGTTTCCTAAATGTGTGGTTTCTTACAATCAGGGATAAAACTGAGGCACAGGAAAGGGAATTTTTTTTTTTTTTTTGGAACTAGCCTCTGCTGGACTATGGTGCCATGAGCCCTCGTTCGCAACTATCTGGGGATTTCTCTCGTTTTATATCCCCTCCCAGCTCACTTCGCCGGTCATTGCCAATTCTTCTGGGGACTTGCAGCTGTGAGTCCTAAGTCCAGCAGCCGCTGGGTGTCCCCTTCCCCCGGGAGCTGCCTCCACAGTGTTCCTGGCCAGGGGAGAGGAAGACCTAACCCGGGTACTCAAACCCAAATCCTCCGCATTGCAGTGCAAGGCAAAGCACAATGACTGGAGGGGCCGAGGCGGGACTGGAGCTGAGGCACAAGAAGAGCAAGTGACCTGCCCAACCACACAGAGAGACACTGGCAGAGGAAATCAGCACACGTATGCCGGGATTTCTCCTGACAGTTCAGTGCTGTAGACCACAGCTCCCCCCTTGATGGATATAAAGTTACTTTTAATATAATTAGTACTGTTACTGAAATTTCTTTTCAATCTAAAAGCACAATAATAGGCCCCATTTTGTGGCTCTCAGACATTTTATAAGTGCAATGGCACAGTGCATGTTGTGTGTTAATGGATCCTGCGGCAACTGAAAGGAAGGGCGTTGGCTAGTGGTTACAGCTTAGAACTCAAAACACAGGGGCACATAGCTCTCAATCTACCATGTTTCAGCAAAGTTTCATACAGGGAAACCAGTTTTATGAGATCACTATTTCTGTGTGTCTGTCCATGCCCTCCCACCTCCATCCCCTTAATAATCCACTCATCCAATTTCATTCAAATTGAAGTCTCGGATAGCAGAGCGCCCTGTAACCACTGGATTGCACCCCCAACACTTCAAATCGCTTTCATTTCCCATAGGGCAACCCAACAGTTCAGTTGAAATCTCAGGGAGTTCAGAGAACGTTTTCACGCCCTGGAGCTCCTCTAAAGCAGCCTTGCCAACGGTTAGTGCCCGGGATCACCAGCTGGCGCCATCTTTTGCCGAGTTTCCTACAGTGAAAAACCATCTCCACTGCTTATTGATGAACTTGTTATCCAGAAATTCACATAACAAAAATGCCTTTACCAAATAAAGAAACTAGGAATTTCAGAACGTTCCCATATCTGCTTGTGATAATTATGACGGGCTAAGTCTGATCTGAAAGGAGGTGAGGGAGCTGGTGCTTGAGGTCCGTGAAGGTGAATAATGTTTCCTAGAGACAAAGGCAAAATAATTAGGAAAATGCTTTCTTCTTGCCTCAGAACCAGTTTTCTGGTTTTATTTTCTATGATTTTTCATTTTTCGCGTTTAAAGCATTTTTCTTTTCCTGAGCAGTCACCCGGGACTTCTCTTTCTGTTTCTGCCCAGTGCATCTACAGTTTCCCCAGAACTTATTCCATCCTAGGGAAGGGGGGAGGGGGGGGGGGAACCAACCCGAGAGCCACAAACAGGCCTGGATTTCAGGACATCCACAATGAATGTGCATGAGGGAGATTTGTAATGCAAATCTTTTCGTCCGTATTCATTGTGGATGTTCTGAAAAACAGACCCATTTGTGGCTCATGAGAACCACAGCTGGCCACCCCTGCAATGGCGAGGCATGGCAATCCTCACCCAAGCTGCTCCAAGCCTGCTTTTATGTCATTGCATGCATGGAGATGTAAACCTACTTTGCTTAGGGAAATCAGAAATATTTCTCCATGCATGTTCGGGTTGACTTGAGTGAAGTGGCAACCTTATGTGGCTATAAATGGAGAAGTCTACTGGTGGCCGTATTTAAAGCAGACCCAGAAAATAAAACAAAACAAAAAAACAAAACAAAAACAGAAAAAGGCAATTATAGGGAATATTTTCTGAAGAGATAGCTGAGAGGGGACATGACAGAAGTTTTAAAAAAATCATGAGTAGGACAGAATGGGTAAATAAAGGTCAGTTATTTACCCTTTTAAATAATATTAAAACAAGTGGACTAACAACCATGAAACTAACAACCCTTAGGTTCAAAACAAATCATAGAAAGAACATTTTCCCTCAGGGCACTATCAAGCTGTGGAATTTATTGCCAGAGGTCATGGCCAAGATGACTAGCACAATAGAGTTTAAAAGAGGTTTGGGCAAGTTCCTGGAGGAAACAATAGAGTTTAAAAGAGGTTTGGGCAAGTTCCTGGAGGAAAAGTCCATAAAACATTAGCCAAGTAGACTAGGGAAAGTCACAGCTTATTCCTGGGAGTGAGTAACAATAACCTACATTTGGGACCTACTCAGTTCTTGCAGCTCTATAATTCCAGGCACACCTGTACCTCCCCTGCTCACACACCAATCACTCTCTTTTTATACCCATTCATAGGTCAACACATGCCCATCTTGGATCATTTAAAGACTTATTCATGCACACCCATTCCTGGTTTCTTCCTATTCATTAAAACCTATTCCTCATATCTCTAAACACATCCTTGTATCCTCATACAATCAACCATGGAACTTCCTCATGTAGTTGTCTCAAGTTCCTCCTTAGACACTCAGCCTTAGTTCTACGGAAATGGATCACTGACTCCTTTATAATTCTCTGATTACTTACACACACACACACACCTGTCCCTGGCATGGAAAAATATCCTGCCCTCCATCCTTACAAATCCATCTCCGGCTCATTTCTCTCTAGCTCCTCACACACCCATCCGTCGGTACTCAGGCACCACCACCTATCACTCACCCCCCAGCACACATTGTCAGAGGAGTTCACATAAGGGGAGAATAGAGTTTGGTCTGAAAGACAAGTGGCACCAAAGATTTGATGGGAGACGAGGAATGGGTCTGACCTGGAAGATGTAGTAGCAGGCACGCATGGGTCTCCTTGTCACCTAGAGGCTTCAGTCACAGACTCTGGAGAGAAAAAAAGCATTCCAGGATGGGGGTGAATGCAGGGGGCATGCCATCCATTCATTTACTGTAAATGTTCCTTCCTTACTGATCTGACATCTTTCCACTGCTGGCAGAGGATGTAGTCTGGAAGAAACTCTTAGTGTCTGTCTTTACCGTATGCATAAAAACAAAATCAAGGTTAAGTGCCAATCGCTGAGCTGGCAGCCACATGCAGGGATTACCTGAAGATCTCATCTCTAGGCTCCTGATTCTCACTCCATTACTCTCACCATCAGGCCATTTCCTCTCATCTTTAGCACTGCATCCAGTTACAACCGAGATGTGTAAAACAGACAGAGATCTTGCAGGGAAGGATCCCTTCCTCCAAGTTAGAGGGACACAATGTCATTTTCTAAAATCCTGTTCACAACTGTGAGCATCAAAATTTCCCCCATTTTCCTAGTTTTTGTTTGCAAAAGAGCCATTTTCATTGTTTAGCACAATCCTACACATACCTGGGAGATGAACTCCTGCCAGCTCTTTGGGACTGCATGCTCCACCTTCCTTCTTCTTAACCTTTGTTCCTCGGCTAGCTAGGCAATCACTCTAGGTGTGGCCCAAGTCTGGCTGGACATGTACATTACATTTTTAAATCTCAAACAAAAAAGGAGACTCCAAGGTCCCAGACCCACTTGCAGGGGTTGAAGGCCTAGCAATCTTCCAAGGTTCCTGCCTTCAACCTTCTCCTTGTATCCCAGGACCCACTCCAGAAACCATCTTCCTTCCTTCCCCGCCCGAGGTTCGCTATTTCCCCATTTTCTATCCCACTTCCTGGGGCATGGTCTTTACAGGAAGGGGTGGAGCCCAATCTCACCTGCTTCCTGGGCTCCTCCTCTTTTTTTTCATATTGTTTTTCTTGCTTAGCTTTATGGGACTATTCTTAGGTTTAATGTGTGATTTCTCCCTTATTGTCACTTTGCTTTATTCATGGGGTATGTAGAACCCATCACAAATTCGCTGCATGGCTAATTCAGAACTTTTAATCCTTTCTGATGCTGGGAGACTAGAATGGGTGGTCTAACAATGGGTGACCCAGTGCAGGTTAATTTGGAAGGAGATGGTGAAAAAGAGAACAGTCAAAGAATTCAAAGGGACATGGGATAAACACTGTGACTCTCTAAAGCCAAGAGGGACAGAAATGAGATAGATGTGCAGGGGGTAACTTGCTGCTATGGTGGTTACTACCCTTAGCAGAAGGCATAGAGATTACTACCCTTAAATAACATACTTTGATGCTTTTAATATAATTGCAATATTGCGCCCACTTAAACGGCAGGGGGAAAAGAGGAACTGGATTCAGATGACAACCAAGGGCCCCCAACTTCCATGGTCTGGGATACGGATATGTAGACGTAAGAGAAAAAAGCACAGGACTGCTTCTATGGCCAAGTCCTAAAGGAAATGAAGAAAGCGTGCATGGGGGTAACTTGCTGGTTGTGGTGGTTATTATCCTTAATCAATAAGCCTTGATACATTTGATGCAACTCCAACAACATTCTCTGCTTCAACAGCATGGGAAAGGGGAATTGGATTTAGACAGCCAACCAATGAGGGCCCCGACTTTTACAGTTTGGGGAACTGATAAGCTTGGGGGTAACCTGCACGGAGCAGCAGTCACTGCTCTTAACAGAAGGCATGGATCACTACCCCTTAGCCAATAAGCCTTGATGCTTTTGATGCAACTGAAATATCGCTCTTTGCTTCGAAGGAGGGGGTCTGAGAGGTGGAGGGAAAGAGGAATTTGGATTCAGAGACAACCAACACGAGCCATGATTTGTTTTACAGTCTGGAGTACTGATGCACAGACATTAAGGGAAAAACACAGGACAGCTTCTAAGGCAAAGTCCATAAGCAAAGTATGTCAAGCAGCACTGACTGATACATGGGGGTAACCTGCACGGCATGGCAGATACTACCATGGGAAGCTTGCTGGGCAGACTGAATGGACCATTGGTCCTTTTCTGCCATCATTTCTATGTTTCAAACTGCTTGGTTTGGATTATGCTTAGGACTAGGAGTGCCGTTTAATAATCTTTACAAATTGTTGTTTTCTGTTTGTTTTTCTATTTTATGGCATTCATGTTTAAGAAAATTGTTTCTATATTTTTCTCCATTTTATTTGTTTTTTTTTACTTAAAGTATCCCCTACAACTTGTTGAGCCTTCTTTCTGGTTTTGATTTTAGTCCAATAGTGCCTCCTTTTTTCATTTTCTTTTCCAACTCAGCTGGAACCAGTGCGGGGAATCTGGTGCATGACCCTTCGTGTTCCCCCTGCTCCTAATCTGGTCATTAGAGCCATGGACCAGGCTCCTTCCAGAACCCTGTATCATGAACTCTAAATCCGGTCACCAGGTGCCGCCGTCATTGGTGAGCACAATTCCCTCACCCCAGGGGCTGCAAACGCTGCGTCTGCAGCCTCCTAAGTCCCAGCCAACCCATGGGTGGAAGATCGGATCCAGAAATTGAATTAGTGACTCTCTGCGTGACCAGTGTGGTCCCCCCTGCCGGTCTTGTTCACCCTTATCTCGACATATTTAAATGGACTAATGCACCTTACAGTACTTTGTTTACACTAAGAGAACTCTTGTATCTTTATTTTTAATTCATTTCTCTGAAACACGAGGTTTTAACCTGCAGGCGCTGCTCTCTCTCATTCGCTTCTCTCAAGTTGCTTTTATGTAAATCTATTGTCTTCAGCTATATTTCTTTTAAAACGATGTGGCTCAGGCTGCAGCCATCTGTGCTGTGCAGGGTCAGGTGAGGTTGGCTACACCACAGAGGGAGGAAGACAGTTGTTATTAATGCTGGTGACTCCAAGATGCTGAGGCTACGTCTCCCTCGGAGATTTCTCTCCAGGTCTCCTGGCGAAAGCGGGCATCTGTATCACATGGTCATGTGCTCCTGGGTTGGGAACAACGGGGGAACAAAAGGGAAGGGAGTAAGCAAAATACAGAGGACACTGACATTTCAGTTCTGCCTACACGTATCAGTACAAATGGAAAGCCAGCAGCTGCATCCTGAGCTGCTGTAACTGAGCTTGGATCCAAATCTACAGGACTCCGCTCTTTCTGGAGTGAGACTTTTTGGCCAGTCCTGGTTTTTGAACCTTGCATCTCAATGTACTTGTAAGTCTGTTTCTTCCACTCACCATCAGAACTGCATGGGACCAAAATATATCATGACAAAGTGTCAGAACTGGCCTCCAGTCTTCCTCTGCCCCCAGTCAATAGCAATGAGCTTCTACCTCATTGAATCTGTGGTCCTTTGAGTCCCTCCTGATGTGCAGTGTTGGTGGCAATGCTATTGGCTGGGGCAAGCAACTTTACCAGCCAAGCCCCAACGCCGATCTCATCCAGCAGATCACACCAGGACAAATATGGTGGACTTTGAAGTTGCCAAATGCCGCAGGTGTCTTGTTTGAGTAAAGATATGTTGGCCAAGCCTCTATCTACTCCTTTTTACTATTTACATCCTCTTGCCTGATATCTTGGGAGGACAGTGTAAGACACATTTCAGCCCACCCGCTCCAGGGTACCCGCTATTCTGCTGCTTCTTTATTACTGCACCCTAATGCTTCTCCTAGAGTTATGTGCAAAGTGTGAGGCCAGATATCTGCACCCCTCAGGTGTCCCATCCATCTGCCTAAAGGGCAGCCACCATTTCTCCAGTCTCCTGGTCTATCCTTACTATACTATAGCTGTTCCTGTGGTCTCCAGTGAGGCAGAGGATGGGGTGAGTTCTTGAACTCACAGCTGGGATTTCCATGGGCAATGCAAACAATGCAAACAAGTTGAAAAGGTGAACCCTAGGAGCTTGGCACAAAGGTGCATTGCAGGCGTGGCCCTGCCGCTGCCCTGGCACATTTCTCGGGGATCCTCTCTGTAAATGGATTTGAATGAAATCAGATAGGCAAGCTGGCACCTCAATAAGAGGCTCTCCAACTAAACTTCAACCACATCCATCCACAGAGAGGTCCCCTGAACAGAGAGATGGACAGACAACAGCAATAGGTGCTTTCCACTGGTGAAATGCAGATAAAAAGACTTTGCTTACACTGCCTTCTGTTAATAGCATCAGTCTGTTGGAATCGTGCAGGGAAGCAAGTCTATCACCCTTTGTACCCTGTCTGTCACTTCATTACAAGCACTTTCTTTTGTTTTTGTCTTGGTTGAAGTTTCCTATTTTCTTAGCCCTGGCTAAGATGGCTTCTTAATTGCTGACACTCCCCCCAGCAGGCACTAGCACGAACATGAAAAGCCCAATCTGCTGACTGTCCTTCCCTATGCTTTCTGCCTTCTCCTGTTTGGTACAAGCAAGTACAGTTTTTCAGCTTGCTTTCGAACCCCACCATCCCCACCCTCGGGGACACTGGCTGGATTTCTAGGAGGGTAACCAAGTTGCAGTGCTGGGATTTCCCTGCAGCTGTAATTAAAGCACAGAGCTGTTCGCATACACAGCAACCTACAGCAGCAGTATTAGCAAAACAGTGCATGAAATCATGCAGGTGGTGGACAAAGCAGCAACGCCATATGGTCTCTTAGTTCAGGTCAGGCCTGAATAAGACATCGATTGACCTTTAACCCTTCTAGTTTCTAGCCGAGCCGTTTGCACTCATATTTCCAAGAAGAGTAGAAAAATACTGTGAGGATCCTATTTAAATATCTGTAAAGCGATTCAGAAATACTAATAAATAAATAAATACATAAATAAATGTGGTTGCCAGTGCACGTCTTAGTGGCTTGAAGTGGGTAGAAACAGCTCTCCTTGGGGAGGGTTCAGGCGGACATTACAGGTCCAGAAACAGAGGAAGAAGCAGAGCCAACCCAAAACTTAGCAGAAACCCCCCCCCCCAGAGGAAATAGAGAACCCTGCTAGGATGGGAAAACACATGTGAACCTTGTTCTCTGATGCTCCATCTTTGTAGGAACTCATTATTTGAATATCAAATAAATTAGGACACTGCTATGTAGACCCTTATCAAGATCCCGTGTAGACATCACACTGACACCGACGCATGCAAAGTATGACGACAACACACATAGGGGCAGATTTTACAATCTGCGCGCAGGCGTAGATTTGTTCGCGCAACCCGGCGTGAACAAATTTACGCCCGATTTTATAACATGCGTGCGCTGCCGCGCGCATGTTATAAATCCAGGGTCGGTGCGCGCAAGGGTGTGCACGATTGTGCAACTTGTGCGCGCCGAGCCGCGCAGCCTGCCTCCGTTCCCTCCGAGGCCGTTCCGAAATCGGAGCCGCCTCGGAGGGAACTTTCCTACCACCTCCCCCCACCTTCCCCTCCCTTCCCCTATCTAACCCACCCCCCAGCCCTACCTAAATCCCCCCCCAACCTTTATTTGATAATTTACACCTGCCTCTGGGCAGGCGTAACTTGAACGCATTAGCCGGCTGCCGGCGTGCGGTCCCTTGGCATGGCGGCTATTCCGGAGGCCTTGGCCCCACCCCTGAACCCCCCTGGGCCGACGCCCCACCCCCGGAATGCCCCTTTTTCGAAGCCCCAGGATATACACGCGTCCCTGGGCTTGCGCTCGCCGCCGAGCCTATGCCAGATAGGCTCGGCACGCGCAGGGGCAGGTTGGGGCAGCTTTTCGGGGGTTATGCGCGTATGTTATGTGCGTAACCCTTTGAAAACCTGCCCCATAGGGTACACATCTTTTATTTCCCACAAGCTGAAACATATTTTTTACATATTGGAACAGAACAGAAACATGATCCAAGAATAAGGAAATGAGAAGACTCAATGATGCCAAGCAGGAAGCAAGGTAGTATTTCAAGCCTGTTTAGAACTGGTAAGAGACTGCAAGCAATATTTTAATGTCACAATAAAATGCATTGGAAGAAGCAAAGATTTAAGTCAGAGAAAGAAGGAAATTCTTTTACATTTTTGCCCCATAAAAAGAGGGGGTGTCAAAAAGTTTCACCAGCAGTTTGCTGGTACCCCATGCATCATCACACAGCCTCTGCACGTTACTGGAATTCCAGGCATTCTTATATGTCTTCTGCATGTGGCTGGAACTCTGAGTATTATTATATCACTTCTGCATTTTGCTGAATGTTTATCAAATCTCCAGTAAAATCCCCTGTGAAACCCAGTGGAGAGTTTGCGGAGTCTCTCGTCTAAAGGAGCATTAGTGCCCGTGGCATGCTGCTCATTCCCTATCGAGAGTCTCTCGCCAGATTTGCTGCACTTGGTCGATCACTGTTTTCTGAGAATAACTTAACAAGGGGCTCCCGAGAAACCTCTCCGGCACATCACTGGACAATACACTGGGGTCAGACATGAAAAGGATTTCCCAGGGTCACCATGAGAACAGACAAACCAAAACTGGATTTCCCTAGCCCTGGACGCAGACTCCAGATACAGGCCTGGCAGAAGAACATAGCCAGCATTTGTGCTGTTCTGACCGGATGAATGAGTTCCACCCCGCCCTTACTATGCAGTCACAGTGGTCCAAGCACGGCCTGGATGCTTAGATCTGGATTACTCCAGACTGCTGTGGAGTCCCCACCCAGAACAAAATATCAAAGTACAACTTTTTATGCAGTTGAAAATGAGATTAATTCTACCGTAGACTTGTTTGAGGGACTGGTTCAAATAATGCACTTTGAGGCATCAGGGTTCAGGGAAGTCGAGAGATACGAAACGGAGGAGAAGGAAGCAGATGTGAAAAGCACAGGCAATGTTCAGCAATTGCCAGCTTGCTGTTGTTATTTTAGTGATTTATATAGTGGGGAGAGAAGACTTTGTTACTCCTCAGATTCAAAGCTCCAAATATCTCTTCCATAGAAGAGTTTAGGGACAGTATGATACAGTTTTGGACCTCAGATTATGAGGGGGTCTCTAAATTTAAAAAAGGAAATTACTAAATTTCAAGTTTTCTTTTTTTTTTTGGTAATGCTGTGGGGCTTCTTAAATGTAACATAAATTTAGGGCCTCAGCATGTCTTAATCCGGCCCTGGCTAAAACTATTTTCTCTTTTCAACTCTGTGTGAATCTAAAAATATGCAACAACGAGCCAGGAGTCTAGGGATATAAAAAAAAAAACCCCAACTAATCGTTACGGGAAAGCTTAAAACAGGCATATGGATCAAACCTGGCAGAGCAACAAACACGTCATTCACAACAGGAGCCACCTACCGCCTCGGATCACTTTGTTCAAATATTATTGTGGGCCGTTTTTTTGAACTGTGTTGCCCTGCCTCACGTCAAAATCCCCATTTTTCTAACCGGCATGCCCAGGTTTTGGATTTGATCCGGTTCTGGTTCTCCAGTACCTGCACCCTTGGGCTGTGGAATAAGGAGGGTGGACTCTGACGTGCTGCACCGTCACCTTGCAGTGCAGAACTCCAGTGGCAGCATGGGCCGCCATAAGATAAAGGTTTACTGATTCTGAGGTTTCAGCACCTCCAGGCCCTTTCTCCGGGTGCCAGACACAGCCTTTGGTGGCAATTGCTCAGCAGGTAGCCATTAAAAAAAAAACTGTTCAACCTGAAGCTCTGCCCCCATTGTCCAGCTTTCAAAGCAGCAGACATAACAAGGGTGCAATCCTCAGGGCCTAAGCTTTTCCAAAGTAGCTTGAAAGAACTAAAAAAAAAAAAAAAAAAATCAGAACTGTTTAAGGACAGAGACAACATTTGTACCTTGGATAATCCCGGTATACTGAATTTTCCCTTGGTTCAGATAAGGGAGGCATTACATCTGATTCAATTCATTCCCCTCTAATAGAAAGGAGGCACAGGAAAAAGATAGAGAGCTTTAGGCAACTGAAAAATGGATATTTTGAGGAGAGCAGGTTAATCCCCCTGCTTTGTTAATGGCAATAACCGCCATGTCCCCAGTCAGGTGGTGGAATGTCAGGCCCCTAATACAGGGCAGTTACCAGGGTATCAGTGTCCTGGGCAACCACGGCTCTTGCACCCCCCTCCCTGCCACAGGCAAAGAAGGGATGGTCCTCCGCTCATAACTCAGAGCCAAAAGGCTGAGAAGCGAGGAGTGAAAGTAATACTGCGGCTTCTGGATCTCATTTTGGCTATGACTTAGGTGTAGGGTCTGAGCCATGAGCTGAGCACAGTCTCTTCGTGGCCTTCCAGCTGAGTCTGACAGTCTGTACAATATGGGGATGCGGTTAAACATCCTACCACTCATTAGGAGGATGAAAACATTATAACCATACCCAAAGCAGGGGGATTAAGCCTACATATATATTATATATATATATATATATATATATATATATATATATATAAAACGGAGATAAGCACAGTTCCTTTTTCTGACTTTTTATTGAGATTTAAAACCAATGACAAACCAATGCAGTGAAAGATAATGCATTTAGATGATAGCAAAAGAGATGGATGCGTGATACTATTAGTGAGCCAGCTGAAAGCAGTTTATTGAGAGCTTCAAAAATAATCACAGGTCATAAAGAGTAGGACACCCCCACATGGTCCGTGTTTCGTTGGAGGGCTGCGCAGGGAGGGACATCAAGAGGTATTAAAAAAAAACTATAATCCCAAAGAAGCAATTTCTCTAACATAATCAAGCTCTTGACAGTTTGGTTATTTGGTCATGAATCAGAACCTGTACAATAAGGAGTGGGGAGGTGTTTGCTACATTGGGTCTCAGTTCCGTTTCAGTCCAGGTGCCATAGAAGAAGCACCTGTCAGATCTCTTATGAATCTGTGACTTCTGCTGCACATCTTTATCACCAAGGACATGATGGGAGAGAAATTAGGAATACAAAATCATTCCGACAAAATTCATCTTTTTTGTCACCTGCAATGTTTGGCAACCCATCCTACGACTGATTTCACCTGCAGCATCATGTTGAATAACTATGAATAGGAAGTGTGTATAAGGATCGGCTGGATCCTACTGGCACAGTGCTACAGGCAACTAGAAGAAAGCAAACCCCGATGGACACAAATACTTTTTTCCTGTTTAAAAACTGAAGCCTGACTATAACTTGACTCTTCCTATCTCCACGGGTGTGCTGACAGACTCCATGCTGTTTATTTGTTTTAAAATTCTTATCTATGGCTTTTAATTCTCATGAATTAACAGTCAGTCAAATAGCTTTCATAACTCACTCTGCTCAGACCTCACTCAAGCCTCATATCTCCCTTTATTCAGGACAAAAAAACAAAACAGGTTTTTTACTTTTTACCGAAGGTCACAGAATCTACCTCCTGTCGGGATCACTAGGAAGCTGATCCCAAGTAGTGGCGCTATTACAGAGAAGGCTCTTACCTCCGCTCCCCGAGCATTTTCAAAAGAGAGGACTGGAGTGTAGCTGATACCATCCTACTCTACCTCCAAGATATTGTGGCACTACTGCTGTCAAACACTTTAAATGCCAAAATAAGCATTCTAAATTGGGTCTGAGCTTTGATTGGTAACCAGTGCAATATTTTCAACATCCAGTTCACAGGTATCCAGTGACTTGCTCACCCAGCCTGACAGGGTTACAGTGAGACCTGCCTTTCCATGTCCTACTTTAGCTGGGGGGGGGGGGGACATGAGAAGCGGGGTGGGCTGGACATCAAGGGTAAGATCCAAACAATGGACTAAGGACCGAAGCTCTGGAAGATGGGAATTGTGTGTCCTTTGTCTTTGGTTCAAAGTCAAAAAAATGCAAGGTGAGCGCCATTCAAAGCGAAGATGAAAGTTGATGGACGAAGACGGGAGAATGTGGCTCTCACTTTCCTCCAAATACCTGGCCTCTTGCCTTATTCCTTCCCTTTTAGCTCTCATCGACAAGCCGTCCCGCACAGCCTCTCGCCTTACTCCTTCCCATCTGGCTTTTATCAGGGTGTCATCATGCTTGGCCCGCAACATTGCTCCGTTTTCTCGGACATCCATCCCTTCACATGAACTCCACAGCACAGTAGTCACATCTGGTGAAAAAAAAAAAGGATGCAGCTTACTGCAGGACTACAGCTACTCACCACAAGGCCAAGGGCCGGGAGTGCTACTTCAGCTGCCCGGAGCTTCCGAACTTTCTCCCTGCCTTAAACAGTCGTAGGACTGGAGTCGCGCCAAACTCCGCCTTCGGAGGTGCCTCCATATAAAGCAGCCCGGCTGGCGCCTCGCTAGGCGAAGGGGCAGGGCAGATCCCCCTGTGCATGAGGCCCCGCTGGCTTCCAGTCGCTCACCGGCAGGGAAGGAGTTAAGCGGCGAGGCTGGCGCTATTTATACCCCGCGCTGCCGCCCATGCCAGCGAGAGGCGCCGGCTGCGCGAGGCACAACTTTCCTCCCGGCCGCAGGAGTCCTGGTCCCGGAGAGGCGGGAGGCGCCTGCTGAAAGTCCGGGGGTGGGAGCGCCGCCCCCGGCTCCGCGCCCTCCCGGTGGGGAGGGGGGGTCGGTGTGCCCCGGCGGGGGCCCATGCGGAGGATGCCGCCCCCTCGCTGAGGACATGGAGTCCTTCTGCTTCTTCTGCTTCCAGAAAGAGGAGCTGCAGCCGCTGCAGGGCAACAGGTCGGTGGCGCGCGATGGCTCGGGGCGAGCAGCCCCCGTCGCCGCGGCTGCGGATCGCCCCCGGCCTGCGTTCCATCCGTGCGCACGTGTCGCGCGCCCCCCTCGGGGCGTTCAGCCAATCGGACTGCAGCGCTCGCCGCAGCTTTAAAGAGAGGGGTGGGGGGTCTCCATTCCGCGGGAGCCGGGGGGAGGTGGGGGTTAACTTTTATTTACTGTTTGGCAAGATAAAGTGCAGCCTCCTTCTTAGAATGAGATTCTAGGGCTAGGGACTTGTTGCTAAGTCCGTGCGCCCCTACTTGCTGCCTCAACGGTGAAAGAATGGCTTGCGGGCTGCCTGGGATACTTCTGTAAGAAGCCTCTCGTACAGGAGCTCTGGCGAGCACACAGGTCTTTTGGCCAGATGCCACTTGTGTGATCTTCCAATCCTAGCATCTGTGGCTTTATCCAATATTGATTGAGTACAAAGTAGGATGACTTACAGAGAATCATCTGTAGGGCCACTTTGACTCTAGGATGGGGCGGGGGGGAGTGGGCGCTGTAATTTTAGCGAGAGTGCTCCCATTGACTGATTATAAGGGACTGTTTTGATGTTCTGTATTGCTCTGGTCACCTGCACGCCATGCTTTCATGCATGGCACAATACCAGAAAGTCTTCAGGAGTAGCACTGCAATCACTTTAAGCACTCTATCTTCAGACGGTGCCGAAATAAAAAAAAAAACCAAACAAACAATTGACATCCCGAAAAGATTTCTTTTACACGCAAATGGAATCCTGCAAGCTGAGACTGGAATGGGCCGTGGCGTTGGTCCGACCCTGAACCAACATTGGGTGACCCTGTGAGGACAGGCTGTCGTTCAGGGCAAGCCCATCTGATATGCTATAGTACTTCCCAAGTACAGAACAGCAAGTTCCCGGTGAACTCTAAATAACCCCCCAATTCAGCTGAACCCCAGAGAGCAGCCATGCCAGAGGCACAAGTCACTAATTCTTGCTGAATCTGATTGGTCAATGTGCTGTGAGGTATTTGTGACATCGCCTCCCATGTATGCCCCCAGATAGATCTCATTCCGTGTGATGTCATTTGTGGCAATTTCTTCTAGGAGGCTGGCTCCAGTGATAGGTAGCTTTTCAGGAACAATGATTTGGCAGTAGCACGTTTTAATTGGAATATGTGACCTTTAATGCTTGTTAGCCACTTGTGACATATTGCACAGTGGGCTTAATCTCAAAAAAAGTGTTTTCCACAGGCACAATATGGCTGAAACTACTTAAAAAATCAGGCCCGGAGAGGGCTGCCTTCTTTCTACTTTCGTTCATGTTTGTCCTTATCAAGTGTACAGACAGACTGCCTGTGCTTTCCTGTCTGCTTTTTCATTTTTTTAAGGTAAAAAGACTTAGTCTCTCAAATTTACAGCTAATGCTCTTAGTACTCATATTGGGGCCGTTGCATTATCATTCGCTCAGGCTAAGGTACAGGTTAACCCGTGGTTGGATGCGCATTTTGGACACCCTAGGCTAACACCCAATGCAAAAAGGGGATTGGTGCATCCAAAATGCGCATCCAAACAAACGCATGGCTAATAGTGCTCATCACATGTAAATGCCATGAAGATGAGCTACTACCCGCGATGCAAAAAATCCCCGCTTGCCCAATGCACCCTTGTTAATGCCACAATTTTTATGCCAGCCTGGGAGCTGGCATTAAGCCTTACAGCGTGTATTGAGCTGAATGAAAATACAAAAATCATGCTTTCTGTGGTTCCTCCTACTTAGTATCGTTGCAATACTAAGTAGGAGAACTGCAGAAAGCAGAATCTTGCTAAATTTAAAATGTTTGCCTGAAAAAAAAATGTATGTATGCATAATATACATTCTTCAGGTCGTGTATATTGTGCATGTATATTGCTGGTCAATTAGCCACCGTGGGATAAAATGGATGCTCGTAAATTGAGCGTCCGTTTTGGGAACCTGCACACAGCCACGTTTCCTGGGCGCCCGATGCCAAGGATGCACAATTTATCCCTTACACGTTCGTTTTAACACAGCAGCTCATTTACATGTTGCATCGGGCACCCAAGAGAGGTGAATGTGCATGCATTAAAAAAACGGGCGCCCAGTTTGGATGCACGTTTTTTACGTTCACTTTATTGCATCAGCCTCACTGTGCCAATGAGTCTCCTCCTGGAGTTCATAGGGTGTAACATTTATAGGCAACGTATCAAGGTGCACTTGGAAATTCTTCCTAATCAGACCAGTGGCACCCGATGTATTTGGGTCTATTTCTGTATCTTTTTGCCACATTTTCTTGATCTCTGCATCTCTTGGTGTAATGATCTTCACTTTCTCCATACGATCCACAGAATAGTTGCTGGCTACTGACACTTCTATCAGCAATGACATTCTTGCGGTCTGATTCCTTTTTTGTACCCATTTCTCCTCCTCTCATTATCTCCGTTTCCTCCTTTGGTTCCCCCCCCCTGTCTCCTGATTCTGCTCCTCCACGGAGCGCAGGATTATTGTGCTCACTTTGGCAGAATCACTGGGTCCCTGTGTGCAAGAGGCAGGGATGCAGCTGTGCGAGCATCCTTGGAAATTATCCCAGTGTGACTGCTGGTGAGGGAGGATCCACATTCCATCACTACATCAGGGCATGGCCAGACGCAGCTGAAGGCCTAAACAACTGACATCTGTTCCAAAATGAAAACCTTTATCTTTTCTAAAAAAAAAAAAATTTTCACAGCAAGCTGGCAGGGTTGGTCCCTGACAGAAAGTCATAAGCAAATGTAAGGGCAAGAATCAAACACTGGGGTTCCCAAAAATCGATCCTGAGCCAGAAATTCAGAAGTGTTGGGGTAATCTTACACCCTTTGCTGACATTTGAGTTGCAAGTTCAGGCTATTTCATATTCCATTTTCTTCCATCTCGCTAGGATTACAGAGTTACAGCCTCTCCCGGAGGATGATGCATTTGCAAATATAATTTATGCCCTGATACAATTATGTTTAGAGTATTGCAACTCACTTTATGTAGGACTATGAAGAAAAAAAAAGGGCTACATAAACTACATTAGGGATCTGCCAGGTATATTTGATTCGAACTGGCCACTGTCAGAGACAGGATGCTGGGTTCAATGGACCTTGGTCAGACCCAGCATGACACCTCTTTTGTTACAGCCTGTCCAAACTACAGCTGCTTGGCTGTTGACTAGATTATGGCATAACCAAAGAATCACGTCACTTTTAACATCTCTACAGTAGCTTCCATTAAAATACTGACCCTGTTTTTTTAATTTTGAAGACAGCATCCCCAGATTACCTGAATGACTGGCTAACTTGAGAGTTTGGGATGGGTGTAAACATCAAAAGTCTGTTACATCATGTTTTTCCTAAAATTCAGATGTCAGATTTTGGCCTCTGATTTTCTTCCTTTATTTAAAAAAAAAAAAAAAAAAAAAAAAAAAGATATTTTAGAGACTGAAATGTTGTTGGTTAAAAACTGCTTTTTCAATCATCCCTTCTTAATGCAGCACCTCCTGGAAACCATAAACCTACATAAAGAAAACAAGGCTCAGCTCATCACCAACACCACCATTTTAATTCAGCTTCCTACAGGCCACAAGCACTGCAGGCAGTAAAAATTTGTCACGTTGGTGAGGGCAGTTTTGTAGCTATAGGGGGATTGTGTATGTAGATAAAACGGTTTGTTGCACAATATAGCCATATTGTAGGATGTTTAGGCCTGAACCCTCCTCCATTACAATGAGCTGCTTTGCATGAGATTTGCATACATGAATTTTGCAAACCCATACAAAGTAGTTCTTGCATAGTCAGACCTATGCAAATAAAGCAATGCAGGTGACTTAGAGAAAAGACAACTTCATTATATTTACACGCATCCTGATGACCTCACAATGTTTCCTAAAGGGCCAAATGACCCAAAACTAAAATTCTGCAAAAGTATCAAAAACCCCTA